>NC_081776.1:30381490-30724615 GCF_963082965.1 Carassius carassius
TTCTGTGTGATTTTTGGTAGATCGGTATTCATATATTATAGAAAATTGCCTTTTTATATATTTCATGGGCAAATCACTGACGTGAATGACATCGGTTCGAGTCCCACCTCGGACAAGGTTGAAATCACCCAATATATTTTCTAATCTTTCCTTAATGAATGAACACATATGTAAACATTTCATGTGCTTTTATGCCTTAACAGTTATTTTATAAAAACATATTTTTCATTGTATGGATACATGTTAAAATGTATTTATTAAATGATAATATGTGGTTTCTTGAAATGTATTATTTGTTTTATTATTTCACCATTGAATATAAGAATCTTTAATATCTTTTTTAAATTACTCTTTTTCTAACTGAACTATATTTATTTTTGCTTACTGTTGAAGATGCTCTGTATCAAATTGCGCGCCACAGTATGAATGCTGATTCGCGATTGGTCTTTACATTATTGTGGTATCGTCATTGGCCAAGAAGGATCTGTCAATCTAATTCGTTCTATGATGAAATTCGATTGTGAATCCAAGGTCATATCATATCTATCCAAGGTCATATATATCATATTGCGATATCATATGATGATATGGAATTTCAAATGGTTTCATATGTTTATTTTATTGTTTTTACAATTCTGTCCCTTTCTTGTAATTTTAATGCTTTGTTGCAATACAAATAATTAAAATAAGAATTTGATACTACTACTGCATATAATAAATAATAATAAACCTTTATATCAAAGAAATGTTTCTACCAATCACTTCTCACATCCCGTGGACCTGTCTGCTATACAGTTCTGTCCCTTTCTTGTAATTTTAATGCTTTGTTGCAATAAGAATAAAAATAAGAATGTGATACTATTACTGCTTATAATAATAATAAACCTTTATATCAAAGAAATGTTTCTGACACTCACTTCTCACACCCTGTGGATCTGTCTGGAATACCATTATGTCCCTTTCTTGTAATTTTAATATCTGTGTGAGTTTGTAAAAAGTTTTCCAGATAGGTTTGATAGAAAAAAGCCAAAGGATACTGTTGTAGAAATAAAGTTCTTTTTATTTTTTTATTTACAAACACCTCCTTCTCTCTCACATAAACACACCCTCACAAGCATACACACGCGCGCACGCACGCACACACACACACACACACACACACACACACACACACAGTATATAACAGGTTGTGGACTATATACAAACAAAAAAGCTTTAAGCTTACATAGTCTCATATGGGGTAAATGAACAAATTTAAAAAGCAAATGAACAAATTAGCTTCATGGAGGGTGAACAAATGACCCTAACGGAGGCGTACACACACACGCACACACACATGTAGCATTTTGAAATAAACAAATTATTTTTTTTTTATCTGCCCTCTTCTTCTTCATCTCCTCCATCCACTGGTCAAGTGGCATAACAGCAGTCTGGGGACAGTAAATGTGGCCATAATACTGGCTGTGGCCAGTATCTTTGTTGCGGGGCTGGTGGCACACACTGCACTTGTTTTTGTCCACAGTGCGGACGTAGGGCCTCCGAGCAGGTGGTGGGGAGGGAATGGGGCCAGCAGGAGCAATCTGCCGGACGGCAGGAACTGGAGCTGGACACAAAAACACAAACGGGCCAAAGGCAGGACTGGGGTTGGGGATGACAGGTGAAGGAGCAGAAACAGGTGTTTGGACAATGGGGGCAAATGCAGGACTGGGGTTGGGGACAACAGGTAAAGGGGCAGAATCAGCAGGGAACAACTGCCTTGGCTGGAAAACTTTTGGAGGAGGGGGGTGCGTAGCTGGAACTGCAGACTTTCGCTTGTCCACTGCCTTTCCCACTGTGCTTTCAGGCAAGTGGTAGCGGTGTTGGGGACCAGGCTGTAGGGGTGCTGCAGTGGGGCGAATCTGTCCAGGTGGGAGAGGCCTAGCAGCAATAGGAATGGGGGCTGGCAAGTTAACACCCTGAAGCAGGATGGCACATTCTTGCCTCTTCAGCCGCTTGTTGTGCCACTGAGTTAAGGTTGTTTGATTCACCTCAAACAATTGCAGGGTGGTATTCTCCATCACAGTCCCATTGCCCAGGACCAGCTGCCGGATCTTACTGTAGTCCCTCAGAATTAGAGTCCATCTTGTTACGGCATGATTTCCCAATTTTTTGGGGCTCCTGTGAATATCACACAGTTTAACAAAGATAGACTCTACCAGGCGGCAACAGTCTGGCCACTGGGCAGGGGATCCTGTTGACCTAAGGACACAACGGGTCATGCTGTCCACACCAGGCGTGAATTCAGGCTTGGTTTTTGAGCACCTGAAGCGTCCTGTTGTAAGACGCACCTGGTGCCGGGCAGCGTACGCCACTCTCTGCTGGTCATACGGAAGCAGGCTTTGCCATAGGACAATGATGGTACTGGCCTGCTGGTGGCTCAGAGTTTGCCCAGTTTCCACCCTAAGCCCCACCAAGTAGCCTGCCAGGTTGTCCACTTTCTCTATCCCTGGTACACTGCGCTCATCCACAGCCTGGTAAAATATAAGAGTAAATCAATGTTAAAAAGATACAATATTACAATATTACACAACCATCACAATGTACTTGTCACAAAAAGTCTTACCAGCGGTTGCTCAGGCACTGGTTGCACTGCTGGAGGAGCAGTGGCTGCAGCGACAGCGACAGCGACAGTGAGAGTGGTCGGGAGAGGAAGGATGGAGGCGTGGGTGGTCGTGGCAGAGGATGGACCAGAGGCGGCGTTGGTGGTTGTGGCGGATGGACCAGAGGCGGCGTAGGTGGTCGTGGCGGATGGACCAGAGGCGGCGTAGGTGGTTGTGGCGGATGGACCAGAGGCGGCGTAGGTGGTCGTGGCGGATGGACCAGAGGCGGTGTGGGTGGTTGTGGCAGAGGATGGACCAGAGGCGGCGTAGGTGGTTGTGGCGGATGGACCAGAGGCGGCGTAGGTGGTCGTGGCGGATGGACCAGAGGCGGTGTGGGTGGTTGTAGCAGAGGATGGACCAGAGGCGGCGTAGGTGGTTGTGGCGGATGGACCAGAGGCGGCGTAGGTGGTCGTGGCGGATGGACCAGAGGCGGTGTGGGTGGTTGTGGCAGAGGATGGACCAGAGGCGGCGTAGGTGGTCGTGGCAGATGGACCAGAGGGAACCCTGGTCATCCAGTTGAAAGACTGGAAAAAAGGGGGGAAAAAACATGTTTATGGAATTTAATCTATCTTTTTTACTTTGCTTTTTTATTAATCTATTTACTCTTTAGATTGTATTAATGTATTTAGTTTGTTTCTATTTCTCTTTTCATTGCGCTATACAAATAAAGTATATTATATATTATATATATATATATTATATTATATATATAATATATACTATTATATATTATATATATAATAGTGCAATACAAATAATACTACTTGTACTGTTATTATTAAGAATAGTTACCAGTTGTTGATTAGGTGCTGCTGTGGTGGTGTTAGCAGACCCAGTCTGGACAGAGGCAGGAGTGCTGGCTACGCTGGTCGTGGTGGGTGATGAGCCAGGGGACAGGTCCAGCACCTCAATAGTGGGATCCAGGTTAAGGTCCAAACTGACATCTCCGAATCCCTCATCCTCCAACTCCTCCTCCGTGCCCACATCCTCCAACATCTGTTCTGTCGCCTCAGAGTCAGGATCCACGTCCTGCATGGCCTGCCCTGTTTGACGGTACAGGTAATCTATACCTATGAGTTCACCTGGGACAGACAGGAGAACACAGTAGAGGGAAATCAGTTTTCAGAAAATTAATATAAATATTCTATTTTTATGCAATATAAAAAGCAATTTAAAGCTAAAACTCACCAGTATAGACAGATGGTGGCTGAAAAGATGGTACAAGCTGTCTTCCAAGTACCTTAACACTGTGGGTGTTGACACAGTGCACCAGGTCCCCGGAGTAGCTTAACAGGGAGGGAGGTGTGCCTGCCAGAGATGCCATTTTACGGTCCTGATTCCACCTGTTCAGACCTTCCAGGAGGTACAGCTGGAAATTTAAGCTGTTGGCGCTTGTTCCTTTAGATAAGATCAATAACCTTACATTACTTTTTTTGTGCTATGCTATTTGAAAGACATTCATTGTGTCACCCTTAATATTTCTGATGAATAATGATTTATACTGACCTGGAATGAACCTGTTCAGGTGGAGATGAAAGGACTCCAGTGATGTGGAGCCCCTTGCGCATCTGTATTTTGGCAGCACAATACCATCTTTGGTGGTGGTGCCAGTCTGTGTGTAGAGCAGCACACCTGGTTCATCCTGAATGCACTTTACGTGCCTTTTCTGGACTTGCCAGATGTGCTGCATCCTCTCCTGGTCCAAGAGAGGGACACCAAGAAGGTCTCGACCCTTTACCCCCATCAGCTCGCTGAGGAGGTGCTCGATCATCAGAATGGTCTGCTGCTCTCCTCTTGTCCGCCTTCGGCAGTGCAGGGCCAATTCCTCCTTGGTGATCCGTTGGTCCACCATAGTGTCGGTGATACCAGGGACACCTTCATGTTTCAGCTGCTCCCTCTTGGCCTGCCTTAGCAGAGACACATCCCCACTGTCCCATTCAAAAATGCAGCAAGACATGCGTGCCATGAAAATGGGGTAAAGAGGATGTGCATCTTTAGTGCACCCAGCTGCCAGTCGCTGCATAAAGTGGTAGATGTCCAGCTTCACCACCAAGTTTGGCCACCCACCAAATCGCTGCTTGAGCTTGGTCTGCCCAGTGCCCTCCCGACAGCAGTCGCAGTCCACATAGAGGAGCTGAGGCGGAGCCACACCCGCATCAGTGTATCTCCGGATGAGGTCAGCTACCATTCGGTCCAGGGCTGGACCCTCCTGAGCTGTCAGAACACTAATGAGGATCTGGCCCACCTCATTGCTGACAGATGTTAGCCACAAAGCTGTCCCCTTTGCAAACCCTGACAGCTTCTTTGTGATCTGTAATCACACAGAAAAGACAGTGAGTGATGCTAAATTATTTATATATGGAACATTACTTACATACTACTGTACTACTACTAATGGTGTATTTTCAATTCTTTTGATTGAAATGTAAAAATAGTTACCTTTTTGGTGGAGTCCATCTTCAGGATGCAGCCATATGTGGACGTTATGCTGGCTTTAATGTGGTCAATCCTGCACAAGATATCTCGCCCATAAACAGCCAGCATCCACCTGTGGGAGGGGATAGTTTCGGGCTCAGGTGGCTCCTGAAACCTCACAGGGAGCAGGCTTGGCTGGGAGATGAAGTCTGAGCAGGCACCAAGGTATCTGCAAAGACGCTTCAGCCACTCCTCGCTGTGGTTCTCCCGCAGCTGCCTCACTAAGCGAGAGGGGCTGTTGCCCAGGGCCCTCTCCCTCAGGAACCTTATGACCCGCATGTCACAGGCATACCTGAATAAAACAAAGGGAAAGAGAGACAGAAAGACACAAACATTAAAACCAGCTCATCTCAAGTGTGTTTTAAATGACAAACATTTGTTACAAAAACTAAATAGTCTCAGTATACTCACTTTCGAGTTAGGATCAGCCTAAATTCCAGTCTGTGGGCTAAGTCCAGCTGGTCCAAGATGGCCTTGCTGGAGGAAATTAAGGCCGTTTTGCACCCACTGCACCAGAGAGTCTCCGTGATCATCAGGTAGTACTGGTCCACATCCAGAACCTGACGGGCTCTCTTGTGTGCCCCATAGCCTGTGAGCTGTCTCCCACACACAGTACAGGACAGCCTGACCTTCCAGAGGTGGTATGGCATCCACAGTAGAAGCCTGTGTGTAAAGAAGCGCTCTGGAGCGGGGCCTTGGTGATAGATCAGAGCTGGCTCTGGTGGATCATACCACAGCTTCAGGTCAGTACGAAGCCGATGTTGCTTCCACAAAGCTGCTGAAATCCATTTCTGATCCTGTGGTGGTATGGTTTTCATCAACTTTGTGGGAAGCCATCCAGATTCGGAACCTGGAGCGGTCACCCTATCCTCGGCAGGTTGAACAGAGGATCCAGCCACAGATGGAGCAGCAGAGGGAACACAGGTGGAGCTGATCACAGGGGTGAGAGGAGCAGAGGACGTCCCAGAGGAGGCAGCGGCTGACACTTCCTAATGTATTAAAAAAGGCAAACACATACAGTAGATATGATTACAAGCCACTTATGAGGAATATTTTTTCAAAATGTAGCATATTTATGTGATCCAACAATATTAGTGTGAAGAAAACGATAAAATTAAAGAGTTTCTCACAACTCTAGAAGCAGCTCCTGGAGCACAGGAAGCAGAGGTGGCTTCATAGACAGAAGAAGGAGGAAGAGACAGGGGGGAGACGGTCTGAATATACAGCCTGGGACTGCGAGCAGGAGATGGTGTCCTAGATGCAGGGCTGGACAATGCAGAAGTGCTAATAGGCTGCAAGGTTAAGAGAGCACAGTTTACAATATTGAATGAAATAATCTATTATTATCAGGTATTGCAGTAACAATGATAAGATAAACTCAGCTTATCTTTATGGAATGAAATGTCATTCTTTGACTATATACCTTTGTTGCATGCGTCCTTGCCACACCTAGGTTTGGCCTTAAAGCTGCACCATGGGCCCCACCATACCGTGGCTTTGTAAACTGACAAAAAGAAATTAGTAACATTATGTGAAGCATTTTAAAATGCTATAACATATGATAACATAAATATCTGCAAAGACATGCATTTACCGATGCCAAAGTTAAAGTAGGCTTTAAAGGTGCCATTCCAGATGTTGTTCCTGACTGCCCTGGTGTTACAGGTGGTGACGTGGATGGTGTGGATGACACAGGGGCCACAGAGTTCGACTCTCTAACCATTAGGCCACGACTTCCCAAAGGTTAGTGTAACTTATTTACCTTAAATAATTTATCATCATTTTTGACGATGTCCTGTTTAAAGGGTCATGAAACCCCAGACTACTTATTCTAAGGTTTTAGCAGAGGTGTTTGTGTTGCACATCATAGAAGACAATGTTAGCATCTGCTAATTTTAACTGTTGGAGCAAATTGGTTAAATTTAAGCTTTTTTGCTCCATTTTCATCTTCCGGATTTAGAATCTACATTGTGTTGACGTCACGATTTTTGACGTGGCAATGGACTATAGTACATTGATGACGCGTCAGTGTCTATTCAATTATTCATGAGATAGCGTGTTTATCCTATGAGAAGACGCTTCGCTTAATTATTCAAAACAGCATGTGTTCATTTGCTATGAAAGACTCATCAGACTGAAATGACATCGCACACATTAACAGAGAAACATTCATGGATTGCAGAGGAGTGTTTGTTTTTTCTTTGTAATAAGTGTTCGGCACAGACGCGATTCATTCACTTGGTGAGTGTAACCGTTTTTATAGCCCTGTGACACAACCTGTCAGAAGGCTTATATAAACGCCACAGAATAATATATATGTCTCATTTGTGAGTCGCTTTGAATAAAAGCGTCTGCTAAATGACTGAATGTGTAATATGTTTTCGATGCAGAGTGCAAATGGCTGTGCATTTATTTGTGCTTTTAGCTCGATGGGAGAGAAATGAAACTTTTTGAACGCAAAGTTTTGTGTGCCGTCTGTCTCCCCTCTTTCTTCCCCCTCCCCCGGTCCGCTGCACACCACGCCCACTTTTTTAGCATTTTTTAAAACCGTGGTGAGAACTAACCTGTGCTGAAATGGGGGGTTTCATGACCCTTTAACATTACAGTAAGGTGTTGAATATTATTCATGCTATCTAGAGAGAGGGACTGTAAAGACTTTTAAAATTAGCAGTTTAAACACTGCATTTTTAAATAATAACTTTCTATATAGTATGTATATATATATATATATATATATATATATATATATATATATATATATATATATATATATATATATGTTTGTTTCTCTTTTGTCCACCTTCTGGATGAATGGTTTTCATTCTTTGCAACAATCTTTGCAACGAAGAATGTTGTTATATTCATAAACATGTCGACAATCTACTGTATGTTCTCATCAGCCCTTTATTAATTTATAATGTTAAAATCAGCTTGTTTAGTTCCTAAAAAATATTTGTATTTTGAACGAACCGGGTGAGTAAATTGTTAAATGAGCCATTCAGGAAGTTTCATGTGAGTAATCACGTGCTTTATTCCTGAAGTGACCAGACGTTTCTTTTGAATGGCTCTGTCAATAAATCATTTAGAAAGACTGCCACCTACTGGATGTAGTAGTTTCCCATTTAAAGGTAGTCCATAAAATAATATTTTTCAGCATTTCATATATATTTCATGTATTTGGCATTTCATATTTAAAACTTCATATATACAATAAATACTCATTATTTATGCAGTTGTAATTGTAAAGTTGCAGTTGTCACTTAAAGTGCAGCTTCTGTGCCAATTCTGGAGTTCTAAAATGTATTTTGCTTGATATATTTTATTTATTTCATTTGATTATTAAAAATGTATCACACTGTTTTTATTTTATTAAATGTACAGTACTAACATACAACATAAATGTAAACATTTTTTGTATTCTATTGGAAAAAATATATGAAATGAGCAATTGAATATATCAATTATTTTTTATATTCAAAATTTTACAGAATTCAAGTACCGTATTTTTTGGACCATAAGCCCCACCTAAGTATAAGTCGCATCAGTCTAAATGTCATGACGAGGAAAAAAACATAAGTTGCACTGGACTATAAGTCGCATTTATTTAGAACCAAGAGAAAACATTACCGTCTCCAGCCGCGAGAGGGCGCTCTATGTTTTCAGTGTAGACTACAGGAGCACTGAGCAGCATAGAGTGCCCTCTCGCGGCTGTAGACGGTAATGTTTTCTCTTGGTTCATTTCCCTTGGTTCATGTCAAATTAATTTTGATAAATAAGTGGCAATTGACTATAAGTTGCAGGACCAGCCAAACTATGAAAAGAAGTTCGACTTATAGTCCGGAAAATACGGTAATTAATTTCATATTGCTTCTTTTTTTTTTCAGATTCAGAACCATGCTGCCCTAACTGGTGCCCAAAGCCACACAGTTAACCCTGCCACAAGCAAGTCGCAGCCCACCATCGACAGCCTCTTTGAGAAATCCAAGAAATTAAATTCTGTTAATGCTTAGTATACTGAGAAGATTTTCAATTTGCATGACTTCGTTACTGTACAGATGGAGTACATGCATGACACATTTTAATTAGTTGCTTCATGACTGTTCTAGAGTTTTTCAAAGAGCCAGTTATTCAATCTCATTTTAAAAAAAATTCTGAGGACAATTTGGTCTGTTTTCATTTATATCTTAGTATTTCTGACATTTTACTTCATTTTGTAGATATTAATTTTGAATTAATAAAATATGGCATGGTATTGTGATACTACTTGGTATCATGATACTTCAGCTGGTATAGTATTGTAACATTTGTTTATGGTATCGTGACAACCCTACTCTACACACCCTACTCTACAACTGCCGCGAGGTCCCATATAGGGACTGACGGAGGTCTGGGAGGATTCAGCCTCCTAGCTCCTCTAAGGAAGCGGATGACCAAATCGTTCCTTCCTATTGACTGACTGAGCGCTGTTTCAGAAAACGCTGCGATGGCCGCCACATAAACTTTGAGCGTGGATGGGACTCTGCCCTTATCCAACAGCTCTTGTAGGAAGGAGAGAACCTCCGTCACCTCACAACTAAGGGGTGAACATCCCCGAGCTGTACATCAGCTGGAGAACACCGACCACTTCAAGGCATACAGCCGTCGTGTCGACGGAGCTCTAGCCTGAGTGATGGTATTTAGCACTCCCACTGAGAGATCAGCGGGTAACCATTGAGCGCCCCCACATATGGAGGGACCACAACTCCGGTTGAGGGTGCCAAATCGAGCCCCTGGCCTGCGAGAGGAGGTCCCTCCTCAATGGCACTGGCCACGGGGCGATGTCTGCTAACCGCATCAAATCTGGGAACCATGGTTGGTTCTTCCAAAAAAGGTGCTACAAGCAGTATTGAACATCTTGTTTCTCTCACCCGTTCTATCACCTGCGGAAGGAGGGAGACGGGAGGGAAAGCATAAAGCGGGCAGCACGGCCATCTCCGTGACAGCGCGCTTTCGTTCTTGGAAAAGAACGCGGGGCAGTGAGCGTTTTCGTGGGACGCGAAGAGGTCCACCTACGCCCTGCCAAATCTCTCCCACAACAGCCGGACTGTTTGCGGGTGTAGAGACCATTCGCCCGTGGGAATGTTGTTTCTGGACAGCCTGACTGGACCCAGATTCTGTAGCCCAGGCACATGAACTGCCCTCAGCGGTGACAGTCGCGCCGTCATGGAACGTGAGTCCAGAGTTAAACCCAAAAACAGTATCGTCTGACTGGGGTTCAGCGAACTCTTCGTCCAGTTGACACTGAGACCGAGTTTCTCGAGGTGATCGAGTAAAACGGCCCTGTGCTCCACGAGCTCTGATCGTGATTGAGCCAGAATCAGCCTGTCGTCCAAATAGTTCAGCACTCGCATGCCTCTGAGTCTGAGAGGAGCGAGCGCTGCGTCCATGCACCTCGTAAACGTACGAGAAGCTACGGACATGCCGAACGGCAGGACTGTAAACTGGTATGCCTGGCCCTCGAAGGCGAATCTCAAATATCGCCTGTGACTTGACGCTATCCGTATTTGAAAATACGCGTCCTTCAGATCTATTGACATGAACCAGTCTCCTCTGCGAATATGCGCGAGGAGCTTCCTGGTCGTAAGCATTCTGAAACTGCGTTTCACCAATGCCTTGTTCAGCCGTCTCTCTTGGGCACTAGAAAGTATCTGCTGTACAGCCCTCCCTCGTTTTGAGCTTGAGACACAGGCTCTACAGCCCCTTTGCTCAACAGTTTTGATATTTTGGCCCAAAGTATGTGTGCTACTTCTGTTTTGACCGTGGTTTTGAGCGTGGCGGGCGTTGAAAAAACTGTAGCGAGTAGCCTCTCCTTATAATGCCTAGCACCCAATCCGAAACCCCTGGAAGTGCTGACCATGCATCTGCATGAATGGCTAAGGGCTGGATGCGAAGCGCGCTCTGTTGACTGGGCAACGGCGGCGCTTCGGTGTGCTGTAACATGGGCGTTACGCCTGTGCAAATTGAGGCGGGGAGCGTGCTGATCAGAGTGGGTAGATCGCTCCTCCTCGACCCTGTCCCGGCGCTTAACCGATTGAGGGAGGGCTGAGGTCCCGTGGGACTCGTGATGTCTGCGAGGCTGCAAGTGTGCACATTTACTGCTTTCGACTCGCTGTCTGCCTGGGCAGCGTACGTGCACGGGTTTCGTTTTTACAGAAACCACGCGCCGTGTGTGACAGTGTTTGTGGGCACTGAGGAGGGCACGTTTACTATGTGGAGCGCGTGACCGATCTGAGTCGATCTTATAGGCGCGAGCCCTGTGTGCAGGGCTGTGCTTACATGTGGAGATGGGCACTGAGGAGTGGGCATCGTCACTACATTTATAGCACCATCGGCCGTGGCCGGACGAACGTGCACGGGTTTCGTTTTTACAGAAACCACATGACGCGTGTGACATAGTGATTGTGGGCACTGAGGAGTGTGCACGTTTACTATGCAGTGCACGCGATCGACTTGAGTCGCTTTTATGGACGCGAACCCTGTGTGAAGGGCTGTGCTTATATGTGGAGATGGGCACTGAGCAGTGGGCATCGTCACTACATTTATAGCACCATCGGCCGTGGCCGGGACACCAGAAATTACACCTCTTTCAGGAAATATCTGGGTAGCCGTGATAACGGTTTTTGTGTGCAGGCAAGCGGGCAACCGTACAGGCTTGCACATTGCAAAAGACGCTGAAACAGTCACAATCCCTGGAACTGAAACAGCGGCGAGCTTAGGTGAGAGTTCGGCCGCGGCGACTCGTACACCGGCGCTTTCCTAGGATGGCTTCGGGGCTCCCGGCCTCACCGTAATCCTCTGCCGCGGTCCCCGCGGCGCGGGGCGACGGCCGGTAGAGCGAGAATGGGGGTCTCGAGCTGCGTTGCTGAAGCTGTTGTGATAACGGCTTTTGTGTGCAGGCAAGCGGGCAACTGTGCAGGCTTGCACGTTGCAGAAAACGCTGAGACAGTCACAATTCCTGGAACTGAAACAGCAGCGCGCTTGGGTGAGAGCTCGGCCACAGCGGAACTCGTACACCGGCGCTTCGATGAAGCAGCCATCGTGTGTAGTACAGACGCAGCCTGCTCAGCAGCAGAAAAGATTTGCGCGAGCAGAGGTGACGTCATGCAGCAGGCTTTAGATGGCAACACCGCTTTTGTCCGCCGTCCAGCAGAGGGCGGACAAAGGTGCGTCGCTATCGCCTGTTCCACCGGCGGAAGTGACTGGTAGTTCCTGTTTTTAGCATCATCCAGTGTGGAGAATGCTAGTGAGACAGACGAACGAGTTCGCGCTGAATATGGAGCGTTCCAAGCCTTTGCCACCTCTTCGTGAAGCTCAGGAAGAAATGAGGCGGGCTTTGAGAAGTACGCTCATCCGAAAGGAAACTACCATCCAGCCGGGAACGAGAGGGGGGGCGCTGGTGCAGACCACTCGAAGGCCGAGACTCGTCGCGGCCAGCGTGAGCACTCACCTCGGCTCTTTCTCGATGTCAGCTCGTTTGCTGGGCTTCTGAGCAGAAGGCGCGAGATCCTCGGAGCTCGCCCAGCCCTCACTGCCCGAAGCTAGCAGAGAGCGCGTGTCCTCTAGGGCGAACCGGCAAGCTCGGTTGAGCTGAAGACGGTTCCGGAATCCACTGGAAGCGGCGCTTTTACGGCGCCTCAGCGCAGCGGAGAATGCAGGCTCAGAGAAAAAGGCCAGGCGAGTCCTCAGAGTCACCATGGCAACAGCTCGCAGTGAGGGCATCCGCAGTCAGCGAGCGCGAGCGCTGCATGATCTTCACCCAGGCAGGAGACACAGATGACGTACCGGTCTCCCTCGCTGAGTGGGGTTCTGACGAGCCGCAGGAAGGCATCTTAAAAAAGACGCAAGCTCTTTTACGAGTGTGTGTCGCAGGGCGAACACACACACACGCATAAAGAACAGTTGGATATAACAGAATTGAAAGGATATGTGCGCCGGAGAGCGCAGCAGGAACGGCAGTGGAAGGCGGCGAAGGCCAGCAGCTTCAGAAGTGGCTCGTCCCGCTGAGATGCTTGCTTTCTTCGTGATCCAGCGATGCGTGAGCTTCGCTGAAGAGATGAAAAATCAGGTGAGTCAGCCTTTTCAAACACCTTTTATAGGGTTGGGCCACACCCGTTTCGGCGGGAAGTGGCATGAAGGGCGTGAAGCGCTCGATAGGCTGTGCACTTGCCGCAGAGCAGCCAATGAGCGAGCGAGCCGCCTCGCCTATGGCTGTGTACTGCTGCAAATGCACTTTACTAAAATTCAAAATTAAGGATAATTTTTTGCTTCAGTATTTCGTGAAAAGAGACTTTTCTCATAGCGTCTTAGCTAAGACGCAGTACGAGAGAACTCTCGTAAGAGAACCAGGAGACAGGGAAAAAATGCTCGGAAATGACTGCCTAGCAAATCAACACTTCACAAAGTGTCTGGGTGTGAGTGCTGCTTATATGTGTGTGTAAATGTGGCGCAGATGTGGAAAGGAGATTGGCTGATGAATGAGCTGCAGGTGTGGCAAGGATTCACAAATGGCCTTCATAGCCGGGACAAGGTAGGACAAGGAGTTAGGTATTAACCCTATGGCTGTAGCAGGGCTAGGCAGGGGTTCAGTGCAACAAGCAGATGTTCCTGTGGGTTGTGCCGTCACCGGTAGAACCTCTGGAGAATCTACGGCTGGAGCTGACCTCTCTGGGGGTTGTGCTGCCACCGGTCTTTATGAAGTTTTATTCATCCACATGCATCTTCCCATTCTTTTCTCCTCTTCATATCGCTAAGAAATCACTGAAGTCTTATATTAATTTTCTTGTTGTCCTACGACTGAAAATCACAACCCAAAGCCACACAATGTAGTATTTTATTTTCTTGTGTTTATTTTGGGAGTTGTGTCACGGTAAAAAGTGCCGGAAGCTCACCGAGTGCATCAACGCTGAATGTACTGTGCACATAAAATGGTGCCCCCCACAGTGTGAAAATGATGTCGATTTTTTTAAATAACATACATCTTTCATGGGATTTATATTACATATTTCAATAAGAGACATCACTTATGTTATATTAAGCTATACATATTTTAACCTGTTAACCTGACCCCCCTTATGGGACTCACAGCTGAAAGTGCTCCACCTAACTTATAATTGTAACAGTGTTGCCTCTGGCTTGCTTAGTTGGGGTCACTTTATCTACAGCGATATCATTGACTTGATTGCAAATAAATGCACAGACACTATTTAACTGAACAGAGATGACATAACTGAATCCAATGATGAACTGCCTTTAACTATCATTTTGCATTATTGACACACTGTTTTCCTAATGAATGTTGTTCAGTTGCTTTGACGCAATGTATTTTGTTTAAAGCGCTATATAAATAAAGGTGACTTGACTTGACTTGACAGTTTTCTACTTCAGTGTGTTACAAACATGTCTTTGGAAAGAAGACCCTTTGGGCTTTACTTTTTAGCAACCAGATTTGATAATGCTCAAAAATATTAAAAGTTGTAGACACTGAAGTGCCTTGAATTTTTTTTTACCACACTTAAATATTTTTTATTTGATATAAAAATACATGAAATCAGTCCTGGAGCAATCTAGAAAAGTAATGAGTTGAAAGTCACATGAGACTATGTCTACACCCCCCCCCCACCCCACCTTCTTTTTTCCGGTGGATCACCTCATTCTGTTTGTGACGCTGTACGCTGCAAAACCATGCTGTGTTTTTACTACCAAGACGCAGTTTCTGACCGTGAGTTATTCCATAACGGACACAAACAATTCTGTCGCTGAAGAAATGAAACATAACAAAGGAATTATGATCCATATTACAACGTTATTGCTTCGTTGGACTAAACGTGCTTCATGAGATGTCGTTCAGTGGACCCTTACCTTTCTAACTAAACCGGGATTCACAGCTGTGGATGTGTTTATGACTCGTTATTACGACGGATCTGGTTTGTACAGCGTTTCTAATGTTCATGTTTTTTGTTATTAACACCCTTCCAGTTGATCTGATGAGACACCTCATCTGTGAAGAGCCTGCCTAGGATGTTCCAGGTCATCCTCTTTACATCCTGACCTCCAATGGTGGCCAAAGAAGAAATCTAAAAGGCAAAGACATATTTTTTAAATAGATAGCAAGGTAAACATTTCTAAGCTCATGTTGAATTTAAAGGTGCATTCAAAATGTTTTTTGTTCCTTTTGAAAGCATCCAGAACAGTAGAAAAATATAGAAAAGAAAAAAAAAGTGTCTTTCTTGTAAATGATGTTTTATTAACAAAGTTCAGGAGGAGCACGTTCAGATAATTAACACGATTGGAGAGGTGTATATATAGATTCAGCAGTCTCACCTCAATCCACTGACAGTTTAGCAGCATCCCTCCTCCACCCCTTCTCCACACTTCTAGTCCTAACCACTTACATACGGGGGAAGTACTCTGGGTTTGGGCTGAACTCTGAGCTCGGAGCCCACCCCCGGACAGCACGCCATTTACACATTCAGCTTTACCCCCTCTTATTGTATGTAAGTGTGAACTTGTGAAACATACTTGGATCACACCCTCATGGAACTGTGCCACTTTTACACACAATGTCAAACCAGTGAAATTCTAGCTCACAGACAGAATCGTATCACTGTTTCACTAGAATATTTGCAATAAACAAAGAATAAAAAAAACATAGACAATCAATAAACCTAATGGCACCATTCAAATTAAATAAGAAAACTCACCACCAGTGTTTGGAATAACGACATTTAAAAGAACGGCGTTTGGTAACGACGTTATTTTTTCAGTAACGGGGTAATCTAACTAATTACTTTTCCCGTCGTTACAACGCCGTTAATGTTACTGAACGTTAAATGCGGTGCGTTACTATGCATTGATTTAATATGCAGTCCGAACGCACCCCTGGCTCACACAGCGAGTGAGCAGGTGGGTTAATAACGAGATAAGCGATTATGATTGGCTAAGGCAGAGTCATGTGTTTCATGGTAGCCAATCAGAGCCAGTGTTTTTACACACACGCGCCAGCGGCGCCAAACACACACAGTCACACACACGCAACAGCTACACAGAGATTCGCAGCAGCAGGAGAAATGGCGAGTCAGGAGCAATCCGATGAAAAGTTGGCATTTTCAAGGTGGAGATGTAAGCACTACTTCAAATTCATTGTAGTCAAAGGCAAGAACGTGCATGTAATGTGTGACACACGCATCTACAAAGCTAGTGGCCAAAAACACTTTTCTTACAAAGAGTGCAGGATAAAACTCTAGCTGTCTGTTGACGTGCAATAAATCTCGAACGTTATGTACGAACACCTGTCTGTTCTACTTATTTCAACTGACTTGTGAAAACTGCAAAAAAAAAAATACAAATTCTTTTTGACATCGCAACTTTTTTTTTTTTTTTACAGTAACGCAAATAGTTACTTTCCCTGGTAACGAGTTACTTTTATTATAGAGTAATTCAGTTACTAACTCAGTTACTTTTTGGAACAAGTAGTGTGTAACTATAACTAATTCCTTTTTTAAAGTAACGTTCCCAACAGTGCTCACCACTCTCTGCCGAGCTGGGCCATTCAGCGGTTCCTTTAAAAACATTTCAAAGGCCTCCACGGCCTCCAATTGGGGAAACTGGATATTTTCAGGCATCTCCACATCTGGCCCTGAGGTGCTGTTCAGTTGCTGCTGAGGTAGTTCACCTTTGCCACAAGCTGGTTTTGTTGCTGTTTAATGGTTTCCAGCAGGCTAAGTATGTGGACCTCAGCCGCTGTTGACAAACATCAAATATAGCTAAAATGTAGTGTCTAAAATATATCATGTTTCAGTGTTTGTCCTCATTACTCATAATACTGACATTAGTTAATGACAAAAGTTATTGTCAAAGTTTGAAGAAAATATGTGATGGTTGTGGGAATTTTTTCCAAAATCTTTGGCACATGTGACCGGTGTAATCTGCGTTGTGTTTTTTTCTGTAGTAACCAGTCGGACATCAGTTGATGGTTCTTCATTTACTGATAAAACTTAACACAAGTCTTTTTACAGTGTGTTTTCGCCCCTTTCTTTTCTGTTAAATGGATGTCAAGTGCAACACAATTAGCACATGCTTCAAGTGCATCGATCCCCAGAAAACTGATTAAACTAAGTGAAAATACAGAAATAATCAAGTATGCATGTAAAATAATATAATATATGATTTATATAGAGTATAAAAGTGATTTTTAAAGCAAAGATAAAATTGGAATGATCAGAGCCAATTAGAAACCCACCCCTCCCATGCACAGACAGCGCAGAAAGGGAAGAGGAGGCGCAAAGACAGGAAATTAAAACCGATTCTTCCTTCAGAAATTTAAAAGGGAAAGTGCACACAGACAGACATATTCAGGTATACATCTTGAACAGTTTTTGTGTATTCTACATATGAAATGAACATTACTTTCCATACCTGTTACACACAGAATGACCCTACAGTATTTGTCAGTTATTGCCCCCACCCCCGCAGGTCGAGCAGTATTTATGTGAGCGGAGCATGGCGTTCATGCCAACAGCCCATAATATAACTGCATATTCAGCAAGAATTGATGTTAAACATATTTAGCTATGGCTTGATCAGGTTATAATGACTGCAAGATTCGAGCGGGATGTTAAAGGCTATATGAGTTTGTTTCTTTTACTGATTATTTTCGGGTTAAAGCATGATTTAAACAGATCACATTCACACGCAATCGCTTTAGCAATAATGGATTTAAACAAATTTAATCTTACAGTGCTACTACATTATCAGTATCTGATTTTGAATGATTTTGAAATCTGTAAGAAATGCATCAATCTGTGGATAAAGTAACTGACGAAAATGTACTGTTATTTTTATATCAAACAAAACTTGCACAGCAGAAAGCAACAATTAAACATTTTAATGCTGACAATCATGTTATTAGTTTGGCATGTGATAGGGGAAAACGTTTACACACAATAGCCTAAGCCACTTTGAAGCTCTCCTGTTATTTTTTTAAATTAATATTTTAATATAGGCTACGTTATGAACATAACATTTCAAACACACTGAAATACTTTGGCCACGGAGTGAAGGAAAGACAACAGAACACAGTGATGGATACACTGGACACGATCCCCATCAGTGAACTGATGCTCGTTCTGTTTATGATGAAATGTTCTGACACTGTGTTCAGATGATTTGACACTATAGTGTGATGTCATCAAGTTTAGACACACTTTTAGCTGTGGGGCACAGATGACAACTCTCGCGTCCGGTGTAGACACAGACAGTGACTGCTCTATTTACAAATAATTTATATTTAAAGAAGAAAAAAAACTAAACCAGCGGCATTACAAGATGGAAATATAGACTAGAATCTATATTTAACTTGTTCTGTCCTACGTCCATGTATCAGCACATCCACTGACTCACTGCGGAGTTGCCAGTTTTAACCTAACAGCTCTTAACGCTGAGTGTGCACTTGGATGGTAAGATGCATGAAGGGCTAGTATAAAAAAAGAAAACCTTTAGTCTGTCCAGCTTTAAGGTAATACTGCATTTTTTCAATCATCTTGTCTCAGTTACAAATTAGACTGGGAAATTATAAAGAATGATATCCCCTTTCGTATTGCATTGCATATCAGGGATGACAGATTGATAAAAAGACATGCTATTTGTGACTAGATGTAACGTTTGATACTTTGTAGTTAAAGTGTTTCTCTGATTGACTTTGCCCTATCAGTGTGGCTCCAATGGAAATAAAATAGTGAAGACCTCTGACAGTCTTACAAACATTTACAAACCTTATCCAGAATGATAAGAATGTTATGTTAGATTGCATGTTATGTAACATTTTCACTGTATACAATGGCAGGGCCTGCCATCTAGTCTTTTTGGCTTATCAAATCCCAGAAGGTAAAATAAAAACAAAATAGTTACAACTTGTTTTGAACAATTTCTTTGTCATCTGAATACTGATTTTAAGTAGGGGAAAATGTTTTTTTATTTAAATCGTAAATAAAATCGGGATTTTATTTTTTAGGCCATATCACCCAGCCCAACTATTTTCCACTCTCTCTGACCCTCAGATTTCATTTTTTTTTTTTTTTTTGTACTTCATGATGAAAAGAGTTAGTTCAACCAAAAAGGAAAATTCAGTCATCATTTACCCTTTTGTGTAACTAAGGTATTGTAATATTTTGACTAACTCATTTTGACTGTAAAAGTAATTAGATCACCATAATTTATTTGAAATCATGTTACTACTAACGCTGGCTGTAAAAGACAAACTAGAAATTTGTTAAATGTGCTATTAAGATGATTAAATTTTTAAAAATCCAATTAATGAACAATCAATCTCCGCAGACCTGATGGCAACTGATAGGTGCATAGGAGACAAACACCACAAAGATTAAAACGTGAGGAAAAAGAAAACAATTCCTCCACACTGTCAATAAGTGCAAATTTAAGTGTCAAAAGGTTTAATGGCATTGGAATAACGGTGCTGGATCATGGGTCAGCATCATTTACGAACTACGACAGTATCTGATCGGCTTCGAACCTTCGACTTCTGTAAACGATCTGGTGTAAGATTCTCTCTCATGATCAGCTGGACGTTCATCTAGGTCGATACATAGTTCATGATCTGATCATACTGACTGAATCACTCGAGTTGGCAACACCTTGCACTTGTGTTTCTGCTTCAATAAGACACTCGACGACGCTCTAGAGTAACATTGACTGAAGAAGAAGCGGTTTGGCTTCGAAACATCATGGGTTCACTAAGGTCGATCCGTAGACGTGGAACTTCTGCTCGTTCTCTACGTGCTCTGTATCCGTACATATCAGCTGTTTTCACGTTCAAAAATCAAAATAAATTCCCAGGAATTGAAAAACTAAACGACGTGATCTGGAGGCATTATTCCCATGTCATTAAACCTTTTGATACCTTTGCATTAATTGACAGTGTGCACAAATCAAATTAAGAAACCATGTGACGATCAATTTATATTAGATAATCTATTTATAATATTTAGATGGTACAACTTTTTGAACTGACTGCATACCAATCTCACATTGACTCTTTTTTATTGCAATTCTGATTAAATATAGCATCTACCCTAACTAATGTTACTAAAAGATCTATCAAACTATTAAGATATATCTTTCAAAAACAAATGCAGATCTTATGTGGTAGCCAAAGTAATATAGTCAAGGAGCAGCAACAAATTAATACAGTAGCTATCAACTGGAATAATTATATCTTCTTCCTCAAGCACACCCCCAGCCCCTCCCCCATGTACAAAAATATCTCAAGTAAATGCATCTTGATTTAGGAATGTTTAGATTTTTGTAAAACAAGGCAAAAATAGTAAGAAAAGCATTTTATTTCAGATGAGAGATTTATTATGGTTTTAAATATTAACCCTTTAATGTTCACTCCAAGAAAAAAACAATGTAAAAATTACTCGTTTGCATTTTTTAGGTTATTGGGGCACTAATAACACAATTAATAAAAATAAATAATTATATACCACCCAGTTTTTTAAATATAGGCCTCTACCAAATGGTTGAGATGCTGCTTGATGGTAAAAATACCTATTACATAATTATAAATGTATAATAGCATTTAAATGATAATTTAATACCTACAAAGACAAAAACAAAGTTGAAAATGAAAAAAACTATGAAATAATTAATGTCAAGTAAATTTTATTTCAACAAAAGAACTTCGCTCCCATTTTCTGCATAAAGTTCCAACAATTTTAACGACAATTGTATTGTCAAAAACATATGGGGCCCTCTTCAACTTCTCAGCTCTGCTGTGTATAATCTCCAAAGAACTTTTGTTCAAGCATTGAATGAACTCAAAAACGAAACATCTTTCAAATAAAATGCGCAAACAAAATAGGACCTATGGGAACCTTGGCCACGTTATTTTTGATGGTATGCTGCGAAGCATTCCCTCTCTCCGATCAAGCACAGGAAAACATTGCACTTCCCACATTTCCATCTTGACACACCCTTTGGGCAGAGGCAGCACCGCCCCCGGTTGTCAGTATGAAGTGGCAAATGTCCATAGTTGTCGTAGCGTACATCTGGTTGTGGTTTGGGGGGTCTTGGGGGGAGGCACTTCTTCTCACAGGACATTTGTGGTGCAGAGGCAGATGATGGTCTGCCAACTCTGGGTGCTGCCTTGTTGACTTGTTTCAAACTGTGAGCCACAGCCAGGCGAAATCTTTTGAGAGGCATTGGTTTTTCCTTCAGTAGGCCACAGTCTCTATTGTAGACCAGCCAGGCATTGGAGATGGACAGGTCAAGGACATATCCAAACAGGGGGAAGTACCAGCGTCGTGACTTGGCAGGGGTCTTGTACAGGTGAACCTGCATGTCAGAAAGATCAATGCCACCCATATGCTGATTGTAGGCAGCAATGAGTGAAGGGCATGGGACAGCAATCTTCGCTTTCTCATCTTTGCTCCACCGTTGGACACTTGTAAGGGGCATGATCCCACAGGCATTGCTCAGGAGGGTAACACATTTATTGTCATACCATTTGACTGCGAGTACTCCTTCAGCAGACTTATAGTCAAGAGCTCCACGTCCTCTCTCCATCAGCTCTTTGTCTTCTATCAGGTGAGCTCCACCGATGCGGTTTGATCGGGCTGTGCCGATGCACTTGATGCCCAGATTTGCGTACAGGCTCAGGATCAGGTCGAAACTAGTGAAGTAATTGTCAAAGAAGACAACTGAAAGCCGTGGCTGTGTTATGGTTTTGCATAATGTTGTCACCACTTTGCTGCCTAGAAGTAGCTCCTGTTCTTCCTCACTTAGATCAACATTGAAGAAGGTGGACGGCCCTTGATAGAGCAGTAGGTCATGGATAATGCCAGATGAACTGGCACGACAGAACACTTTAAAGCCCCACTTGTCAGGTTTATTGGCAATGTATTGGCGGAGATTGCCAGCCCTTGTGCCTTTATAAGACACCATGACTTCATCCACACTGTGCTTGTAGGTGGATGGGATGAGGAGACATTGCTTACGAAGCATCTCAAAAAGGGGTCGGATTTTGTAAAATCGGTCAGGGCTCCCATCACACTGCTGATTATCATTGAAGTGAATGTAGCGACGTAATTGCTTGAATCTCCTCTGCGGCATGATATCAGCAATCACGTTGAAGCGTGATGCAGGGTGCCAGTAGTCCTCCATGGCTGGGAAGTCAAAAACACCCATCAAAAGTAGCATAGCAAGGAAATCTTCAATCTCACCAGGGTTAGTCTTGATCGGATCCCCCAACTCCTGGGCAGAGTAGAGATTTGTTTGATGAGCAATATGTTGAATCATCTCATCAGTGAAGATCCCTTTGAAGTATTGGAAGGGTGTCTTGACAGCATCAGGGGGTGCAAAACTTGGATCAGGAACCTGGAATTCCTCAATATCGACATGCTTCCAGATTCTCCTGGCTTCTTTATCTTTCTTTTCAGCCATTTTCTTCTTCTTTGTGACTGGGGGTGACATAAGAGCCACATCCAGCTCTTCCATGACTGTTTTTAGGGTGTTTTTCCCTTTTATCTTCCTCTTAGCAGATGTGCTTGTTGAGGGCATCTCCTCCTCATCCGATTCAGTGGAAAAATCCCTAATCATTTCTGCTTGTTTGGGCAGATACTCAGGATCCCCTATGTCATCATCATTATCACTCAGATCAGCCTCAGAGTCTTGAGGATCTTCTGGTACAAGGGCCAGAAAATTTCGTGGCCTTGAACCATAAAATGATTTAGTATCCATCTTTTGCTTCTAAAACACAGAAATACAAGGCAGGAATAAGGAAATGATGCACCATTATTTATAAATGCCAGCATGTTGCAAAAATCATACATATTAAACCATTTAAGTATAATAACACTATAACTGTAACATATTGATAACAATGCATGAACAGCAGTGTTTTTATTCCATGGAAAATAGTGCATTTTAATAAAATTAGCATAACTTCACCAAACTGTTACCATGCGGTTGAGCTGTCATTCCATGCCAAGGTTTACCATGGAGTGCCAACTCAACCGTATGGTCAAGCATGTTTTAAAAAAATGATTTGACCATTATAAGAGGTTTCTGTTTTGCATCAATTTACATAATTCTGTTAAGTAATGTGTTAGATGATATAAAATGTTGAAAAAACGAACTCACCTTGGAAGGTACAGCCAAAAATAGTCCAAATGTCAGAGGTGATTTTTCAATTTTAATCTTGCTAGCAGCATGATGAGTGAAAAGTTCTACTGTCAAAAAATAGAGTGACCTCGAGTGGATGTTTGGAGCATAGCATACCTCAACCAAGTTGTAGAGATGACCCAATCAGCTTGAGTTCAGTTCCACACATTTTTCAATAAGATATAGGGACTCAAAAAGTGATCTACCAAATGGTTGAGCAGAACATTAAAGGGTTAATAATGCATTTATTTTTTATGCATTTTTATGCAACTTATCTTGATATTAATTTCTAAGAATATGAGAAGTAGATGTTTTGACAGCTTTTCTCATATTATGGACAGAACAGGAACCCAATCTGTGGTTAACTAGAAACGTCCTGTCAAGGGCAGAATTTGTTGGTATTCAAGCTATTAACAGTGTTTTATATTTATGTTTTTTGAAAAATAATACACATTTGGTAGTTATGAAAATGGCAGTCTTAATTTCCTCAAATGTCTTCTATTAAATCTACATTTTAAATTAATTGGATCAAACACTGACACAACAGAGTCACTAGTTCTTCTTAAGTACATTATATCTGAGCCTTAAGAGTATCCCATCATTCATCAAGTTCAGGAACTCACATGCTCTGAAATCATGAGATGTTGAAGAAAACTTTAAAGTACAGGTAAAATAAATTAGACATTAAATTAAAATTAGATTAAAGGATATGTGTGTTGTGTATAAATAAATTATTGTTGATATACTGAATAAAAACAAATGGGAAAAGGGAAAGCAGGATCCATGTGCTTTCACAACATTTATTCAAACAAACAAGATCATAATTAGATGTTCATAATGCACTATATACATATTTATTGAAATGTTTCATTAAAGAACACTCTTCTCACAGATCCATTTAGACATATCATCACATGGAAAATCAGCCCATCCTGGTGAATAATTTAGAGCACAGTCTTCTTCTCTTCCCAGACGCCCAGAACCTGCATCAACAGATCAGCATTAGATCTTCAGAGCTGCTTTCTGTGTGATATGATACTGACTGAGACGATCATTTATTAGATAATAATCAGTTCAGTTCAGTGATTTCTCTCCCAGAGGTGAGTGTTCTGCCCTCAACCCATTTCCATCTGCCCTCCTCTTCAATATCAGTCAGACCAATCCAGAAAAGTTCAGAACCACCAGAAATGTTCTTCACAAAATCCTGAGTCAAACAATGACATGATTTATGAAATAAACACAGACACATTTCAGCACATTAACTTTAATTTAAAAACTAAACACCACTCAACACACACACACACTCTCACACTCACACACGCACACACACACACTTCAGAGTAGTTCACAGAAATATTTCAGTAAATCCTCAGTGGCTTTTGTAGTTAAATTTTTTTATAGGTCATATAATTAACCAAAATGTGCTTGTTACTTTTCCTTTTACTAGTTTGTGTCTTTATAGGGCCAATTGAACAAATTATTTTGTTACATTTTAATGAATGCTGCAACCGTCCTCTGTTATGGGGTCAGTTGCAGCATTTGAATTTGTCGGTTTAAGTATACTTATATTATCACATGTCAATGTCAATGTCAATGTCACCTTTATTTATATAGCGCTTTAAACAAAATACATTGCGTCAAAGCAACTGAACAACATTCATTAGGACAACAGTGTCAATAATGCAAAAATGATAGTTAAAGGCAGTTCATCATTGGATTCAGTTATGTCATCTCTGTTCAGTTAAATAGTGTCTGTGCATTTATTTGCAATCAAGTCAACGATATCGCTGTAGATGAAGTGTCCCCAACTAAGCAAGCCAGAGGCGACAGCGGCAAGGAACCGAAACTCCATCGGTGACAGAATGGAGAAAAAAACCTTGGGAGAAACCAGGCTCAGTTGGGGGGCCAGTTCTCCTCTGACCAGACGAAACCAGCAGTTCAATTCCAGGCTGCAGCAAAGTCAGATTGTGCAGAAGAATCATCTGTTTCCTGTGGTCTTGTCCTGGTGCTCCTCTGAGACAAGGTCTTTACAGGAGATCTGTATCTGGGGCTCTAGTTGTCCTGGTCTCCGCTGTCTTTCAGGGATGTAGAGGTCCTTTCTAGGTGATGATCCACCATCTGGTCTGGATACGTACTGGATCCGGGTGACTGCAGTGACCCTCTAATCTGGATACAGACTGGATCTGGTGGCTACGGTGACCTCGGAACAAGAGAGAAACAGACAAATATTAGCGTAGATGCCATTCTTCTAATGATGTAGCAAGTACATAGGTTGTTATGGGAAGTGTTTCCGGTTCCGGTTTACCTAATTAATGCAGCCTAAAAATCCTTTAACGGATTTGGATAATAAAAGCATATTAGTATGTTATGTGTATGCCAGGTTAAAGAGATGGGTCTTTAATCTAGATTTAAACTGCAAGAGTGTGTCTGCCTCCCGAACAATGTTAGGTAGGTTATTCCAGAGTTTGGGCGCCAAATAGGAAAAGGATCTGCCGCCCGCAGTTGATTTTGATATTCTAGGTATTATCAAATTGCCTGAGTTTTGAGAACGTAGCAGACGTAGAGGATTATAATGTAAAAGGAGCTCATTCAAATACTGAGGTGCTAAACCATTCAGGGCTTTATAAGTAATAAGCAATATTTTAAAATCTATGCGATGCTTGATAGGGAGCCAGTGCAGTGTTGACAGGACCGGGCTAATATGGTCATACTTCCTGGTTCTAGTAAGAACTCTTGCTGCTGCATTTTGGACTAGCTGTAGTTAGTTTACTAAGCATGCAGAACAACCACCCAATAAAGCATTACAATAATCTAACCTTGAGGTCATAAATGCATGGATTAACGTTTCTGCATTTGACATTGAGAGCATAGGCCGTAATTTAGATATATTTTTGAGATGGAAAAATGCAGTTTTACAAATGCTAGAAACGTGGCTTTCTAAGGAAAGATTGCGATCAAGTAGCACACCTAGGTTCCTAACTGATGACGAAGAATTGACAGAGCAACCATCAAGTCTTAGACAGTGTTCTAGGTTATTACAAGCAGAGTTTTTAGGTCCTATAATTAACACCTCTGTTTTTTCAGAATTTAGCAGTACGAAATTACTCGTCATCCAGTTTTTTATATCGACTATGCAATCCATTAATTTTTCAAATTGGTGTGTTTCACCGGGCTGCGAAGAAATATAGAGCTGAGTATCATCAGCATAACAGTGAAAGCTAACACCATGTTTCCTGATGATATCTCCCAAGGGTAACATATAAAGCGTGAAGAGTAGCGGCCCTAGTACTGAGCCTTGAGGTACTCCATACTGCACTTGTGATCGATAGGATACATCTTCATTCACTGCTACGAACTGATGGCGGTCATATAAGTACGATTTAAACCAGGCTAATGCACTTCCACTAATGCCAACAAAGTATTCAAGTCTATGCAAAAGAATGTTGTGGTCAATTGTGTCAAACGCAGCACTAAGATCCAATAAAACTAATAGAGAGATACACCCACGATCAGATGATAAGAGCAGATCATTTGTAACTCTAAGAAGAGCAGTCTCAGTACTATGATACGGTCTAAATCCTGACTGGAAATCCTCACATATACCATTTTTCTCTAAGAAGGAATATAATTGTGTGGATACCACCTTTTCTAGTATCTTGGACAGAAAAGGGAGATTCGAGATTGGTCTATAATTAACTAGTTCTTTGGGGTCAAGTTGTGGTTTTTTGATGAGAGGCTTAATAACAGCCAGTTTGAAGGTTTTGGGGACATGTCCTAATGACAATGAGGAATTAATAATAGTCAGAAGAGGATCTATGACTTCTGGAAGCACCTCTTTCAGGAGCTTAGATGGTATAGGGTCTAACATACATGTTGTTGGTTTAGATGATTTAACAAGTTTATACAATTCTTCCTCTCCTATGGTAGAGAATGAGTGGAACTGTTCCTCAGGGAGTCTATAATGCACTGTCTGATGTGATACTGTAGCTGACGGCTGAATGGTTGCAATTTTATCTCTAATAGTATCGATTTTAGAAGTAAAGTAGTTCATAAACTCATTACTGCTGTGGTGTTGGGAAATGTCAACACTTGTTGATGCATGTTAGAGCAATGTAGGTGGGTATCTGACAAATGTGGGATTAATGTTTTAAAATTTTGTACCGTTAAATGGGAAATTCACTGTAAGGTAAAAACAAGTAAATTTAACTCAAAGGGAATTCATTATATTTAGAGGGAAATTTTACAGAATCAGTTTTACAGCCAATCAAATAAATTGCCCAACATCAATTAAACAGGCTGTAACCATCAGCAAGATATGAATAGATATTACAGTTGGATAAATAAGACATTAATTTGAAAGAACAAAACACAAGAGAGTTATTTTTAAATAAAATCAAGACTACTGAACAACTCTGTAATAGATGTAAACTTACACATAAACACACGTTCACACAAGAAGCAGAAAAAAAGAAAGTGGGCAAAGAATGAGTTTTAAGAGAGTGAGAATATAAAATCCTAAGTTTCTAGCAGCATATCTTAGGCCTGAACAACCATCAATCATTAATTCAACCCTTATACTGAGTTTTCAGTGAAGCTGTGGGTGTTAACTGAAGGATGGAAGTGGAGTCCTGGTCAGACTGGTCAGAAAAAAGAAAGAAGAAATAAAAAAAATGAGTGAGTAGATGAGCAGCAAGCCAGGAGCAGGTGAGCAGCGTGAACGTAGTGAAGGCGAGGGTTTCTGACCAATTAGACAGGTTTAGCTTGAGGTGCAGATATGTTTCTCCTGCCCTAATATAAAACAAAACATTATCTTCTCACTCACATCGTTCCTAGTTTTCACACTCTAGTAAAAATGTGTCATGAGTCCGGTCCCGGTGTTCCTCACCACCAGAGGGCGCCACTTCCATTCTACCAGACTCATTACCTTCGCTCTGCTCAGTTGTGTCACCCACTCACACACTTACACTCCCACCAGGTCACTAGTTCGACACACCTGTCACATACTCACACACACAGCTGTTCCCCATTTATTCACTAGTATATATTCTTCACACTCCCACCTCTCTGCCTGCCTGAATTAATGTAATTTGCTAATGTTTTTTTTGTCATTACGTGTCTCTAGTTCTTGCATTTCGGCTTGTTCCCGGTGATTCGTTTCTGTTTTGTTTTTGCCGTGTTGGCCTTTTTGTTTCATTCTTATTAAAGTTAATCTTCCCTGATTCTTGGACCCTGACCTTGTTCTTTCCACGGCGCCATCTCTACCGCGCCGTGACAAAATATAATATGATATATTTTTACCAAGTTTTAACTGATATCAATATTAGGAAAAATTATTTGATATTTACATTATATCAGAAAGACACACTCACTGTAAACAACTCAATAGTTATTCATAATGGCATTAATCATAATTATGTCAGTGACAGTAAGACATGAATGGAATTATTCTAATTAAGAATGATCTAATTAAGAAAGACAGTAACTGTGGGTTTTAGAGAGGATTCCAGTCATTTAAGCAAGGAAGAGGTCAAAAGGCTTTTCCCTCCGCCCAGTATGGTTAAATCAACACTAGTTCAGCAGTGAACAATACTACTACACTAAAGATGGCGATCTTACCCCTTTTTCTGAGCTCGTCCCGGTTGACTGTACATTTTTTAACTCCTCTCGCCAAAATAGACGAGGGGGTGGGTTAGTGACTGTGATGAAAAACTCCCATAATGCACAATGTCGCGCGGTCCCTGTGGATATTTACACCAGCTTCGAAGCCCAAATTCTCGATCTCGAATGGAATGGTTCTGTCTGTTTAGGGGTGATCTACCTCCACATTTATTTAAGGACTTCTACAGCAATTCCCTGATTTTATTGTTAACATGGTTGAGTTTGATATTTTTTTATTGGTGGGTGATTTTTTGATCAAGGTGTTTTTATTTAGTTTTTCAAATTGTAGTTTACAGTACAGCATAAATCCCACAGAACTAAAACCCATCCACCCCCCACAAATGCCAGACAAACAAAGTGTGAAATACATAGTTCAACATACAGAGCTCACATAGCCAGATAAAAAAAAAAAAAAACACACACACAAAGAAAACAGGGGTTCACATTGCTATATTGTCTGCTTCCATATCTTCAACAAACATAAAGAAAGGCTGCCATATGTTGTAAAATTTTCTAGTAGACCCCCTTATTGTGTATCTGATCTTCTCCAACTTGATGTGATACATGATTTCTCTAACCCAATGACTATATGTTGGAGGTGCTGGGTCTTTCCATTTCAGTAATATCAGTCTCCTAGCTAGGAGAGAGCAAAAAGCCACCATTATTCTTTCCCACATCCCTAGATGAGAGTCTGTCCGAGTTACACCAAAAAGTGCAAGGAATGGACACGGTGTAAGCCTTTTGGAAAGATCTTAGAAAAGGTCTCAAAGATGGACTGCCAGAAAGCGTAAAGCTTTGGACATGTCCAGAACATGTGTAGGAGAGTGGCTGGATCTTGCCCGCATCTATCACAAGTGGGGTCTATATCAGCATTAATCTTAGAAAGTTTAAATTTAGACCAGTGCAGACGATGCACAATTTTAAACTGAATGACAGCATGTCTAAGACAGATGGAAGAAGAAAAAATTCCCTGTATTATTTTGTGCCAAGTGTCATCTGTGATTTGCTCATTTAAATCTGTCTCCCATTTATTTTTGAGGAGGTCCAAAGGCATCAAGTTATGAGAATATAGTGTTTCGTATATTGTGCTAATAGCTCGTTTTTTGACTAATTTACAATCAAAAATTGAATCCAACAAGCCAGTTGGAGGACGTAAGGGAGAACATATAAAATTTGAAAATACAAAATTCCGAAGCTGCAGGTAACGATAAAAATGTGATTTGGTAATGTGATATTTTTGTACCAACTGTTCAAAGGAGGCAAAACAGCCGTCGATATATAGATCAGACAGTGATACCATACCTCTTCTGGACCACATATCGAAGACCCCATCTATTAATGATGGAGCAAACATATGATTCAGTGCAATTGGGGCAACCTGAGAAAGATCTGTAAGTGCAAAGGATCTTCTGAATTGGTTCCAGATCTTGATTGAGTGCAAAATCACAGGGTTAGAGGTAAAGTTAGAAATGGGCCGCGTAAATGGCAACTTGGAACACAGTAAGGCTTTTAAAGAAGTGGAATTTACAGATGCCACCTCCAGATTTAGCCATCCAGTGTCAGTGTCATCATTATTATCCATCCAATATAACAGTACTCGAATGTTAACCGCCCAATAGTAATATAGGAAATTAGGAAGTGCCATTCCTCCCATTGAGCGAGGTCTATGAAGTACACTTCTTTTTATTCGGGGCGGTTTTTTGTTCCAAATGAAACTTGATATCTGATTATTTAATTTCGTAAAAAAGGACTTAGTTAAAAAGATAGGAAGGCACTGAAATATATATAAAAATTTGGGAAGTATATTCATTTTTACTGTATTAATTCTTCCACCCAGAGAGAGAGGCAGGGGGTCCCATCGTTCGATATCCTGATTTAAGTTTGACAACAGAGGCTGATAGTTAGCAGCATAAAGATCTTTATGTTTATCTGTAATCCATATGCCGAGGTATTTAAATTTTTTGGGGCTAATTTTAAAGGGGAGTGAATTTAAGGAAGTCTCATCATTACTAGTGCCAACAGGCATCAGCTCACTTTTTTGAACGTTGACCCTGTAGCCGGATAGTTTGCCAAATTCTTTTAGTAGGACCATTAGCTTAGGAAGACTCAAGAGGGGTTGTGATATAAATAGTAGCATGTCGTCCGCATAGAGCGAGACTTTGTGCTCCTCCCCTGCTCGGTGAATTCCTCTGATATCAGTATTTTGCCTCATAGCTAAAGCTAGTGGTTCCATTGCAACTGCAAAAAGGAGCGGCGACATGGGGCATCCCTGTCTTGTACCACGTTTAAGCTCGAAGAAAGGGGACAAATTATTATTAGTACGAACAGCAGCCACTGGAGAAGTATATATAAGTCTGATCCATGATATGAATTTATTGCCAAATCCAAACCTCCCCAGCATGCTGAAAAGATAGCCCCACTTCACCCGGTCGAACGCCTTTTCAGCATCAAGTGAGAGGACAACCTCTGGCACACCTGGTGGAGAGGGGCTATAAAGGATGTTAAAAAGGCGTCTGACATTGAAAAAAGAGTAACGATTCTTAATAAAGCCTGTTTGGTCAGGTGATATAATGGAAGGGAGAACACCTTCCAGTCGGCGTGCCAGAACCTTGGCAAGGATCTTTGCATCCGTGTTAAGGAGAGAAATTGGGCGATATGAATTGCACTCCAAAGGGTTTTTTCCTTTTTTGAGAATTACAGAGATGACTGCTTGACGCATGGTCAAAGGTAAGGTCTTAAGTGAAAGTGATTCTTCAAAAACTGACTTTAGTAAAGGGGCAAGTTGGTCAGAAAATTTTTTGTAGAGCTCTGTCGGATATCCGTCCGGCCCTGGGGACTTGCCGCTTTGCATAGATCCGATTGCAGATACTATTTCCAGGGCCGAGAAGTCGTCCTCCAATGAATGAGCTATGTTTGGGTCTACGGATGGAACATGCAGGGATCTTAAAAAATTTTCCAGCACGGCGGGTGCAGCTGGACATTCTGATGTGTATAATACTTGATAGAAATTTTGAAAACAAGAGTTAATTTTGAGGTTATCTGTGAACTTTGAGCCTTGTTCATCATTGATTGCAGGTATAGCCTGATTGGCAGTTCTTTGTCGTAGCTGATGTGCGAGAATGCGTCCAATTTTTTCCCCATGTTCATAGCATCCGTGTCTAGATTTAGAGAGGAGATATTCCGCCTGCTGCGCTGATAGGATATCAAATTCGGTCTGCAAAGACAGACGTTTTTTCATTATGTCAGGAGATGATTGATGGCTATATAACATATCTAGTTCCAGTATTTGATCTGTTAGTTCTTTAAAACGCACTGTATTTATTTTCTTCTTATTTGCGCAATAAGAGATTATTTGGCCTCGTAGATAGGCTTTAAAGGATTCCCATATAGTTAAATATGACATTCCTGGAGTTTGATTAGTGTCAAGAAAAAATTGTATTTCAGATGAAATAAGGTTGGTAAAAGATTCTTCTGATAAGAGAAGCGGATTGAGTCTCCAAGGGCGGTAACTATTTTGTGTGTTAGGAATGCTGATTTTCACGGTTAGCGGACCATGGTCTGAAATGACTATGGCATCATAATCACACTTAGTTACAGAAGATAAAAGTCTTTTATCCAGGAAGAAAGTATCTATGCGTGAATAGCTCTTATGCACTGGGGAGAAAAAGGAGTATGTTCTAGCATTAGGATTACGAAATCGCCATACATCCACTACACCATACGTTTTAAGAAAAAGCTGGATTGTGTGTGCCGATTTAGACAAAAGCGTCTTTTTGGAGGAGCTGCGATCTAAGGTAGGGGAAAGTACACAATTTATATCACCACCAAGGACAAGGTGGTGTGATGCCATGTTTGGTAAACGAGAAAAAAAAATTGAAAAAAATTCTGGATTGTCCCAGTTTGGCGCATAAATATTGGCCAGAATGACCGGAAGTGAAAAAAGTTGCCCTGTCACAATAATATAGCGCCCTGCAGAATCAGAATCAACATTAGTCATTGTAAATGGGATATTTTTATCGATGAGGATGGCTGCCCCCCTAGTCTTTGTGTGGAAATTGGAATGATAAACTTGTCCTGACCAACCTCTTTTTATTCGGATCAGGTCCGTTGTGCGCAAATGTGTCTCTTGAAGAAACGCAATATCGGTCTTAAGTTGTTTTAAGTGAGTAAATACCTTTTTTCTCTTAATTGGATGGTTAAGTGACTTCACGTTCCAACTCACAAAGTTCACTGATGAGAGTGCATCCAGCGCTCTAGTAGACTTAGGATCCGTCATAACCTATTAAAAGATTTAGTGCACTTGAAATTTACATCTGGATGAGCAAATAGAAGGGAAGAAAGACATAAAATAAATCCAAGAAATAAACAAGTCTGGTATAATCCCACCCTCCCCCAGCCCCCTTAGTGCCTAGAGAAACAAGGCAAACATGGTACCCCTCAAGAACAAATCCACACATATGTGTTTATGTTGGGGAACTCTATAAAGCCAACTATTCAGGCCCCCGTCGAACGTTTCGTGGAGAAAAAAAATAAAAAACAATTCAGCGCGTTGTTATTGTAGTATACATAAACATATATAGTCAACAGAAACATATTCAGTCAGACATACCCTTTCACTGTAAGGCAACCATTAAGTTATAAGAAAGAACAAAAACAAAGAACTACTAGGCTACGGTAAACTTATAAATAAGGGTAATCAGCACTGGCAAAGAAAGAAAAGAGAGAAGAATGTTAACAGCATAAGCTGGTGAAACTGTAACAGTCTAACAACAGTGACTTAAGTCCACTGGGTGCAGCTAATTTAGCTGCCTTTCCACGGATGAAAACGGATAAAGTACTGTCAGAATAGTTGAAAACACAAAAAACAGTCTCACTCACGCCCCTCTGCGGGAACGATGTGGTTTCTCACGTAGGTCATCGCTTTCTCTGCGTCGGTGAATTCTTTTTCTTCCCCATTGTGTGTGACACGGAGACGGGCTCGGAATAGTATACCAAACCGGACATTCTGGCGATTGTGGAGCAGCTTTCTGACCTCGGTGAAAGCGGCTCTGGCTTTAGCGACTCTTGTAGTAAAATCGGGGAAGATAGCAATTGACTCTCCGTTGTACCGAAGTGGAGCACGGGTGCGCGCCCGGTTCAGTACCTCAACACAGTCTTGTAAATAGTGGAGTTTGGCTACTATCGCTCGTGGTTTCCCGCCGGGTTTTCTCGGAGCCAGACTTCTGTGTGAGCGATCGATGAGCACATCCTTGTCTATGAGACCGATGTCGTGGAGTTTGAACCAGGCGTCTCAGGTACCCCCAGTATTCTGATGTTACACCGCCGCGCTCTTCCCTCCAGATCCTCGCATTTGTCTCGGAGCTCCGCCACCTCCGTCTTCAGGGTGTTCACCGTGGTCTGCAAGGTCACCACCTCGTCTGACCATGCTGACAATCCGGTCTCCATGTCTCGGACTGTGGTTTTTACTTGGTCGATCTCAGAGTGAATTGCCGCCGTGCTATTTTTAACTTCTGCTTTTAATGCCTGCAGCTCATTTTTAAGGAAGTTGAAGTCGTCGGCAAGTGCGTTTTTCATTTCTGATTTTATCACCGCCGAAATTTCAGTTTTCAGCGAGAGAAGAATCTCCGACTTCAGGGACTTGACGTCCATCTCTGGTTTAGCGTTAGCTGATCGTAGCTGTGGTGGAGATGCTCTTGCTGCTGTGTTAGTAGCAGTATGACTACCTGCAGTGCTAGGCCTCGTGTTTGCTGCTCCAGTATATTGAAATTTACGCAGATTCGTCGCCATTCATTCAAATGTAGACTTTCTCTCGGGTTCGAAAATGCTTTTAGAGCAGATTAGTCGATGTTTTAATGTACTGTGCGCTTATTAATTTAAAATGAAAAAGAAGTTCGACGGGAGCGCAAACAAACACGTCTCACTCCATCGTCAGCTCAACAGCGCCCCCCTATTGGTGGGTGATTTTAACAATCAAACATTTAAACATCCTGATTATATACTCTCTGACCACAGGCCTATTTTATTTTCCATGTCTCTTCCCAGTCTTCTTCATGTCTCTACTAAAAAGTGTCATCTATGTCCTGGGTTTGTTCTACTCAGTTCAGTGAATGTTTTAATCAGTGCTTTACTAAGTCCTGTGCTCATTTATTCCTGGGACTCCCCGTTAATGGACCTGGATGCGGATGAATATCTGAATCTGTTAAATAGCGCCTGGCTCAATGTATTGAATAAGACTGGTCCTCTAAAGCCTCTAAAACATAAACCTAAATCTGAAGTAGGGCTGCAACTAACGATTATTTTGATAATCGATTAATCTGTCGATTATTTTTACGATTAATCGATTAATCGGTTTATGTACTTATATTTTAGTTTTTTCCATTTTTTTCCCCAAGTAAATTATTTATAAATGGTCTTTATCATTCAGCATAGATTTAAGAGATTGTAACCATTTTGCACTGTCATATCCTCATCAAAAATATACCTGGAGTTGTTTTATTGTGTTAGTAATCCTTTGTCGAACTCTTCTGCAATCAGAACACTGACCCATACTCTAGCAAATTTCACAAGGAGATTTCAAATAATGTTTTCACCATGGCAGTCCTTAGAGCTCCTAAAGTAGTTTAACATCCTGAACAAAGCTTATTAAGATATCTTTCAGAACATATTTTCACGAAGAATAAGGATAAAACAGAATAAAATTGCAGTGCATTGTATTTTATTATTTACTGGGAAACAGCTTTATAGCTTTTGCTGTGAAATTGTAAACAATCCTTCAAAAAAAGTGCCAATGGCATGAAACCTGAATGGAACTCACAATTTAAAGTAAAATCCATCAGAAGGTTGTCCAGAAAAAAAAAATAGGACACACACAAAAAAACCTGCTGTGTGAAAAAGAGCAGTGAATACTTCTATAAATGTTTAAAATATCTTTAAACATTTATCTCTCTCATTCAGTCATAATTAGGCTGCACGACTGAATTTTGAACTGGTAAACGACAAACTGATCACAGAACATGTTTGTAAAGCTTTAAATGTTAACTGTTAAAAAGCAATGTTATCAGCTTTTACGACTAAACATTTGTAAACAACATTGTACTGGAGAATCTGCACAAATGAAAGTCTTAGGGGCAGTTCACAAATCGCGCCTAAAAACGCTAGGCGCGCCGCTTTCTCCTCCTTTCCCAAGCGCTCGGGCAGAAGCGCCCCTGAGGCGTCTGCCTTTGCTAAGCAACCATGACGTGCTCTCTCCTTGAAGAAGCGGAAATTTCAGCAAAGGATAAATGGATTTGCAGCTCAAAAAATCGCTTGCAGTAGCTCTGCTACTAAATTTATTTCAAAATGGAAATCCATATACAACTATGATCAGCTGTTCCTTTCATCTTGACTGAGCTTTTAACGTTGTTACAGGAAAAGGATGAAGCTGATTGGTTAGTTCTTGTCACATGACCCGCGGTGCGGTTGCGGCATTCGGAAAAGTTTAAATGTTTTTAACTCGATGCGGTGCGGTGTTGGAAATAACGAACTTGAGAGCGCAAAAGACGCGATATGTGAACGTCCCCTTAAACAGTGCAGTAGTTTACAGGTTACTCTTCTTTTTTAAAGGCTCAATGTAAAGTACTCCCACATCACGCTGAATGACATGGCTGCAGAGACGCTGTTCGGGAAGCACGTGACATAAAATTCGCTACTTCTCCTGTTGTACTGGCTGAGTAAAACCTCCGGTGGCTCATTACTGCCACACTTTGGTCACCGCAGATTTGAAATATGCACGAAATGAGCCGCTTACGGCAAATAAAAGTTATTTAGCAACGAATCGATGACTAAATTAGTTGACAACTATTTTAATAATCGATTTTAATCGATTAAATCGATTCGTTGTTTCAGCTCTAATCTGAAGTATGCCATACTGCTGAGACTCTGCTGCTAAGGCAAGATTGTAAAGACTGAGTGTATGTGGAAAAAGGACAGTCTACACATCTCACTTCAGTTGATAAAGGCAGTATATTAGCTTATCAGAGAGCCGCCAAAGCTCCTAAGGCAACCTATTTTTCAAATGTAATACTACATAATCAGTCAAGACCTAAAGACTTGTTTTCTGTTATCAATTCTGTTGTTAATCCCCAGTCAATACTATGTCTGTTGCCTCTGTTGCTCTTTGTGAAGGCTTCTCCGGGTTTTTAAAGGAAACAGTAGTTAAACTAGGACTGGTAACGTCTCTGTTACATAAGTAATCCTCATTCTCTGATGGAGGAAACGGAGATGTTATGTCGAACGACATATGGGGTCTCACTTGGGAGGCCAATCATCTCTAAGTTTAAGAGAAAATTCCAATGAAAATTGGCTAGTGGATTTTACATACCTGAGCCACTCCACGTGCGGCAATTGTCGACAAGCCACGGTGTGTCGGAGAAGCACTCACTGTCACCCTCAAATCTCCCAGAGCACTAGCCGGCGATCCTCTGCTCAAAAAAAAGGATCATGCCAATCTGCTTTTAAAGGCCCTTCATTGGTTGCCTGGTCAATTTAGAACACATTTAAAATTCTTATTATTTCTTTTTAAATCTTTACACAATCAAGCAACCAGCTTCTTATCTGAATTGCTGCATCAGTACATTGCCCTTGATCTTTTAACCAGAACCTTCTTTTAATTCCACATTCCAGATTTAAGTGTAGAGGTGACCGTGCCTTCTCTGTAATTGGTCCACTCTTCTGGAATGACTTGCTAGTGGAGATCCGAATGGCCCCTAGTCTGACCATTTTTAAGTCTCTTTTAAAAAACCATCTGTTTTCATTGGCCTATTAGGTTTTATATTCCTGCCTATTATATTTTCTATTTGTGTTTTATTCTATTCTGGTTCTTTGTTTTAGTCTGTTTAGTGTGTTATTCCTACTCTTACGATGCTGTTTCTTTTGTGAATTTTGGTCAGTCTTGTGGCCTGTGGTTCTAAATGCGCTATAATAAATAAAGTAAATTTGAAACTTGAACATGAATTACCTTAGCTAAATCCCCAGGAACATTAGAAATGCCAGGTTATTAAATTACCAAGTTTATAACTTAAGTCCTAGCTTCACCATACACTCAAACTGTAAGGTTTCTCATCTTTCCTCATGGATCTATAGCACAGTGACCTGACGATACTTTATAGTCTTTTTCAACTTTACAGATCTTCTTTATGCACGAAGAGCTTGTAACTAGTGATCGACTAGTGATATTTATATATATATGTATATATATATATATGTATATATCTATATATATATATATATATATATATATATACATATGTATATATGTATATATATATATGTATATATGTGTATATATATATATGTATATATCTTTTGGCTGTAAAATTTTCAGGGACATGGCAACCCTGTCTGTTTTACACACGTCAATCAAATATAGAAACAGGAAACGGGGAAAGAGAAACTAACTATAGCTGAACTGTTGTGTTTGCGTCTCTATCTGTATTCATGCAGTAAAATGGCAGAAGCCAGAATTTCAGTGGATCAAAATGAGTTCTTGTGTGCAGTGTGTCTGGATCTCCTGAAGGATCCAGTGGCCATTCCCTGTGGACACAGTTACTGTAAGATCTGTATTACAGGCTGCTGGGATCAGGAGGATCAGAAGAAAGTCTACAGCTGTCCTCAGTGCAGACAGACCTTCAGTGCAAGACCTGCTTTAGCTAAAAATACCATGCTGGCTGAAGTGGTGGAGAAACTGAAGAAGACTAAACTTCCTGCTGACTGTGATACTGGAACTGGAGATGTGCAGTGTGACGTCTGTACTGGAAGAAAACACAAAGCCGTCAAGTCCTGTCTGATGTGTCTGAACTCTTACTGTCAAAATCACCTTGAACAACATGAGAGTTTCTTTAAAGGAAAGGGACACAATTTGACTGAAGCCACTGGAAGACTACAGGAGATGTTCTGCCAGAAACATGAGAAGCTCCTTGAGGTTTTCTGTTGCACTGATCAGAAATGTATATGTGTGCTGTGTACGATGGATGAACATAAAAACCACAACACTGTATCAGCTGCAGCACAGAGGACAGAGAAACAGGTATGAAATTTAAGCAGTTTGTCCAAAAATGATTTATTCTTTCTTGCCAAATTTGTATGGGTATCTTTTTCCTGAGGAAGATATTTTGGAGAATGTTCATCCGTCAATACACTAAATGTTTTCTTCAAAAGATTCATTATACAAAAAGGTAGCTCAAAAGTGATCTATGGAAGTATTCTGAAGTAATTTCGTCATTATAATTCTTATTCATAAATCATTACTATTGGTCACCCTTTATGCCTGTTTGTATTTTTGTGAAGTGTTAAAACTGCAGATCACTGATTGGTCAGAGAGAATTATCAGTACCAGCGTCATTGGATTTGCGGCACGAGACACCAAACCCCTTTGATTTAAATAGTCAGCAACAGCCACCAAAGTATAATTTTTGTTTTGCCTTCAACTTTTTTATACGACTTTTGAACTTGAAAAAAAGAAATGGCTGTACTGTAGTCAGTGTAAGAGGTGACGGCGCAACTACAACAATCAGTCTACAATCCCAATCATTTTGAAGCGGTACTAAACTGCAGTGGAAAAGCAAACCTAGTCCAAGTTGTACCACACAGTGGAAAGGTGCCATTATATAATCCTCAGCATCTTCACGTATTATGGCCTACTCGCACTCAATCCTGCAATAAGATGCTGGTGTATCAGCTTCACCAGCTCCATTTTGCTTATGAACAGCATGACTATGCTATACCAGCACTATATAAGCACTAACGAGCACTATACGAACACTAACCACTAAAGACCAGCATGGAATTCATTTTTCAGTAGGGCTGACTACCAAATAAAGTATTTTATTAGTTCATGTGTACAGATAATGTTGACATTATACAGTACATAAAGTTATTTGTTATATAAGCTGAAAATAACATAAGGAAAAACTGAATGGTAGAATTTATATATTTGTTTGGTGAACTATTTCTTTAAAACTACACATTTATTAACTAACATGCAAATTCTTCAAAAGCCCTGCAGCACTTCATCTTCTGCTTGAGGTTATCAAGCTAAGGTTTCACTCATTGACATGCAGAGACTTTTCTTAATGGATCTGTTGTCTCCCATCAGTGGGATTTTCACATACTTTTGCTTCAGTCACTGTCCAACTGATACATAGTTCAGTAATAATCTCTTTTTAGAAAAACTAATCTGTGGATTAAGCCTTAACCATTATGCGTTGTTGGGGACGTTTTCGTCCACTAGGGGGTAAAGTTGAGTCTTATTTTGGCCACAACTTTCTGTGTTTGAGCTAATGGAATGATTTTTAATTACCAAGTTCATAAATGATGTCATTGATTTGGGAAAAAAAACACAAAATTACATATTTTCAATATAAAAAGTGATTGTAGACTGGATTTTTTTTTACCTTTTATCACAGTCTTGGGCATGTCAAAATTTAGTAACAAGATTGGCTTTGATGCATTTTTAGTTTTTGTGTAGCATTAGATTTAAATTTTTTCTCCCTCATTTGTTGTTGGTGGCTGTTTTTGCCCCATTGACTTCCATTATAACGACATTTTTTGATTGCAAAGCAATGACACCATATAATCATGCATTCTTGATTAGCCTTTTTCACACTTCCGAGTTTTGTGTTTTCGGCGTTCACCAACGCAGGGTAAAGTTACCGGTAACAATGGCGGAGTCTAGGTGTAAGTGTTGCTGTAGCATCCCTCAGTGCACTAATTCTAAACAAGAACAACCATATTTGAGTTTTCACGGGTTTCCTTTAAACGAAGACCACAAAAAGAAATGGATCATTGCTATTAGACGAGAGGAAGGGTCTACTTTCGTAATTCGGAGAGGTAGCACATATGTCTGTAGTCAGCATTTTACCGCTGCCGATTACGTTCCAGGAAGTTCGCGGCTGAAAGTTGGTTGCATTCCCATTCTTTTTCCGTGGAACAATTTCCATGTACCCCCTCAAAGGTTGTCAGCTTTTGAGAGAACTGCCTTGCGACTTGGAGTGGACGTTCGTGTTCAGGAGCAGCAGGTGGTAGAAACTGCACCTAATGAATTCATTCAAGTTGAGGAACATGATTACGCGGCACAACCACCTCCAGGTACACTTTTTTTTTTTTTTGCCTGTTGGTGATTCTATAATTGCAGGTACATTTGATGTCCAAAGTAATTTTTTCAAGCCTTTTCAAATATTTTTTCAAATATTAATCATTTTATAATTTTCTCATTGTCATTGATCACAGGATGTAAAAGGCCATAACAATATAATATTTTCTGTAAATAGTGTCTTGTATATCTGGAAATAATGATCTCTTGTTGAAATGACAGTGATGTATGTGTGTGTCTGTGTATGACTCAATTCTTAAATACTATCAACATTCTCACTCTATTTTAATAATATAATTTGATGGTGACAGAATTTACACATTCAGACAACTAGAAAAAAACCAAAAAACAATTATATCACAAGATGTTGCAGGTTTTATGTGTGTGTGTGTGTGTGTGTGTGTGTATATACACACACATACACACACACACACACACAAACAAACAAACAAATATATATATATATATATATATATATATATATATATATATATATATATGATATAGTCTGTAACATCTTGTGATTGATGACACTGAGACACCAAATGTACCTGCAATTATAGAATGACCCATTTGTCTTTGGTGCAAACTGTGTACTGTGACGTGAAATTTACAAATAGTATGCCTAACTATATATATATTTTACACTTTTATAGGTGCATTAGATGAGGCTCTGCAGTACATCAAAGAGCTGGAGGCAAGGTTGCAGAAAATGTCACTAGGAAAACAAACAGTACTGAACAGATTTTTTGTTTCTGATCAAACTCTCAGATACTACTCAAAGTTTCCCTCACAGAAAGTTTTCCAGGTGTTCTGGGAGTCTATATGTCCATCTGCTAGCAATCTGGTGTACTGGACCAAGGCACAGGGGATGGGTCAGGAAGCATCCCCAAGCCCTAGCCCTGCACCGAAAATCCAGCTCATAGATGAAATGTTCATCTACTGCTGTCAGGTAGCTGCTGGCCTGAGGGAACAAGTTATTGCAGACATTTTTGGAGTAAGTGTGGCTACGGTGAGTAGGACCATTATCATCTGGGCTAATTACCTGTTCTTTGTGTTGGGTTCAGTACCCATTTGGATGTCAAGGCAACAAATATGCTCCTCCATGCCGGAGAATTACCGTTTGTTCTGCGAGTCATCGTGGACTGCACAGACACTCCACTCTGAGATCTTCTCCAGTTACAAGAGCACTACCACATTCAAAGGTCTGGTTGGGGTAGCTCTGTGTGGTGCAGTGACTTTAATCTCTCAGCTTTATACCGGTTCAATCTCTGACAAAGAAATCACAAAGGATTTTGGACCTGCTTGAGCCTGGAGACGTGGTCATGGCAGACAAGGGGTTCACGATTGAAGACATGCTCTCCAGTGTTGGTGCTAGACAGATCATTCCACCTTTCAAATGTGCCAAGCAGTTCAGCAAACAGGAGTGTGAAAAAACACAGGCCATTGCACGCCTCAGAATTCTGGTGGAAAGGGTGATTAGAAGGGTCAAGGAAAACCACATCTGGGATTCTGTTGTGCCACTGACATTGTCAGGAAGTATTATTCAGATCTGGCATAATTGCTGTTTTATGGTTAATTATCAGGGACCAATGTTTCTTAAGATGTGATTGTGTATTAGCATGTTAGATTTTATTAGAATGACCGATTATTACAATAGTAGTGTTAACTTTTTACAGTTTTTTAATAAAACTTTTTGTTAGTTTTTCAGTTAGTTGCAATGCATACCTTTAATACTTGCCATCATTAAATGTGTTTTTACTTTTTATTGTAAAGTAAAAGTTTATCTATGTATCTTGAAATTATTTATATAAATTTTTCACAAAAATAATTGGACAGACACAATGAAATAGCTGACAATGAAGTCTTTTTATAATAATTCATGAAAAATTATTATAAAAAGGTACCGGAACCTGCTTGCAGTAACCCTTGATTTCTGAATTTGTCCCCAAGCAGTGCATTTTGACTGTAGTCTTGTGGCCTCTTCAATCTGGCAAGCTGAGCTTTATAGACTTCAGATGAAGTGCTTGATGGTGTGTGGGCACAAATTTAAAATTAAAGCCAAACTCATAACCAAGCACAGGTAGTGGGGGAAAATTAACATCAGGAACACCTGCAGCTATAGGGGAACATTGGTAAGAAAGTGGACTGCCACGAGGTACAGGACCAAATTGTGAGGGGACCAACTCTACTTTTGACATACCCTCAAGTATGTGTGCCAGCATAGGCTTGGGATTTATCCGATTTAGTTTTGCACCAGAAGCCAAGACATCAGCATCTGGAAGGGGACCTAAAGAAATGAACACAAATTATGAGTCGTGAAGACATTAAGCTGTAGCTGTGCACACACACAGACATAAACAGAGTTGTGAATTACCTGTGTAAGCCTTGTATAGGGTAGACTTGATTCCAGTCTTCCCAACAGGACACGAAGTTCACTCACTGCCTCTGGATGTACTCCCTTAATATAAAACAAGTACAGTAATAATAAAAATTGTTTATTGATCTTGGGTGATTTTCATTTTTGTGGTTTTCCCTTTTGGGAAAAGGTAAAATTTGTTACTTTTACAGTTAATCACTAGGTGGGACCATTAACCCTTTAGATAGGCCTGTGCAAAAAAAGGCTTAGTTTCTGGCTTGTATATGGAGTTATATGGAGTATAACAGCAAATTATAGTGTATGTGTGTGTGTGAGAGAGAGAGAGAGCGAAAGAGAGGGTGTGAGAGAGACCTTTGTGCACTTACCTTGATGTATCTCAAAAAACCTTTATGCACCTGCTGCCTTTTGATGGTGAAAAGTACGGATGGTCTATAGCTGTGTCCCAAAGTGACGTGCGTGGACTCCGAAGTGCGCATTTGAAATGCGAATGCGTCACAGCAGCGCGACGAAAAGGGGGTCCCAAAGTGAAGTGTGTGGACTCCGAAGTGCGGATGTGGAGTGTGATTGCGTCACGGCGTAAGCTGTCCCAAAGTCAGAATGCGCACTTCGAAGACTGCATTTGAAGTGCGAATGCATCACCGTGGCGCGACTAAGGCTGACGAATTTCGAAAGCGACTTCAAATGTGCCCTTCATTTCCCATGAAAATGAAGTGTACATATATGGACACTTCGCACCCTACCATATCCCAGAATCACTTGCGTGCATATGACGACGGTGGCAGGTGAGAGTTCTGTGGAGGACTTCACATTAATATGTAAGTATTGTGTTTTCATTCACTCAAATACCTAGTGAAAGTGTTAAAAGCCAGTTTTTTTTTGTTGTTGTTGTTGTTGTTTTTTACATAAAGCCCACAAACAATAAGACAGCTGCTATATAAGACAATGGACTTTCTCTTTGTTGTGTTTTTAAAATGCTTTCATGCAAGAGATGTCTACAAATGTTTTGTCAGCACTTCAGTATTTTGTATGCATGGCCTGCTGTGTCATATTTTCTATTGGTAAGATTTCAAACCTGTCTTTATATTTTTCATAACTGTTTCCATTTTCTCTTGTTTTATTACTATTCTGGAGCGAGTGAGCCTGCTAGGAAAGACTTAAAAATACAAAGTTAATAGAATTTTTTTTTTGCTGAAATTCATTTTGCTGTTGTTGTTAACAGGCATGGTTTATTTGCTAAAGTGTCCTGGGACAGGTGAGAGAGTGAGTGGAGCTGCTCAGGGAGGACATCAATCTCCAGAGAGAGAGAGAGAAGAGCGCAAGTTTTCTTTTCTTAAGAGAATGCATAGCAAATACATTCTTCATTAGCCAAGAGATAACAGTAGGAAAAATGCGTATATTACAGTTTTTCAACATCGTTTTTTAAATGTCATATTGTCAGTGGAAAAACCTAATTTCTCTATTTTTTGTGATGCAATTTAAAAATAAAATGCATTTTTAGTGTGTAATTTATTCATAAATAAGCCCGAGTACTTTCTGTACATTTTGTATTTTTGTTTTTCATATTCACGTGTAAATAAAAGAGAAGTACTTATTTGCATTGTTAATTTTTTTTAATACAGCTTAATACAGTTTTTCACAAAACATTATTTTATGTGTTTATTTTTTGTCCTGTAAATATTTTTTACCCATTTAAACAAATTGTTCTATACATATCTGAAAGCACTTTTTACAACCATGTGCAGCATAGTTTAGGTTTAACATCAGAAAAACACCATCAGTTTGAGCCCAGCGCTGCCTCCATGTGTTCTGGGGTCTTCAGGAGCTCAATCTCTTGGTGAATGGCCAGCACCTCCTCAGAGACTCGGAGGATAATACAGTGACAGTGGAACGAGGGACATGTCGAACACTTTGGAGACCATTTTTACGATGTACCACTGGCAGACAGAAGAGAAACACCAGGGTCTGGATTGTGGCACTTCTCAGAAGATCCATCAGCTCTGTCAGGGCCTCGCTGCTCAGAACAAAACCATTAAACACATTCAGCTCTATCCTGCAGTACAGGGGGCTGCTCTGATTTAGGGAAGGAAGGAAAAGAGAAATTGTTTAGAGCTATGACAACGTGATTAGTACACAAAATATTGAGATACTTTATTAAACTAATATAACTAATAATACCATATTAAACTAATATAACTAATAATACCATATTGGGGAAAGTTGTCATATTTAAAACCTTTGCTAAAGGGACAGTTCACCCAAAAATAAAAATTCCAAACCTGGAACAACTTAAGGGTGAGTAAATGATTACAAATTACAAATTTTTGGCTGAACTGTCCTTTAAGTAAAAGTATTATCTTGCATACTCTAATATACTTAAGGTATTGAGAGTAAAACTGTTTAGTCTACAACAATGCATCATGTTGTAAAAGACCATATTTTTGTAGGGCTGCTGTCCTGTGAGAAAAAAAAAACGTAGTACTTTATATTTGTACGAGTATGCTTAACGAATGTACTTTCTTACAGTTTTAAAAATGAAAGTAACAACATTTCTTGTGATAATATTAATACATTATTGCTAACTATATGAAAGACTGCCTCTGCAGGCCTGGGACCGGTCAAACAGAGCACTGTCAGCGGTCACAGATGCCACTGAACATTAAGCTGTAACGTTACTATGCAAAAAAAAAAAATTATAATCAGTTTATCACGTTTTATTTTCATGGTTAACTGCCTTAAAAATCTGTGTTGCAAACCTGTCTACATCACCAAGGTCAAGCCAATAAACTACATAAAATCGCACCTTTGTAAGATATCAGTCAGCACTTTAACTGCTATGTGTGTGTGTTCGTGTATTTTGTAGTTTTTCATATGTATCATTACATTATTCAAGTAAGCTCCGAACCAGTACCTGCATTTAAAATTGTGAACCGACAAAGGACGCTACCTGCAAACCAGTGTAATTTACCTTGCCTCGGTCTTGGTTAAGCCTGAGGTACATCACCTTCTCCACTTTGACATAAAACATAAAAACAAAAACAGAGCAGTTCTGGCTCCACCTCTCCTGACAGGATTGTGCTCTTGTCAGTGCTCCGCTCGCACCGTTGCTATGCAACAGAGCGCTAATCGGAAACACCAGGTGGAGGAATTAGGAAATCCTGCGAAGGCGGAGCATCTCACGCACTTCGAAGGGCCCTTCGTGCACTTCGGAGACCTGGTCTTCGAAGTCCGTGGCCTTCGAAGTGCGTACACTCAACTTTGGGACACAGCTTATGTGTGAAATGATCATCTTTTCTTGATGGTAAAGCCAGTTTAAAACCTTAAAATCCTGTAAAAAAATCTACTTTGCATCAAATTTATGAACATAATGTATTATGAACCAAAATGCAATACCAACTTCAAATAAGCTGCAGCTCGCTGGAGGGGTCACGCTACATAATCATTTCTAAAACTTTGGTACAAGTCAAGCCCTTTCTCGTGTTGCTTGCTGCTCTTCTCACCATTAAATATCCAGCATGATGGCATGCAAGTGTTTAAATCCACGTACTTTGCTTTTATTTAGTCTATACTTGTCACTACCATTAAAAGGCAGCAGGTGCATAAATATACTTTTGTTTACTCCATGTAGTTCTGAGAGCTGAGGTGTACATTTAGATTTTCTCAAATACATCAAGGTAAGTGTGCAGAGGTCTCTCTCACACTCTCTCTCTCACACACACACAAATACACACACAATATAATATGCTGTTATACTCCACCTAGTGATCAACTGTAAAAAATAACAAATGTTACCTCTTTCCAACAGGGTAAACCACCAACAATCAAGAATCTCACACACACAAACACTATAATTTGCTGTTATACTCCATATAGCTTCATATACAAGCCAGAAACTAAGCTTGTTTTGCACAGGCCTATCTAAAGGGTTAATGGTCCCACCTAGTGATCAACTGTAAAAATAACAAATGTTACCTCTTCCCAACAGGGAAAACCATAAACAATCAAGAATGCATGATTATATGGTGTCATGGCTTTGCAATCAAAAAATGTCGTTATAATGGAAGTCAATGGGGCAAAAACAGCCACCAACAACAAATGAGGGAGAAATAATTTAAATCTAATGCTGCACAAAAACTAAAAATGCATCAAAGCCAATGTTGCTACTAATCTTTGACATGCCCAAGACTGTGATAAAAGTAAAAAAAAAAATCCAGCCTCAATTACTTTTATATTGAAAATAAGTCATTTTGTGTGTTTTTTCGCCCCAAATCAGTGACATCATTTATGAACTTGGCAATTAAAGAGTTAAAATCTTGGATTTTTTTTAAAAAACATTTGGTTTTTATCAGGACTGAAGTTGATTAACAGATTTATGCAAAAAAATTGAGAAAAAATATGAATCTGACGCATTTTTACAGCAGTTTAATTGAGTGGATGTTTTCATCCCGAACATAACGAAAGGGTAGTAAATTTGAACCATCCACAAGGGTTAATCCATGCTAGAGATTTAGCCACTTCAACACAAAATTTCACTGATATTGGATTCATATCAATCGTTCATATGATAAAAAGTTTTATGTAGCCTTATGTTTCCTGTTATTGGTTTGTTCTTCAGAAGCAGCTGAAGGAGATGCAGAGAAGGTTTCAGCAGAGCATCCAGCAGAGAGAGAAAGATCTCCAGCAGCTGAGAAAGACTGTGGAGTCTCATAAGGTGAGTCTGGAGAAGAAGAGAAGTTTGTCTCCATCTCTGAAGTCTCTTCTTTCAGCCCCAGTCAAGCCACTGTTATTGTGATGTGTGTCCTAACAGCGCTCTGCACAGACAGCAGTGGAGGACAGTGAGAGGATCTTCACTGAGCTCATCCGCTCCATTGAGAGACGCCGCTCTGAGGTCACACAGATGATCAGAGATCAGGAAAAGACTGCAGTGAGTCGAGCTGAAGAACGACTGGAGCGACTGGAGCAGGAGATCAATGATCTGAGGAGGAGAGACGCTGAGCTGGAGCAGCTTTCACACACACAGGATCACATCCTGTTCCTGCAGGTAACTCAGATCTAGAAGAAAGGTTCATAGTGGACTTGAGCAAGATCCTGCTGTGACAGGAGACTCACAGAGAAATATTTAATGAGAGCAGGATGAACCGTTGACTGCAATCCTTGCTCCCCCTGCCCCCACTGGACTGTGTTCATATTATAATATTTGAGTTCGCTTGTGTCATCAAGCCAGCAGCTGTTTACTACTAATGACGGCGCAGGAGAAAGCAGCAAATGCATAACATTACTCTCTGCACTTTTATGTATTTATGTTTTGAACCGTTCGTTTTGTTTACAAAACTGCGGCACATAACGGCACTTGCGTCTGTCATATGAATGTACTGAAAATGCTCTAAAGAATGCTGAAGGTGAACATAAATTAGATATGCAGCTCTCTGCTTACAGCCTGTCAGTCACCCTGGTCAGGAAAGTGAGTGAAACACACACACACACAGACAAAAACACATTTTCATCAAATAATACATCATTAATAGCGGTTCACTTATGTGATTTGGTAGGATTGCATTCACATCAGCAGCGAACCGTTCCAGAGTACACATCGTCCAAACGAACCCAACTCTGATGTCAATCGAATCCGGGTGCACACCAAAAGTGCTAGTGTGAAAGCACCCTTAGTCATAATAAAGGGAGCGCGCTAGATAAATAGATTTGAAGTGATTTAATTCTGGAACCAGTTCTGGTCAAGCCTTCACATGACATTGTGCATTCACAGCAAGATCCAGTTCACGAACCAAAAGCGTGATGTGAGCAAACTTTCTTGAAATTGGGCCATCTCAACCAGTAACTTAATAACAAATAACGAATGGTAAAATGTTCAGGAAAGAACGGTATATTATTTCTGACTGAATATAGTCCCACAACCGTTTTTTTCAAGTGACATGGAAAAAAGACACCGAAAACTTCAATGAACATCATATAAGCAGTGTCCAAATTTCTGGTTAATACTGCACAAATCCTCCAGGCCCCCATAGACATGCATATAGATTAGTCGGGTGAGACAAAGAAACATTTTCAAACTCAAATTCACACCTCTGAACAGTGGTGTAGCAAGTCAAGTCCAAATGCAGAAATTTTTATACCCAACCCCCGTCCACCCCCAAATGTTGTGGGCTCCAACTCAGTTAACTTAACTTAAAGAATGTTATGTGAATCGTGACTATTCACAAGTTGTTTTACTTACTGTATAGGCTAATGCTTGGAAATTATGTTTAAAGTTTTCTGTAGCATGCAAACCAGTCAATGATTGCAGCTTTGTGCTTTGTTATTACAAAAGTCTCATCCTTCTGTCAAATTTATGATAAAATAAAAACAATAAACGTACTTTTACGCTCTTCATTTGGTAGTGAGATCATTTGGATTAGTGTTACTGAAACATTGATCTCGCTACATTCAAGCTACTGCTAGTACTGTATGGAGTAGGAAAACCATTCTTTGTTGGCCAGCAGCAGGACTGCAGATCAATTCCACAAAAACAAATACTTTCATGTTCACTAGGAGGAAAGGATGAATTTATGTGTTTTTGTGTAAATCTGACAACTCATTCAGCGTTGAGCATTGCATTCAAACTAACATGGCGGCCTGCACCCATCGTCCATTGTAGATCAACTAACATGACCATTATAAAGGTGTTTAAATAACCAAAATGCATTTACTATGCATTAGACATTTCATAATATAGTTAACACATTTGTGAATATTTTGAATAAAAAAGGAAAATGGAATAAAAACAATACATCACCCATTCAGAGCGTGGCTGTGGTGTATCATGTGACAAGCATTACACGTGGCCAAGGAAGTCAACAAACCTTTAGTAGTAGTGCAGGTTATTAAATGAAGTGTGTATGTGATGATTTTTTATTTGTTTTCTGTAGAGTTTCCAGTCGTTCTCAGCACCTCCTGAATCTATAGACACAATTGACAATGCCTTAAATTCTGTCTTCTCTTTTGATGGCATGAGAGAATCTCTCTGTCAGCTGAAAGAAAAAATTGAGGATTTCTGCAAAGAGGCATTTAAAAATATCTCTGACAAAGGTAAAGTCCTGGAGATTCTCAGCTCTCAGAAATTAGTATTCCATTTAATGTTACAAAGAACACAGTACTATAAATGTATTCGGAATGGATGCAGAGAGCATTTTATATTGGCAAGTCAATAACACTGATTGTATGTGTTGATTTCTACAGTCCCTTTCACCAACATTATTCCCAGGACCAGGAATGACTTCCTACAAAGTAAGTAACCAAGAAAATAAGCAGAAAAACATCTCAGGTTATGTATTAAATCCAGTTCGATGCTATGGGAATGCATGTGTGAGAATCTGCATCTGCATAATCAGGCCTTGAGTGCATTATAACTTTAGCCAGAACACAGGCAACATTTAAGCAGAAAGGGGCAACTGAGAGAGTCTGCAAATCTCCTGCTCTCTTAAACAAAATAAACTCCAGTAACAGAGACACCTTAAGAATCAGAAAATACTCCAACAGAAAGATCCCAGTAAGGTACTTGCAGTCTGCAGATAGGCTTCAGTCATCTGGCACCTCAAAGAAAACAAGATAATAGGGAATGCTTAATCATAATGAAAGCTCCATTCACACAGATGGTCCATCAATGTGGACGTGGCAAATCGAAACAGTGGCCACACACACTTTAGATGTAGCATGAGATAATTAACATAGTGGTGATTGCACCACAATTCAAAGAGATACCATTTCCAGGCATAAAGTTTCCTCATGATGGGACCCAACTTTTTAAAGCCCTTTGCATTTAACCCTCGTCTTTTTCAGAAGGCTGCACAATGGGTGAAACCCATATGGTCTCATCTATAACAGCCCCGAAGTTATCACGTTGCGGTGGAAGCAATGAGACCCAGCAGTCTCTGAAATTGGCTGACAGAGATCTCCTGACCAGTAACTATGGACTAGAGCCAAGAAGGAGACAAGTGTGTGGAGTCCCACATCACCCAGAGAAAAGTTGTTTTTGTTCAGTAGTTCAGTAAGGATACAGCAGCACTTCCCATACTGTGATGCAACTGGTCAGGATGCTCTCGATCACACACCGGTAAAAGTTCACCAGGATGGCTGAAGACAGCTGGTTCTTCTTCAGTGTCCTGAGAAAGAAGAAGCGCTGGTGAGCCTTCTTGACCAGGCTGGAGGTGTTTGTGGCCCAGGACAGTTCCTCCGAGATGGTGGTTCCCAGGAACTTGAAGCTGGAGACATGTTCAACTAGAGCTGTAGTCAAGTCCAGCTTTGTCGAGTCCAAGTCAAGTCCAAGTCCAAGTCCAGGACTAGTCAAGACCGAGTCCAAAGAGGTTCGAGTCCAAGTCCAAAAGTTTTAAGTCCAAGTCAAGACCGAGTCCAAATGAGAGAAAAAAGGATCCTCTTCAAGACAACATACTTAACTACTGATAATGCATGTGATGTGAGAAACAGCATGTGACGAGTGGGGCGGGGCTGAGGGACATGGAAGCGAGGCCGGTGGAGTGATTGGAGATGAGCTACACCTGTTCGACCCGCCGGTCTCGAGGCCCACGGAGGAGATGGAAGGATATAAAACTGGAGCGACGACAGTGAAGGACGAGAGAGGACCAGGCCTGGGCTTTTAGTTGTGTTTTGGTTTTTATTTGAGCGCACCAGTCGTCCGTGAGGGGCTGGTGCGCTGTTTTGTGTTTATTTTGTATTATTAAAATGTTATTTGATTGTCCGCCGGTTCCCGCCTCCTTCCCGACGATTACAAAGGTTGTATTCAATACAGTGGTGCCGAAGCCCAGGAGAAGGAGGGACGCGCTGCTGAAGATCCCTCGCCACTGTGGTGAATCCGCGGTGCCATCGAGCAGGCGAGGAGTGTGCCGCCATGGATGCTCGAGGCGGTGGGCTGGAGTGAGTTGCCGGGGACGGGCGAGCTCGCTGCCGGCCGCCCACGATATGGAGGGGTGGCTGCCGTCCGTGAGGGAGCGGAGGAGTCGGCGCCGTTCGCCAGGTGGCCGGAGCCTGCTGCCATCTGCCGGAACGGGGAGGAGCAGGGAACGGGGGACTCCTGCCGGCTGCCCAAAACCGGAGGAGCCGTCGCCATCCACCGGGCGGCGGAGGAGTATCGTGCCGTCCGCCGAGGGCCGTCCAGTGCCACCGCCAGGCACCACGGAGGAGATCACCCAGCTGGTGGAGGGCCGAGCAGCAGTGCGTCTGGGAACCGGAATTTATTTATTTTTTTTTCCTCTCTCCCCTATCTCGTCTCTATCGCTCCTCCTTCCATCTCCTTTTCTCTCGCCTCGTCTGTCCTACCCCCAGGTTCCCGCAGGTCCCCGTGAGCGGTCCCCCCCGGAGGGAGGGGGGGGGGTAGAGCGCAGTCTCAGGAGTACCCCCCGGCCTGCGAGGGGCGATGGGGGTATGTGACGATCCTGTATAGATAGATCCTGGTGGGCCAATGTCCTGAAAAGTTTAGCTCCAACTGGTCTTAACACACCTATCTGGAAGATTCTACTGTGTCTAGTTAGAGCTTGATAAGCTGGTTCAAGAGTGTATAATTAGGCTTGGAGCTAAACTCTAAAGGACACTGACCCTCTAGAACCAAGTTTGGAGCTGTAGGGTCAGCGCACACACGCAAAGCTCTACTGGGAATGCGCACATAAATACAGCAAATTTTTTCTCATACTGTAGGCTTGCATAGACTAGTCGAGCGCTGTCGGAAACAATCAACTATTCCAGCATGCATTAACCTTAATGCATACAAAGTGTTTGTAAGTACAACGTGAATTTTAGGACTACAATACTGCGTGGAGCTTTTACTTTCTATGACGTTATCTATGTTGTATGTAAAAATAAAATATGTAATGTAATAATTAGGGTTGTGCCTGAAGCCCAATACCTTAGGAATAATTCCCAAGGAATAATTCTGCCTTAGAACTCGGCTGAAGCTGACACAGTCTGGTGTTTGCTAGATAACAGTTGAGTCAGGGGATCAGCGCAATATTATACACAGACGTGAGTCAGGCAATAGAGTGTGAAGTGAATGAATGTAAACTACATTTTCTACTTGTCCTACATGTTTGCATCTTTATCTTTTGCTGGTTTGCGCGACACACACACATTTGTTTAGTGAAGTTTACTAAATATTATAGACTCGCTTGAAGAGATTTTAGTAATGAAAATGTGCGCATTGAATTGATTCAGCCGTGTTCAGATGATCACTAAACGTTTGTCATGACATCTCTCTGATTGCATGATAAATATTATTTTAGAAATTAATAATTGTTTTAGTTTAACACGACATACTTGTTCAGTGATAACTACGAAAAAAAGATAAAAAGTCATAATGGTCTTATCAAGTAACTGTACAACGTTGTATCAGAATGATACGAAAAATGTTGTGATTGTTACAGATACAAATACTGGCTGTTACATGAAAATTTAAATATGTATTAAATTTACATATGTAATTGTTGCATAAGGCTATACATTAATGAGCGTTTATTGATTAAAAAAACTATTTCAAAGTGTTTTCATTTACAGTAGCATGAAACACGAGTCGAGTAACAAGTATTTTTTTAATAAAAAATTGACTAGTAGAAATCAGTAGTCATGCAACCCCTATACTGTACAACATTAATTAGTATTTCATTATTGTAAAGGGTAAGTTTAAGGCTATCTACGTGTAGACATAAATAAAACACAATCTAACAGGAAGAAAATTAAGCTAGAAGCATCTAAACTTTTCTGAATGCAGTGCACCGCTGGTCATGCATATCCTTTCCCGTAACAAAATTGAAAGCTAAGCCAAGATGGAGAAACAGTTGAACATAGCTGTACAAGGATAGCCATTTTTTTATTAATTCATTAGCAGAGCTACTGCAAGTGATTTTTAGTGCTGGAAATTCATTTATCTTTGCTGAAACTTCTGCGTCTTCATGGTTGCCTAGCAACAGCAGATGCCACCGGAGTGCAAGTGTAGATTGCAGGCTACAGAGTGCTTTGAAAAAAAGGAGAAAGCGACGCACCTAGCGTTTTCAGTCACGACATCATGCAAATGTGGTTTTGTTTTGAAGGAGAATTATTATGATTATTATTATTTTATTTTTTTTGCTGGACTTGGTCGAGACCAACGAGAACATCTGGCGAGTCCAATGCCCAAGTCCGAGTGCAAACGTAACGAGTCCCGAGATAAGTCCGAGACGATAGATAAATGTCTCGACTCCGGACTCGAGTCCAAAACCGGACACGAGTACTACAGCTTTACGTTCAACAACCATCCCGTTAATGTGGATGGGGTCATGTGTGCTTCCTTTCTTCTTCCTGAAGTCCACAATGAGCTCCTTTGTCTCACTGGTGTTAAGGAGCAGGTTATTGTCAGCGCACCATGTGGCCAGGTGCTGTACCCCTTCCCTGTAGGCAGTCTCATCATTGTCACTGATGAGGCCAATCACCGTGGTGTCATTAATATCTAGGTCTTCTAGTTTGTGGTCAGCTTGGAGGGAATGGCAGTGTTAAATGCTGAAGAAAACAAACAACATCCGTACATATGTGTTGTTATTGTCCAAGAATTAGGTGGGAAGCATTTCATTAAAGCAAGTATGCCAAAGGCCGAAATAAATTCTGTAACTTTTCTGTATGGGTCATTAGACCTACTGAGAGGCATTCAGGAGAAGTTTCCATGCTGACAAATGCTCTGAGAGAGGAATTAGCATTTCTTCTCTCTGGATTTCAGCTTGTAAATCTTTTGTTGCCCTGAAACAGCATGCTGACAGGAACTCCTGAACTACTTTTTATTTGTGATTCATTGAAAAGGGAGTGGTATGGAGGGCTAAGTCTGTGGTCCGGCAGAGTTCCCTAACTGACTCAGAAACAAATACCTTGAGAGCTGATCAAGCCTGCTCCCATTGTTAAACAAATAACACAAAGATTGTGCTTGTCATCCGTCATTAAGAAACAAGGATGTGGTGGAACACACTTCTTATGATTCTTAGGTGGCGATTCATTTACATAAGACAAACAGGGTAGACAAGCAATATTTTCTTTTCATACAACACTCAAACATATGGCTTTTTGAAGAGAAAGGAGCTGTTTACAGTTGTACAGGCAGTCATGGCCAAATGGTTAGAGAATCAGACTTGTAACCTGAAGATCACAGGTTAGAGTCTGACTACCGTCGGGATTTGTAGGGAGTGAATGATCAGCGGTCTATTCCACCTTCAATACCACGACTGAGGTGAGACCCTTGAGCAAGAACTGAACCCCCAACTGCTCCCGGGGCGCTGCAGCAAATATGGCTGCCCACTGCTCTGGGTGTGTGTTCACAGTGCGAGTGTGTGTGTGTGTGTGTGCTCTTGTTTTTGTGCCATATCAGGACTCTACTCTGTATAATGACATGGGTATAACACAGGTATTACAAGGAGAGGGTGACTTATGAGGACATAACCCATGTCCCCATTTTTCAAAACGCTTATAAATCATACAGAATGAGTTTTTTTGAGAAAGTAAAAATGCACAAAGTTTCCTGTGAGGGTTAGGGTTAGGTGTAGGGTTGGTGTAGGGCCATAGAATATACAGTTTGTACAGTATAAAAACCATTACACCTATGGGATGAACACACTTTTCACAAAAACAAACGTGTGTGTGTGTTCACTACTGTGTGTGTGCACTTGGATGGGTTAAATGCAGAGCACAAATTCTGAATATGTGACACCATACTTGGCTACACGTCACTTTCACTTTTTAAATTCTAGTGACTAGAATTAGCATATTTCTCACATAGTCTCACGTAGAACCATTCCCATAATATCAATGTCATGACACAACACTGAGTTCCCTTGAAATGTAAGTGGCTAAGGTTCTTCATGTTCTTCCTGTAGAAGGTGAAAGAAAACAATAGTTTTATGTTTGATCATGCTATTGATCATTTGAACAGGATATCTGGTGATATCCCAGGATATCTTGGCACACTTGTTTAGTGTTTTAAGTTTTAAAATGCATTAAAATATCGTATAGATTTATATTTCATGATTGTCATGTGTTGTATCTTCATCAGATTCTTATCACCTCACTCTGGATCCAAACACAGTGAATAAACATCTCCGTCTCTCTAAGAAGAAAAGAGTGATCACTGGTGCTCACAGTGTCCTGCTAAATCCTGATCATCCAGAAAGATTTAATAGATATATTCAGCAGGTGTTGTGTAGAGAGAGTGTGTGTGGACGCTGTTACTGGGAGATTGAGTGGAGTGGGATATTTGGTGTAGATATATCAGTGTCATATAAGAGCATCAGCAGGAAGGGAGGCAAAGAGTGTTTGTTTGGACATAATGATCAGTCCTGGAGTTTGTCCTGCTCTCCCTCAAGATACTCATTTTGGCATAATAACATAGTGACTGATCTGTCAGTAGTGTCCAGTTATAAAATAGGAGTGTATGTGGATCACAGTGCAGGAACTCTGTCCTTCTACAGCGTCTCTGACACAATGAGCCTCATCTACACAGTCCAGACCACATTCACTCAGCCGCTCTATCCTGGGTTCGGTGTTGGTAATAAATCATCAGTAAAACTATGTGACTTATCAGAGTAGATTAGAGAGATTCAACACATAACTTTGAGCTGCTTGATAAATCAGTAACAAGTCGATTCAGGTTATATATATGAAGTGCTTTTTACGATACAGTTTGCTTCAGCTTTAGAGTAGTAAAGAGAAAACAGCATCAGCATTGCATATTTGTTCAATCACTATTCAGTCACCTCAATTATAATTACAATTTCTTTTTAAACTGTAAAACAGCTCTGCAGAAGATGACATATCAGTATTATACAGGCTGATTCAGTTATTCAGTGAAGGATCTAAGGATAAATGTATTGTTTTTATTGTTGTTTTGCAGTTTGTTGTTTTTATTTGCTTGTTTTTATTAATTCATAAGCCATTTATTCATATACAGTTGTTGTCAGAATTATTGGCATCCTTGGTAAATATGAACAAAGAAGATTGTAAAAAAAAATCTGCATTGTGAAACATTTTGTTCTTTTTTCATTATGAAATAAATGTGGTTCTCAAATAAACATTGGACACAATTAATGGCACCCCTAGAAATTCTTATGAGTAAACTATCTGTGAAGTATATTCCCATTTATATTTACAATGTTGAGCATACCCGGGTGATTATGAATATGAAATTATCCAGCCATGACTTCCCGTTTCACAGGAATATAAATATAAGGGAAAACAAAGCCCAAATTCCCTTAATCATCACAAGGAGAAAAACCAAAGAATATATTTCCGATGTGCAGCAAAAGAAAATTGAGCTTCACAAATTAGTGAATTAGTGAAGTGGTTTTAAGAAAAGAGCTAGAGCAGTGAAAATTCCCATTTCCACCATCAGGGCAATAATCAAGAATTTCAAATCAACAGAAAATGTGACAAATTTGCCTTGGAAGAGGTTGGTGTGTATATCATCCTAATACACGGAGAGAATGAGAGTTTGAGTGGCTAAAGACTCTCCAAGGATCACAGCTGGAGAATTGCTGAAAATAGTTGAGTCTCGGGTTCAGAAAACCTTTTAAAAAATTGTCAAACAGCACCTACACCCTGTTTTGCAGTTTTCCAAAATGGTTAAAAAAATATTAAGAGAAGAAAATACTTTCATTCAAAAACAATCCCTAGCATAGTAAGTTATCAGATGTTAAACGATGGTGCCAGCAATGTGAACGCTGTACTGTTGCTATGTATGTCTTCCCTCATGTCCAGACATATATGGGCCATTTGTAAGCTTCAAGGCCTAACCAAATTCTGGCTATTGATTTTACATTAACCTGTTAGCCAGCACCCCCATTATGGGACTCACAGCTGAAAGTGCCATACCTAACTTAAAATTGTAACAGTTCCTTACTTCAGTGTGTTACAAACATAATTTTGGTGTCTTTGGAAAGAAGACCCTTTGGGCTTTTTTATTTCATATAAAAATACATGAAATCAGTCCTGGAGCAATCTAGAAAAGTAATGGGTTGAGAGTCACATGTCTCATGATTTTCTATTTCAAATCTGAAGGAGATGCTATGAAAAATTAGATTCCCTCAGCCATTTTTCTGAGACAATGTCTAGTACCCCCATCCCCCCAAATATAAAAAAAATATTTACCAACTGTATTGAAGGGTTTTACAAACTATTTGTGACGATCGCGTTCTAGAGAGACACAGGGAGAGAGATAGATCCAATTGCAGGTATGATTTATTATTGGGGTAATCCAAAACGTAATGAAAACAAGCCAGGGTCAAAACCAGAAAGCAGTCCAAAAAACAAACGAACAAGAAAGGAACAGGAAAGGGAACGGAACGGGAACTCAGAATATGAGGAGTCTCGGAGGATGAGAAGACAACGAAGAATCTCGGAGGACGAGAAGACTGGGATACGAAAGGAAAGGACTCCATACAGACAACAGGAAAGGACTGGGAAATATAGGGAGGCTAATGACAATTAAGTGAAAGCACCTGGTGCAATTAGTAGGAGGAGTGCAATTACTGTGATGAAGGGACAAGACTAGAGGAATTCTAGTGCCTATGGTGAAGTGCCTAAGGGGAAGTGAGCCCACTAGTGGACACCCAGGGAAACAGAGACTAGACAGCGTGACACTATTTTAGTCATTGAACATACCAGTGGATATCTTTTTCAATTATAAAACACTAAACAGAAACTTAGACATCATATAAGTGATTTATTTGAGCACTAGAAAAATATAATAAGAATAATTTGAGTAAGAAAAAATAAGAAAAATAAAAAAGATTTAACTTTGTATGCCAATTACAGAACATCTTGAGATGCAGAGAAATGCTAGAAATTCTGGCGCTCTCTCGTGACGGCGCTCTGACGCACCTGTCATTTGATGGAGGTGGAACTTATAGCGATCGCCTTTTTCTTAATTTGTTTTATTTTTCAACAGTTTTTATATATGTGAGAGTGTGTTTTATGTTGATGTGAATGTATCTGCATGATTACCATCTGTTTAAGTGCAAATCAGCCCAAATCAGCTCGCTATTACGGTGTAATCACGGCTATCAATGTGAACACTAGTACTACATCAGCACGTATTTTCATTGTAATGTTTTTTTTTTCCATTTACAATGAAAATACAATGATTTAAAAGTTTATTTGGCAAAACAAAAGACCAAGAATAAGACGTAAAATATTTATGTCAAATAAAGACGGGGGGTTTGAACCTTCCTAATCTTAGATACTATTATTGGGTTGCTCAGCTGAGGGCTATGGCTGCTTGGCTTGGTATTGATAAGGAGGCAGAATGGAGAACTCACTTCCTGGAGTTTCTCTGACAGTTCAGCCATTAATGGATTTGCAAGAACAGAAAAAAGTGAAGATAAAAAATGGATACAGTATACTGTTAAAATTTGAGAAGTTTAGAGGAGTAATAGCAGATGCAATACCCATTAAAGGTAACCCAGATTTCTTCCTTCAATATTGGATGGTGTCTTTAGTAGATGGAAAGAGAATGGTTTAAAAATAATCACACTTTTGATGGGGAGACCATAATACCTTTTACTCAATTATGTGATAGGTTTAAGTTGAAATCTAATGATTTCCTTAGATATTTACAATTACAAGATTGTTTGTCAAATCTTTTATTAATATTATTGGTCTACCTACTAAAAATCATATAGCACATATTTACAGGAAGTTAATGCAGGACCAATCTGATGACACGTTTCATATCAAAAGAAATTGAGAATTAGAGTTAAATACTGTAATAAATACTGTAATAAAGGGATGAGATGTGGGTTAGGCAGTCATAAGGGTATTATTAGTCAAATGCGGAAGGAATTTGATTGGAAAATGAAAATGCGATTCTTCAGATTTCTGTTGGTGGTTGCCAAATTTGACAGTACATCACCATTAACAGTGTGTTGGAGAGAATGAGGAATGGTGGGGGTTTACCCTTACGAAAAATAACCATGGTTTTATTATAGTAAAACTGTAGTAACCCATGGTTTTTTGGCGTGTTGACTACCATTTGTATAACCACAGATTTACTACAAATACCATGGTTAAACTATGGTTAATATATTTGTGGTTACCATGGTTTAACTATAGTAACCATGTTTTTTTGGTTTTATTTGTAGTAAAACCATGGTTAATTTTCGTAAGGGTAAGTGCATTTATTCTGCGAATGTCCCAAAGTACTATTTTATTGGCAGTGGGTAAAATTTTAGGAAGCAATATATCAACACCCATAGATGTTTTCCTTTCATATCAGTTCAGTAAATTTATTTGTATTACATATATTACTGATGGCAGAATGTGCATGAACCTACGGTGACAGAATGGACACAAAGACTCAAACAGATATATATTTGAGAAAATGACCGCTGACCTGCAGTTAAAATCTGACTTTTTTCAACAGAAGTGGGCACTTCTTTAAATTAAAAAATTTTATTAGCCCATTATTTTCTCACCCAAAGACCATCCTAGGCGTATATGACTTCCTTATTTCAGACGAATCTAGTCAGAGTTATATTAAAGGGCTCATATGACGTTGCTAAGAAGAACATTTTGTGTATTTAGTGTAATGTGATGTGTTTATGTGGTTTAAGGTAAAAAAAAAAACACATTCTTTTCCACATAATGTACGTTATTGTAGCTCCTCCGTGGGAGTGAAAGGTGAACTGATGTAGCTGGTCTCAAGGTCACGGAAGCCGATCCCCTAGGGGCAAGAGGTCAGAGGTCAAACAGGAAGTCAATCAAAAGGTTGGCATTTGGTGTTTCTATTGCAATCAAAAGGAAAGTTTGTTCCATTTTAACCCATATACCAAATAAAATATCATCATATAGATATTAACATATGCACATATACACATTTTCACATGTTACAAAATTACAATATTTACACACAAAAATATTAGTAATACAGCTCAACATTAGAATTACTCTATGTTCACTCTTCCTCCTGCACTAAAATGACTGTATATAGATGCTGTAAGTTTAGCTATGGTGAAACATGATGTGAGTAAAGTGTCATGTATTCAGTAACTTCCTCAGATAAGAGGAAGTGTGCTGAAGAAGTGTTAAGACAGAGTGTTGCTTCATACTCTGCAAAATTCTCAGTGTTAAATGAAACCCGCTTGGTGTTTATATCAGTTTGTACTTGAGTGTAAATAAGTTAATGACATAATGAAGTGCTGATTGAACATTAGTGATGAACACCTGCTGTTAACAAGCAGAATCACTGAATGAAAGAGAAACAACTGACTGACTTCCAGCCGCACAGCTTTAGATGAGATCAACTACACATTAAATCTCTCAATACCTCAGCAGAGGATGATTAAACAACTCCACACACTGCTTTACCAGCTTCACTTATTCCTACACAGTTTGACTTGATTTCGTTGGCATGTCTCCAAAAGTTCATATTGAGAATGAACAGAGGTTTAGCTCTAGCTACATACATCCTCCACAGCAGGCGTATGTAGTGGTGAATCTATGTGATGAAATAAAGGAGTGTGAATCAGTGACTCGGACATGCTGCATTATTACTATGGAGAATATTAGTGTATCTCCAGAAATGAACATGGAGAGAATTACTCTGGTGTCATGTGTAAGTTAAAGAGGCATGTAATTAAAAACTTGTCTTTACAGATAAATGACTGAGTTTGATTTATTTCTGTTATTTCAGCAGTCAGATGTGTTTCATTTGCTGAAGCTGTTGGAGCTTCAGCTGCTCAGATTACTGTAGATCTGGTGACTCTTAACTGCAGTTTTACTTCACATTTAAAGCTCTGAATCTCTTGAGGTGTGTCACTGAATCATGGGTTACATCTCCGTCACCAGAGCAGTTGAGATGGAAATGGACTTCAGATCAATTTGTTCCAGTAGAAGAATGGTAGGGCATGTTTTATACATTACACAATTTAAGTGTTTTGATTATCTATCTTTATCTTGAATGTCAGATGAAGAGGATGAAAAGAGGATCTACTGTAAAAGAACAGCAGGTTTTTTGTCAGACCACGTCTGCGGTTTCTTCATCACACAATCAGAAACACACACACACACGCATGCACACACACACACACACACACACACACACACACACACACTCAGTGGTTTTTCAGCTCACTTCCTTTAGTCACAGTCTCTTCTGAGAGAGTTCTCTTCAATAATGTCTTCTTGTTCAGTAAACAAGTCTCTTTATATCTTACTTTACAAATATCTCACAAATGTATACAATTATTCACTTGAATTTAAATAACACATTTAATTCACATATTACACATAAAAGAAAATAAAAAGGAAAATAAAAATAACCAGTCAAAATGATTCAGTTATGTGATTTTTGTTAAATGGTCCCTTTTATGCTCATTTACAGATTTATTATTTTATTTAGGGGGTCAACTAGAATAGGTTTATATGATTTGATGTAAATAATAAATCATTTTTTTCTAATAGTAATTTCTTATAATAATTGTGAGATGATCTTTATATGACACCAGTAATAAACAAAAATATTCTCTACATACGCATCAAGTTTACAAATGAAATCAAGGTGTACAGGTGGCATTTTCTGCCTCTGGCTACAAAATGAGTTTTAAATCATGATAGTTTGACTCATAACATTGCAGATTTAATATGTTCTGATTACATTCATATTACACAGATTATACTTTTTCAGCAATCATTATGCAAATACTTATTCAAAATAAGTACCTACTCATGGAAGGTGTAATGAGACAAAGGAGTCCAGAGACGACAGCAGGTACAGTCTCTTTAATGAGTAAATAAAGGCTGATTAACAGAACAAAAAAATTCACAAAGATAACTCAGGGTGTTTGACTGCTACTTCTCAAAACGGTAACAGAGGATATCAGCCGGAGATCCGGGCAGCTCTTGAACAGATCAGGAGTACTGCTGTATATAGCAAGGGCAAAAGAGGCAGATAGAGAACAGGTGTGTTGATGAGAGAATGAGATCCAGCTGACGGTAATGAGGGGTTGATAGAGGGTAAGAGTGAAAGTAGGACATAAAACAACCAGCAGAGGGAGGCAAGGGATGAAAAAAGAGAAGGAAAGAGCCAGGATCATGACAGAAGGATGGTTTTCTTGCTAAGGCAGAACACAAAATCAAAAATCTTGAGAGAAGATCTCAGAGAAAGAGCATACAGCACTTATCCAAACGTCTCTCCTCACTCATCTTTGAGTCCCCTTTCCCTCTTCTCCTCCACAAGACTCAAGTAACTGAAAGTTCATTAAATATGTTTTTATACCACATATAATGTAACTTCTGAATCTATTGTTATTTTCACTTCCATGTTTGATGTTATTTGAAATGTCTCAGTGTGATTCGCTATGCAACTGGATTCTTGATTTCCTCACCGGCAGACCTCAAGTGGTGAAAGTAGGCCAGTACACCTCCAACTCCATCACCCTGAACATAGGAGCCCCACAGGGCTGTGTCCTGAGTCCCCTGCTCTACTCTCTCTACACACATGACTGCGTGTCCTCGCACAGCTCCACATCTATAATCAAATTTGCTGATGATACTGTGGTTCTGGGCCTCATTCACAACAATAATAAGACGGCATACTTGGATGAGGTAGAGAAATTAACATCATGGTGCCAGGACAACTGTCTCTTTCTGAATGTGAGCAAAACTAAAGAGCTGATTGTGAACTTCAGGAAGAGACAGCAGCAGCCCTATACTCCTCTTATGATCAGCGTGACCCCTGTGGAGAGGGTGAGCAGCTTCAAGTACCTTGGTGTAAACATCTCCGAGGACCTGACTTGGACTACCCACATTCAAACACAGGTTAATAAAGCCAGGCAAAGACTGTACCATCTGCGACAGCTGAGGAAATTCAGGGTCTCACCAGCAATCCTGAAAACTTTCTATTCTGGGGCTATAGAAAATGTATTGACTCATGAGTGCATCTCAGTGTGGCATGGGAACAGCTCCAGTCAAGACTGCAAAGCCCTGCAAAGAGTTGTGCGCTTAGCTGAGCGCATCTCAGGGTCTGCTCTCCCCTCTCTGCAGGACATCTACCTCAATCGCTGCAAAAGCAGAGCTGTTAAAATCATCAAGGACTCCACCCACCCCAGTAACCATCTTTTCACTTTGCTGCCATCTGGTAAGCGCTTCCGTAGCCTGATGGCAAAAACCTCTATTGCTGCTATGTAAATACCCCGTACAACCGGTTCTCTTCTTGTACATTCCTGCTCATCTTAATATTAAGTCTTCAGTATACTGTCCTGCACATTTTTGTTTTATAAGTATCTTATTTTATTCTTATTTTTTTATCTTACGTTTTTCCATGTCATATTTTTTTGGTATAATTTTCTTGTGTTTGTGTTTTTTAAAGGGGGGTACAATGTTGTTACGTGTATTCAGAGTTGTTCACAGTGTTAAAGGGATAGTTCACCCAAATAGCAAAATTATGTCATTAATAACTCCCCCTCATGTCGTTCCAAACCCGTGAGACCTCCGTTTATCTTCTGAACACAGTTTAAGATGTTTTAGATTTAGTCCGAGAGCTCTCAGTCCCTCCATTGAAGCTGTGTGTACGGTCTACTGTCCATGTCCAGAAAGGTAAGAAAAACATCATCAAAGTAGTCCATGTGACACAAGGCACATGAAATTTATTTGAAGCAAACCATGGCAATATATGGCAATATATCCTCCTCCTCCCCATAAAACAGCTTGATAGAGGTTTGTGTTCTGGACAGTACTGAAAACAGAGAACTTGCATCTGGAATATCATGGCCTTTGCTGACAAGGTCATCTGCTTGTTTCTTCAGGACCCCTTGCCATGGTTTGCTTCAAATAAATTTCATGTGCCTTGTGTGAAGCCTCTTTTGTACAGTTCTGTGCAGAAGAGGTAGAAGTTACCACGCTGGCTGTATTGTGTGTAGAGACAATCACTTAGAAAATGCAGCACCTTCACAGCAGAGTACTCCTGTCTGACATATTTCAGCACAGGCCTGAGATGTTCCCTTTTGTCTGGATGAGGACACAGTGCAGAAACAGGTGTGACATTCGGTCCTGGGTAGAGAACACCAGTATGTAGAGTGGCTTGTTGATGTGAAGCAACAAAATGAGCAGCTGGAGGCTTCAGAGCTTTATTTACATCCATAATTCTCAGAAAGTCCACATGTATTATGTATTTGTAAGGGTGGTTTCCCTACAGTGGTTCAGGCTTTAAGATTGTCGAAGAACTAAAGAAACGTTATCAGCATGACGGTATAATACTGTACATTTCTTGTCTATTACCACCCACTGCCACTTATACCAATGTAAATAAGCACAGTTAGAATAGCCAAAAATGTTGGAGAGCATTGGTATTACGTGACTATATTGTATTGCAGTATTGTAGATAGCTCTTTAACATGAAAGACTTCAACTTTTGTTCCAATGTGTACTGTATTTCGGCCACAAGAGAAATTTTTAGAAAGTAAATTTAAACAGTTATCCATATGTTGACAGAGTTTGTCCCTCATCTCTTCTGAGAGAATATGTGCCGTTAATATAGCGTCAGATGCCTAAAGCTCGGTCAGTTCTTACTTTCACTTTCCCGTCACAGAGGTCAGTTAATTCTCAGCACATAGAGACTTTTTCACCTAGATATCACACTATAGAGACTGTGTCTGTTCCCCGAACTAGAAAATACAAAAAACGTCCAAACCAAGTTAAGATTAACAATTTAATTGAGGTTCAACAAATATAAAACAGATGCAATATGGATAAACAAATGATAAAGCTTGGCTTATTGAATATCAGATCCTTTTCTACGAAAACACTTTTTGTATATAATATGATCACTGATCATAATATTGATGTACTCTGTTTGACAGAAACCTGGCTAAAACCTGATGATTACATTATTTTAAATGAGTCCACCCCCCAAGATTACTGTTATAAACATGAGCCACGTCTAAAAGGCAAAGGTGGAGGTGTTGCTTCAATTTATAACAACGTTTTCAGGATTTCTCAGAGGGCAGGCTTCAAGTATAACTCGTTTGAAGTAATGGTGCTTCATATAACATTATCCAGAGAAACAAATGTTAATGATAAATCCCCTGTTATGTTTGTACTGGCTACTGTATACAGGCCACCAGGGCACCATACAGACTTTATTAAAGAGTTTGGTGATTTTACATCCGAGTTAGTTCTGGCTGCAGATAAAGTTTTAATAGTTGGTGATTTTAATATCCATGTTGATAATGAAAAAGATGCATTGTGATCAGCATTTATAGACATTCTGAACTCTATTGGTGTTAGACAACACGTTTCAGGACCTACTCATTGTCGAAATCATACTTTAGATTTAATACTGTCACATGGAATTGATGTTGATAGTGTTGAAATTATGCAGCCAAGTGATGATATCTCAGATCATTATTTAGTTCTGTGTAAACTTCATATAGCCAAAATTTTAAATTCTACTTCTTGTTACAAGTATGGAAGAACCATCACTTCTAACACAAAAGACTGCTTTTTAAGTTATCTTCCTGATATCCAAATTCCTTAGCATATCCAAAACCTCAGAACAACTTGATGATGTAACAGAAACTATGGACTCTCTCTCTTCTAGCACTTTAAATACAGTTTCTCCTTTACTGTCATTTACAGTATCACATCAGACAGTGCACTATAGACTCCCTGAGGAACAGTTCCACTCATCTCTACTATAGGAGAGGAAGAATTGTATAAACTTGTTAAATCATCTAAACCAACAACATGTATGTTAGACCCTATACCATCTAAGCTCCTAAAAGAGGTGCTTCCAGAAGTCATAGATCCTCTTCTGACTATTATTAATTCCTCATTGTCATTAGGATATGTCCCCAAAACCTTCAAACTGGCTGTTTTTAAGCCTCTCATCAAAAAAACACAGCTTGACCCCAAAGAACTAGTTAATTATAGACCAATCTCGAATCTCCCTTTTCTGTCCAAGATACTAGAAAAGGTGGTATCCTCACAATTATATTCCTTCTTAGAGATAAAATGGTATATGTGAGGATTTCCAGTCAGGATTTAGACCGTATCATAGTACTGAGACTGCTCTCCTTAGAGTTACAAATGAGCTCTTATCATCTGATCGTGGGTGTATCTCTCTATTAGTTTTATTGGATCTTAGTGCTGCGTTTGACACAATTGACCACAACATTCTTTTGCATAGACTTGAACACTTTGTTGGCATCAATGGAAGTGCATTAGCATGGTTTAAATCGTACTTATATGACCGCCATCAGTTCGGAGCAGTGAATGAAGATGTATCATATCGATCACAAGTGCAGTATGGAGTACCTCAAGGCTCAGTACTAGGGCCGCTACTCTTCACGCTTTATATGTTACCCTTGGGAGATATCATCAGGAAACATGGTGTTAGCTTTCACTGTTATGCTGATGATACTCGGCTCTATATTTCTTCGCGGCCCGGTGAAACACACCAATTTGACAAACAAATATAATGCATAGTCGATATAAAAAACTGGATGACGAGTAATTTCTTACTGCTAAATTCTGAAAAAACAGAGGTGTTAATTATAGGACCTAAAAACTCAGCTTGTAATAACCTAGAACACTGTCTAAGACTTGATGGTTGCTCTGTCAATTCTTCGTCATCAGTTAGGAACCTAGGTGTGTTATTTGATCGCAATCTTCCCTTAGAAAGCCACGTTTCTAGCATTTGTAAAACTGCATTTTTCCATCTCAAAAATATATCTAAATTACGGCCTATGCTCTCAATGTCAAATGCAGAAATGTTAATCCATGCATTTATGACCTCAAGGTTAGATTATTGTAATGCTTTATTGGGTGGTTGTTCTGCATGCTTAGTAAACTAACTACAGCTAGTCCAAAATGCAGCAGCAAGAGTTCTTACTAGAACCAGGAAGTATGACCATATTAGCCCGGTCCTGTCAACACTGCACTGGCTCCCTATCAAGCATCGCATAGATTTTAAAATATTGCTTATTACTTATAAAGCCCTGAATGGTTTAGCACCTCAGTATTTGAATGAGCTCCTTTTACATTATAATCCTCTACGTCCGCTACGTTCTCAAAACTCAGGCAATTTGAAAATACCTAGAATATCAAAATAGAATATCAAAATCCTATTTGGCGCCTAAACTCTGGAATAACCTATCTAACATTGTTCGGGAGGCAGAAACACTCTTGCAGTTTAAATCTAGATTAAAGACCCATCCCTTTAACCTGGCTTACACATAACATACTAATATGCTTTTAATTTCCAAATCCGTTAAAGGATTTTTAGGCTGCATTAATTAGGTAAACCGGAACCGGGAACACTTCCCATAACACCCTATGTACTTGCTACATCATTAGAAGAATGGCATCTACGCTAATATTTGTCTTTTTCTCTCTTATTCCGAGGTCACCGTAGCCACCAGATCCAGTCTGTATCCAGATCAGAGGGTCACTGCAGTCACCCGGATCCAGTACGTATCCAGACCAGATGGTGGATCAGCACCTAGAAAGGACCTCTACATCCCTGAAAGACAGCGGAGACCAGGACAACTAGAGCCCCAGAACTACTGGTTTCGTCTGGTCAGAGGAGAACTGGTCCCCCAACTGAGCCTGGTTTCTCCCAGGGTTTTTTTCTCCATTCTGTCACCGATGGAGTTTCGGTTCCTTGCCGCCATCGCCTCTGGCTTGCTTAGTTGGGGTCACTTCATCTACAGCGATATCGTCTTGATTGCAAATAAATGCACAGACACTATGTAACTGAACAGAGATGACATCACTGAATTCAATGATGAACTACCTTTAACTATCATTTTGCATTATTGACACACTGTTTTCCTAATGAATGTTGTTCAGTTGCTTTGACGCAATGTATTTTGTTTAAAGCGCTATATAAATAAAGGTGACTTGACTTGACTTTCTGTAGCTTAATGAATTGAATGGAGTTTAAAACTACTTCACAGGCATAACGCTCATGCAGTTTGCACACTGTTTGTGTGATATCTTCTATTCAATCATTTAAATCACTAAAGCTGAGGTGTTTAATTGTTCTGTTGCTCTTGATTTCAGGAAATGTGCAACCTAATCCAGGCCCAGACTCTGCTATATGTCTCAATACCCCTGCTGATTTTAAATCCAGGGCTGGCCTTGGTTTTATTCACTTGAATGTTCGTAGTTTGATTGCAAAGATAGATATGATTCGTATTTGGGCACACTCAACTGAAGCTTATGTAATTGTTTTATCAGAAACTTGGCTAAGCAAATCTGTTCTGACTGAGGATATCAGTATTGATGGTTACAACATATATAGGACTGATCGTCCCAGAAGGGGTGGGGGTGTTGCAGTATATATTAAAAATAAGTTTCGTGTAAATATGCTTCTCTCTAAATCAGTGAGTAAGCAATTCGAATTTTTAGCTCTTGACCTCGAGGTCTCGAAGACTCTCCACATTACGGTAGTTGGTTGCTATAGGACACCATCAGCTGTCAGGGATGCTCTGCCTTCTTTAATGCAGCTTTTATCAGGACTAAATCAGAACGAAATTGTAGTCATTGGAGATCTAAATTGGAACTGGTTACATCCAGTATCTGATGAATTTAAAGCTTACTGTGACTCGCTAAATCTCTTTCAGCTCGTTGACAGTCCCACCAGACCTAACCTGAAATTTCCAGATAAATCATCTTTAATTGATCTTATCCTAACCAACGTTCCTCACAAATACTCAGCAGTTTCTGTTTTTGCAAATGACATTAGTGACCACTGTGTTGTTGCCACGGTCAGGAACACAAAAATTCCCAAAACCAAGCCACGTATCATTATTAAGCGGGACACAAAACATTTTTCGGTACAAGGGTTTTTACATGACCTGTTTTATTTTGATTGGGATAAAATGTATCTTATTGCAGATGTTGAAAATGCTCGGAAATTTTTTTATGATGGTTTTAAAGAAATTGTTGACAAGCATGCTCCCCTCAGAAAATATAGAGTAAAAGGCCGAAACAATGCATGGTTCACTGTAGATTTAGCCAACTCTCTTCAGGAGCGTGATAAGGCCTGGGCGAAAGCCAGGAAAACAAGCCTGGATTCTGATTGGTTGCTCTTCAGGAGACTGCGCAATTTGTGCACTGTGGCTATCAGGAAGGCCAAAGCTGACCACTTTCTTATAGAAACTTCAAATAATTTAAATAACCCCTTAAAATTCTGGAAGACGATTAAATCCTTGGCTGGAAATAAAACTGGCATTGAGCTGCCACAATATATTCTTAAGGACTCACATAAATTATCCGATAAGGCTGAGATGCTTGGCTGTTTTAATGAGCATTTTATTGCCTCTGGTTCATTATTTGATTCCCTCAACACTTCACTTCAGAATCATCCCAAAGGTAATTCGCATGGTCATTCTGGAGTCAGTAATTCTTTTAGTTTCAAGCCATTTTCAGTTTCAGAAGTGCATAAAGCCCTCACACTTTTAGACATTAGAAAATCGGCTGGTCCTGATAACTTGGAGCCTTATTTTCTACAGTTAGCATCTGATTTTATTGCACCGCCTTTGACTTATCTTTTTAATCTTTCTCTGGACACGAATGAAATTCCACTTATATGGAAATCCGCATTTGTTTTTCCTCTGTTAAAAGGAGGCGACCCGACTGATTTAAATAACTATAGACCCATCTCGAAATTGTCTGTCCTGACCAAGGTTATGGAAACTCTGGTGAACGAACAATTGAAAGAGTTTCTAACTATCAACAATATTCTGTCTAATTTTCAATCAGGTTTTCGTAAAAAACACAGCACAACTATAGCAGCCCTAAAAGTAGTAAATTATTTTATTGACTCCTTAGATAAAAAACAACATTGTGCAGCTCTCTTCATTGACCTATCGAAGGCTTTTGATACTGTGGATCATGCAATATTAAAACAAAGACTTCTCAGTCTCGGGTTGTCAGAACAAACAGTTTGCTGGTTTGACAACTATCTATCAGGTAGATCCCAGTGTGTACAGGCAGATGGTCTCACTTCCAGCCCTCTTAGTATATCCAAGGGTGTGCCCCAGGGGTCAGTGCTGGGACCACTTCTATTTATTTTATATATCAACAATCTTGATCAAAATGTCTTCAACGCAAATTTTCACTTTTATGCTGATGATACTGTGATATACTGCTCTGCATCAACTCCAAACCAACCTCTTTGTCAGCTTCAACTAGCTTTTGATACTGTACAACGTACCTTGTTCGATTTAAAACTTGTTTTGAATGACGACAAAACAAAACTTATGTTGTTCTCAAATGCAAAATCAAAGCCACGGAACCTTCTACCCATCACTACTTCTCAGGGCTCTGAGATTGAGTCTGTATCTCAATTCAAGTATCTTGGTATCCTAATTGATGATTCACTCTCTTTTAAACCTCACATTCAACAGTTGGTAAAAAAAAAAATTAAAGCTGAAATTGGGTTTTTATTTTAGAAACAAGTCATGTTTTTCCTTTGAGGCCAAAAAGAGGCTTGCCACTTTCTTGTCAGTGCTGGACTATGGCGATGTTATATACATGAATGCTTCCACCACAAGCTTGAAATTGTTGGATACTGTTTATCATGGAGCTCTTAGGTTTATCACAAACTTTAGAGCACTTACTCATCACTGTTCTTTGTATGATCGGGTTGGTTGGTCTGCATTGTCCACCCGTAGACTTAATCATTGGTATATATTTATCTACAAGGCAATTCTTGGTCTGCTTCCCCCATACCTCCAATCTTACATCGAAAAGAAAAATATAGGAAGATATTGTCTTCGTTCTGAGGACTTATTATTATTATCTGTCCCTCAAGTCCGGACCGAACTGGGAAAAGGGGCGTTCAAGTATGCGGCCCCTTGCACTAGGAATCAGCTGCAAAATGTCCTGAATCTTAAAGAGCCAGTTTCATTGGCTGATTTTAAATTACTTTTAAATAACATGGAAGCTACACAAACTGGCTGTAGATGTTATGACTGACTCAGTTATGACGGACGATCCTTGCTTGCAATAATATGTGAAATTCTGATTTCTTATGACTTTATAATTATTTATTACTTGTATAAATTGTTATATGTTGATGTTATATGTTATATGTTTTTATGTCTGTAACCTTGTTAATTGTGCTGCTGCCTGTCTTGGCCAGGATGCTCTTGGAAAAGAGATTTTTAATCTCAATGAGTTTTATTCTGGTTAAATAAAGGTAATATATATATATATATATATATATATATATAATATATATATCGGTGCACTGGCTCGCCATCATGGTTTAAAATGGAAATATTTCTAATTTTGGGATGTGTTTTTCCTATCACCAATTGCAAAATGGACAATGGTTCACATTGATAATAACATTGTAAATAAATAAATTCATCAATCCGATTGTCCAATTGCTGATCGGGAGAAGATAATTGCTTCTCATTTCCCCCTTACATTACACGAAAATGACGTACAACAAATTTTAATTCCCCCCAACTCAAAAAACTGTTGCGGGAGGCAAATTTTGGCTGAAAACCAGATGAAAATCGCGTGTATGCCCGGTTTAAATAAGAAAGACACGCAAAATTTGCAGAGCGGGGGATCACCAGGACTAGAATTGAGAACCACTGGTCTAGAGCAATCACAGCGCAGGATCCCGGGAGAATGATCAAGCAGACACAGAGATCGGTGTAACACCCGAATTCCGGAAAAGTTGGGACGTTTTTTAAATTTTAATAAAATGAAAACTTAAAGACTTTCAAATCACATGAGCCAATATTTTATTCACAATAGAACATAGATAACATAGCAAATGTTTAAACTGAGAAAGTTTAAAATTTTATGCACAAAATGAGCTCATTTCAATTTTGATTTCTGCTACAGGTCTCAAAATAGTTGGGACGGGGCATGTTTACCATGGTGTAGCATCTCCTTTTCTTTTCAAAACAGTTTGAAGATGTCTGGGCATTGAGGCTATGAGTTGCTGGAGTTTTGCTGTTGGAATTTGGTCCCATTCTTGCCTTATATAGATTTCCAGCTGCTGAAGAGTTCGTGGTCGTCTTTGATGTATTTTTCGTTTAATGATGCGCCAAATGTTCTCTATAGGTGAAATATCTGGACTGCAGGCAGGCCAGGTTAGCACCCGGACTCTTCTACGACGAAGCCATGCTGTTGTTATAGCTGCAGTATGTGGTTTTGCATTGTCCTGCTGAAATAAACAAGGCCTTCCCTGAAATAAACGTTGTTTGGAGGGAAGCATATGTTGCTCTAAAACCTTTATATACCTTTCAGCATTCACAGAGCCTTCCAAAACATGCAAGCTGCCCATACCGTATGCACTTATGCACCCCCATACCATCAGAGATGCTGGCTTTTGAACTGAACGCTGATAACATGCTGGAAGGTCTCCCTCCTCTTTAGCCCGGAGGACACGGGGTCCGTGATTTCCAACAAGAATGTCAAATTTGGACTCGTCTGACCATAAAACACTATTCCACTTTGAAATAGTCCATTTTAAATGAGCCTTGGCCCACAGGACACGACGGCGCTTCTGGACCATGTTCACATATGGCTTCCTTTTTGCATGATAGAGCTTTAGTTGGCATCTGCTGATGGCACGGCGGATTGTGTTTACCGACAGTGGTTTCTGAAAGTATTCCTGGGCCCATTTAGTAATGTCATTGACACAATCATGCCGATGAGTGATGCAGTGTTGTCTGAGAGCCCGAAGACCACGGGCATCCAATAAAGGTCTCCGGCCTTGTCCCTTACGCACAGAGATTTCTCCAGTTTCTCTGAATCTTTTGATGATGTTATGCACTGTAGATGATGAGATTTGCAAAGCCTTTGCAATTTGACGTTGAGGAATATTGTTTTTAAAGTTTTCCACAATTTTTTTACGCAGTCTTTCACAGATTGGAGAGCCTCTGCCCATCTTTACTTCTGAGAGACTCTGCTTCTCTAAGACAAAGCTTTTATAGCTAATCATGTTACAGACCTGATATCAATTAACTTAATTAATCACTAGATGTTCTCCCAGCTGAATCTTTTCAAAACTGCTTGCTTTTTTAGCCATTTGTTGCCCCCGTGCCAACTTTTTTGAGACCTGTAGCAGGCATTAAATTTTAAATGAGCTAATTAAGTGGATAAAAGTGTAAAATTTCTCAGTTTAAACATTTGCTACGTTATTTATGTTCTATTGTGAATAAAATATTGGCTCATGTGATTTGAAATTCCTTTAGTTTTCATTTTATTAAAATTTAAAAAACGTCCCAACTTTTCCGGAATTCAGGTTGTACAACCATACCTTTCTTAAGTTACCATACCATTAACTTACTACCATACCATTCATAACTTAAGTAGATGGGTTTAGATGACAAATGGCATGACTTCCCCATATTTCAAGGGGCACTCGTCCGGGATGCCCATTTCCCCCATTATTATTCACAATAGTTTTAGAGTCCTTGGCCATTATAATTAGGGCAGACCCAAACATTATAGGAGTAAGGGGGTAGGGGAGGGGATGGAACACAAATCAATCCTATATGCAGATCAGATTTTTTTGTTTTCTCGTGACCGTCTCAAATATTTACCTCTATTAATGAGAATTATTCAGTTATATTCAAATGTGTCAGGACACAAAATAAACTGGGAGAAATCTTAAGTTATCCCAATATCTATTTGGAAACAATGGCATCTTAAAGGGGTAACAGTAATTGGCGATCTCTATGAGAATGGAATATTTCTGTCATATTCTGAATTAGTGGAAAAATATAATATTGTGGACCAAGGAATTTTTTTGGAAATATCTGCAGATTATACACTAACAAAATCCAAAAATCAACAAAATCCAGTTTCTGTAGAAGTATGTTATGATCGACAGTGTCAAACGCAGCACTGAGATCTAGTAATACCATTACTGATGTTTTGCCTGAATCACAATTTAAGCAAATATCATTTATTATCTTAATGAGTGCTGTCTCTGTGCTGTGATGCGGTCAAAAACCAGATTGAAAATTGTCCAGGTATCCATTTGAGTGTAAGTATTTGTTCAGCTGATTAAAAACGACCTTTTCTATAATTTTACCTATAAAAGGAAGATTAGATATTGGTCTAAAATTGCTCAAAATGGTGTTATCAAGATTGCTCTTTTTCAGGAGGGGCTTAACAACTGCAGTTTTTAAGGAGTTTGGAAATGTCCCAGAAAGAAGTGAGGTGTTCACCACTTCTAAAAGATCTGCTTCTAAGCAGTTAAGCACACTTTTGAAAAAAGATGTGGGGAGTGTGTCAAGATAGCAGGTTGACGATTTTAGGTGCTGCACTATGTCTTTCAGAATTTTGCTACCAATTGCTTCAAAAATAGACATAGTATATTTTTGATATTGTGGCCTAATCTGTCTGACCTCTGCATTACTTGAGGATGTGCTAATCGCCTTCCTGATATTGATGATCTTCTCAGAAAAGAAGGATGCAAACTCATTGCATTTGCTGTCTGAGAGCATTTCATTGGGAATCTGACTTGGGGGGTTTGTCAGTCTCTCAACAGTGGCAAAAAGAGTACGAGTGTTAATTAAGTTACTGTTTATAAGGTTTGAGAAGAAATCCTGTCTAGCTGTGGCTAGTTTCACATTAAAAGCATGAAGGCTGTCTTTGTAGATGCTATAGTGAATTTCAAGTTTTGTCTTCCGCCACATCCGCTCTGCTTTTCTGCATTGTCTTTTCATAGTCTGAACTGCTGTTGATCTTCTCCAAACTGATTTCTGTCTGTTTGTTTTCTTACTGATTATTATTGGAGCAATATCATCAATAACAGTCTTAACTTTTGAGTTGAATGAATCAAGGAGAGTATCAACAGAGTCTGCAGAAATGCTTGGTGTTAAAGATATAGCCTCCATAAATAGTACACTTGTGTTCTCGTTAATGCATCTCCTTCTGACAGAGACAGATCTAGATTATAGTAATATATATAATAGAACATAATAACTCGTGGGAACATGATGATATGTCGTGGCCACGAGATCATTTTGTCGAGGGAACGACATACTTTTCTCGTTGCCACGAGTTTAATGCGTAAACAAACCTGCGTGACCATAGCAACCCGGGATTATCAGAGATGGATTCATTAATATTTTATTTTGAATTAAGAAATTATTATATTATTTATACATATACATTTTAACATTATTAAATTATTATTTTAACCATATGCCTTGGCTACTGGGCTGTATTACATGCGATCATCAGCATTCAAATTAAGTTTATCATAAATAAATATTACATAAATTGCATAATAAAATATAAAACACTTTTTTAATCCATTTTACAGTCTTGTAAGTCCATTAACTGATCTTTCCCCCGTATTATGTGTACATTATTATTATTATTAGCCTATTGTTTTTGGTTATTTTTTTTATTTGTTTATTTTTTTTTTTGCTTCAATTTCGATCTCTTAATGTTCTGAATACTTTTGTAAAAATAGCGTACTGTAAATGCTCAACATTTACATAAAATGTTCTAAATGCATAAAATGTAAATGCATAACATTTCTATGCATAAATAATATAATAATTTCTTAATTCAAAATAAAATATTAATGAATCCATCTCTGATAATCCTGGGTTGCTATGGTCACGCAGGTTTGTTTACGCATTAAACTCATGGACTAAGATAAATGGATGTTGTTACCTCGACAAAATGATCTCGTGGCCACAACATAATATGACTTTCCCACGAGTTATTATTTCGTGGCCACCGTAGTTTCATGTCAGATGATCGTGTTAGATTACATGTGTAGATGTGTACTAGCGCCCTCTACCGTAAAACAATGAAAACACAGATTCTAGGAGTATAGCTCAAATATATTTAGACTTTTTGTAAGTATAAGTCAAGTATACTTAAATGTCATTTCAATTATATTTATGAGGAGTACATAACGCCCATTTGTGAGAAGTACATAAAAAGTAAACTAAAAGCATACTCCAAAATTCTGAGCATACTTTAATAGTGGTTGGGCTTTACCTGTGGATCCACTCAGAACTATGTATACATTTATTCATAAACTTCTCACAAAATGATTGTTTGACAAACTTGTTTGACAAAATATACAAATGCAAGCAAGTGTAAAAGTATCAAGAAAGTAAAAAAAAAGCGGCGACTGTTTAGGGTGGTGTAGAGGAAGATGAAAGTATAAACAAGGCTTCAACTGCACAAACTGCTTCCTCTACAAGTTAATAAAAATATTCAATGACTTCTTAAACTTTCTTTTTTTTCATTTAACTTTATTTTTATCCTCAGTTGATTTACATTTTTTTAAGAGGCCAGGTATAAATAAAGAGGTATACATTTGCCTTTATGTATGAAACATTTGGCAAGAATTGAATTAATTTACTTCAATTATAACTTCTCCAATATACAGGAGAAATAAATGTTTACTTTCTAACAAAAGCAAAAATACACACATATTGTCCACACACTGATGTAAATGCTCCATGAGAGTAATTTAATGCTGCAACGTTTCGACCATCAGGTCTTCATCAGGCACAAATTACGTGAACTGGTACAACTCTTTACAAGTAACTGGTGATCTCTTTAATTAGACATAATGTAATTAAACACAATCAATACTGTAGACAGATGAAACACACAATCCTATAGAAAAGGCTTAATATCACATTCTTCATTCAACCCAAAAGGTGACTTATATTTAGAGCATGAATCCAAAAACAATCTCTTTGTAAAAGTGTCCTCTCAAGTTCAGAGGTGTCCCAGCATCACATGAACTATGTACTCGTGTTACTTAAAATGCCTTAAAGTTATCAAAAACACGAGACAGTTTAGAATCACTAGAAATAATGTCACCTATCATTTCTGCACCTAACACTGAATATCTAACCGAACAAATAGGGCCTTTGCCTGATTGTGTTTTATTGCTTGTAGCACGTAGACACAGTGTTTGAGATGTATCTTCAAATTTACTCTTAGCTTCTCTTATCCATTCCCTTCGATAACCACGATGTAGAAATCTTTCTTTAATGTTTAATGTATATTTTTGTACCGCTGTGTACTTGTCATATAAAAGAGCTTTACTTCTGAAATCAATCAAATCCAGTTCATTTCCAACCAATCCAAAGTACATTTACAATCATTTAAATCTGAGAGCTTAATAGACAACTTGTTCATATTTTAGCACAAATTATATTCCGGCTGTTTTAATCTGGGGAAATATAAAAACAGATTTCATTAACATTTAAAATAATTTATTTTTTAATTTAAGCGTTCCTTTCACTCAAGATAATTGTTTTAAAATCAATTTTGTTGTAATCCTGGATCTTTAATGAAATCCACTTTAGCCAAATAAAGCTGAAATTTGATTAATTGTCTTTAAGTGAGATTAATACATTGTCAGAGGGATTTAGTATCAGTTAATAAATTAATAAATAAATAGTTGGCTGCTACCACAAATTACATTTTGATCTACAATTCTTAATGAGGTTGTACTACTCACAAGATCTTTCCAGTCGTGTAATCTGAAGACCAGATACTGGAGTTTGTCACAAATGAATTGAAATCACTTCACAGCTGTTTAGATATAAGACTAGATATAAAGCTATAACGTACTGATAGCGCTTTTGGGCTTCTGACAACTCTGAAATAAACATATTCAATGCATCCTATATCTTATTATTTATATCAGTTTTCTTATGTAAAATTATATTATTTTAGCGAACAAGACTTTTATTCTGAATGGAAAGAAAAAGAAAAATGTGCCATGGTGGTCTGAAGAGTGCTCAGGGGCAGTGAGAGAGAAAAATAAGGCATTCCGGATTTAAAAAGAGAAATAATTCAAGATAACGTAATAGAATATCAGAAAAAAAGGGCTACTGCAAGGAAGGTAATTAAAAGCGCAAAGAGAAAGGCTTGGCAGGAATTCTGTAATACAATTGGCCATAACAAATAAAGAGAAGACAGAAGTCCTAGCTAAAACTTTCTCTAAAGTCCATAGTAGAAGACAGGAATTAAGCAGAATATATGAGAATGTTCGTGTGAAAAAACAAGGAGCTGAAAATAGTATGGATGAGGATTTTAATGCTTTTGAGTTAAAAATAGCTATTAACAACTCAAAGAATACAACTCCAGGGAAAGACATGGTTACTTATAGCATGTTAAAAAAATTACCAGAGATAGCAATTAAAACAATGTTGGATTTATATAATCATATATGGAATGAAGGTTATTTACCCAAAGATTGGAAAAGTGCAATAGTAATACCAGTAGTGAAACCAGGTAAGGATGCAACAAAATCTAATAGCTACAGGCCAATTGCTCTTACATCTACATTATGCAAAGTAATGGAGAAAATGTTAGTGAGAAGGTTCAATTATTTTCTGGAAAAGAAAGAAATATTTACACCAGTTCAGTGTGGTTTTAGGAAAAAAAGAACAACAATGGATGCTCTTTTATTGTTTGAAAATTAGGTTAGGAAGGCACTAATAATGAAGGAGTTTCTTGTCGCAGTTTTCTTTGATATTGAAAAAGCGTATGACACTCTATGGAGGGAAGGACTGTTAATTAAGTTAGATAGAATTGGTGTAGGAGGGAGAATGTATAACTGGATATTAGATTTTTTATTTGAACGTACATTTCAGGTAAGAATAGGTGAAGAAACATCAGCATCATATGGTATCCTGAATGGTACCCCACAAGGAAGCGTGATTAGCCCAATTTTATTTAATTTAATGATCAATGATATATTTGAAAAAGTTAAACCAAGCATTGGGAAGGCATTGTATGCGGATGATGGTGCTATATGGAAAAGAGGTAGGAATATAGGAAATGTAATTAAAGGAGTACAAGAAACTATAAATGAAGTTGAAAGATGGTCAGTAGACTGGGGAATGAAGTTTTCAGTATCAAAAACTCAATATATGGTTTTCTCAAGGAAAAAGAAAATTGAACAGATCACATTGAAATTATATGATCAACTGTTAGAAAGAGTGATAGAGTTTAAGTATCTTGGTTTAATCTTTGATGAGAAGATGACTTGGAAACAACATATTAAGAAAATTGAAAATAAATACAAAAGAGTAATAAATTGTATGACCTCAATAACTAAATATGAAAGGGGAGCAAGGAAAAGTTCAATGTTTTGTATATATCAAGCCTTAGTACGTTCTAGCATAGATTACGGATGTGCAGTGTATGGTCATGCAGCTAAATCTCAGTTAAAGAAACTGGAGAACATACAATCTAGAGCACTTAGAATCTGCTGTGGAGCTATAAGATCAACTCCTCTAGATGCTGTCAGGGTTGAAATGGGGGAAATGCCATTAGACCTGAGAAGAGAAAGGCTTGCAATGATGTATTGGGCTAACTTAAAAGGTGGTAAGAAGAATCATTGTACACGCGTAATATTAAATGACTGTTGGGAATACAAAAAGAATGGAGGAAATAGCTTTGGCTGGAAATATGGACAGTGGGTCAAGGATTATGGTATAGAGGATGAAGCAAATTGTCCTAACATGCCATTAAGTGGTGTGGCAGTGTGGAATATTACTGAACCTGTTGTGGAAATGAGATTATTGGAGGCTCGGGAAAAAGCAGAAGAAATATGCAGTAATAGTTATAGAGTTGATGTTTTTATGAGAGAAAACTTTAATTCTTTTGTGCAGATTTATACAGATTGATCTAAGGATCCAATTGAGCAAAAAGTGGGCATAGGAGTGTATATTCCAAATTTTAAGACAGAAATAAGCTTGAGGCTAAGTAACAAACTGTCTGTGTACTCTACTGAGCTAACTGCAATTATAGTAGGACTACAATGGGTTGAACAGGTTAGGCCAAACAGGATTTTAATTTGCTCAGATTCTTCATCAGCTCTTAAAAGTATAAAGTCTACAAAAAGTAATAGAGAAGATGTGTTAATGGAAATTTATACTTTATTGTACAGATTGAAAATGGAAGGTATAACTGTATATTTTTGTTGGGTACCAGCACATATCGGGATAATAGGGAATGAAATAGCTGATAAATTAGCAAAAGAGGCATTAAAGAAAAACATGGTGGAAGTTAAAGTCCCTTTGGGTAGAAGTGAAATAAAATCTGAGATTAATAGGAAATTAATACAAGAATGGCAACAAAGATGGGAAAATAGCAGAACAGGTACAGTGGGTGGTTTTATAGTATTGAGAAATCAGTAGGGGAAAAAGTACAGTTTTTTGGAAGATATAGAAAAGAAGAAGTAATGATATCTAGATTAAGAATGGGACATACAGGATTAAACTCAACATTAGCATTAATGGGGAAGCATGAAAGTGGGATGTGTAACGAATGTAATATTTTAGAAACAGTTGAGCATGTGCGTTTTAATTGTGGTAAAAATGATGATCAGCGTGACAGTCTTTTTGATAGTATTAAAAATAAGCCAGTGAGCGTTGTGGATCTTCTGGGGAAGGGTTTAAGTGACAATCAGATATATAGGGCTGTTTTAACCTTTTTGGAGGTTACAGGTCTATGCTACAGGATATAGAAATATAGGGTCTGAGGGTGAGATGTATGGTGCCTCTGCCTGCCTTAAAGGCTTAGGAGCCCAGTATGGAAGTTGGAGGAGCTGAACACGCAGAGTCAGCTGAAGCCTGGGCTCTGATCCTTTGGGTGGGTGGGGTATCCAACTCCCTTCATTTTTTTTTTTTTTAACTTTGTTGAAAACAATACAGATTCATTACCCAGGTGGATAAAATATTCAGTAGGTGGCGGTAATGCTCCTATGGAGTGAACGGCCAAACAACTAAAAGAAGAAGAAGAAGAAGACTTTTATTCTGTTCTGGCGCTGTGACGTCACAAGGCTGCGCGCGCTCCTGCGTCTGTGATTCGGCTGAAGAAAGAAAGGTGTGTGCTTTTAACAATTTAAAGTGTTTAAATCAAGTCATTAGAGAACTGTATATAAAACTGAAATTAAATCATTACTGACTGCAACTCTGTAATGTTTGTCGTGAATCAGTTTATCATAAACACGAAGTCATTCACTGTCAAAGCAGTGAGATAAACGGAACTTTTCGAAAGTTTTTCGAGTCAATTGAATCAATTGCTTCTCAAAATGATTCAGTGATTCATAGACTCGACTCGCTCGAATCAGCGCACGCAGACGTCAATGCTGCTCAAAACGGTGTAAATGCATTAATTACACTTAAATAACCCGCAAACGCTTTCATGAAAGTGGAATTTAATAAATATAACCTATACATTAGTATATACCACATATACATCTATAAAAATGTGAAGTTTGTATTTAATTTGTGTCCCTTTATTACTTCCTTAAACAGGACAAAGTGTCTAAAAGAGAAAAACTGCTGCTGAAGCGACTGAGATCCACGGGACACACTGTTATAAAGATGGTGTTTATTAAAGAGGAGAATGAAGACTTGAGGATTGAAGACACATTCAGAGTCAAACATGAAGAGACTGAGACACAAACAGGTTCGTTTTCCTTCTCAAAGCTGAACTCATTTGATTCTTATTAAAATGTGCAGCTCTACAGAAACAAATGACATTTCTAAAGCAGCGGATCTCAACCCACACTTTCGCAGGTCATTAAAGGGATAGTTCACCCAAAAATGAAGATTCTGTCATTAATTACTCGCCCTCATGTTGTTTCAAACCTGTAAGACCTTTGTTCATCTTCTGAACACTAATTCAGATATTTCTGATGAAGTCTGAGAGCTCTCTGGCCCTCCACAGACACCAATTTAGTAATTAACACGATCAACATCCAGAAACGTATCAAACAGATCGATAAAATAATCCATGTGACATCAGAGTTCAACCGTAATCTTATGAAGCTACAAGAATACTTTTTGCACACCAAAGAAAACCGAAATCCACTGAACACAAACAGTGTTTGTTATTCTCTGTCAGATACGAAGTTTATTTACGCCTTGATTTGAATGAAGACAGTGTATCCGTGTGACACATTTCATGTGTTATTTTACAGTGATATTATACCACAGACAACATTGTTCTACCATTTTTATTACTTTCTGAGCTCAAGAACCATTGGGCTCTGTAGTTTCAACTAGGGATGGGCGTTTTCCACAAAATCACATTCGAATATTTGAGCTCACAAAAAAACTAATATTCGAATATTCGTTTATTTAAATTAAGTTTAATGAGTCAGACTTTATTTTTCAGCAACATTTGTTTTCGTCATTTTGAACAAGCTTACAATGAGCTTGAACATTACACATCGTGTTTTGTAGCTGAAACCCTTTAACAATGCGTGCAAACAAATAAAAGTACAGATTAAAAGCAAAAAAAAAAAAAAAGTGAACAAAGAAAAAACGTAAAGCAGCCTGCAGCAATTAGGCTATTGTACAGAATGTAGCTTACACTTAACTTTTAAACTGTCAGCAAATCTTTTTTGCTTTTTTTCTATTGTTTCAAATGTTCTTGTTAAGAAATACGGGCATGTAAACATGATTGGGGGAAAGTCGGCTCCTTAGTCTGTTAACAATAAAGCCGGCCACGGAGAAAACGCGCTCTGACGGCACAGTCGTTGGCGGGACTCACAAATAACGGTGTGCTAAGCGAATAAGTTTGGTGAAGCGCTTCGTGTTTTCGTTTCACCACTGAATAGGATCCTCATCTGGTGGAATACATGGCTCCAGCAAGAACTGTTCCCACTCGTCTCGGCTGGACTCTCTGTAATCATCGCTGGAGAACTGGCTCAGCCTTTTCCAGCGATGCGCACGCGGTGGGACGCGGTCCTGTTTTTTCCAGGCGCGTCCGCACAGCATCGAGTTAAAAACATCTCAACTTTTCACAATGCCGCAAGCGCACCGCAGGTCATGTGACAAGAACTAAACATTCAGCTTCATCCTTTCCTGTAACAACGTTGAAAGCTCAGCCAAGATGAAGGAACAGCTGATCATAGCTGTATATGGATTGCCATTTAGAAATAAATTTAGTAGCAGAGCTACTGCAAGCGATTTTTTTTGTGCTGCAAATCCATTTATCCTTTGCTGAAATTCCCGCGTCTTCATGGAGAGAATGCGTCGCCTCAGGAGCGCTTCTGCCCGAGCGCTTTGGAAAGGAGAAAGCGGAGCGCATAGCCTTTTCCACGCCTTATTAGGCGCGATATGTGAACGGCCCCTTAATCATTCATTAATTATTTTTTGCTTGCATACACCTTCAAATATGCCGTGGAGAATCACAGAAAGTGACCAAATTAGGTTTTATTGTGAACTTTTTTTTTTTTTTTTGCGAAATTCGAATGTCATTTTTATTTATCGAATAATTAGAGCAGAACGAATATTCGAATGTTCGACTATCCGTGCACATCCCTAGTGTCAACCCTGTACATTGTGAGTAAATCACTCGTATATGCGACTAAATTTGACTCTGGGCGACTAAATGATGTCTACCGTTAGCCATTGGCTAATAAACTCTTAGATTTTACTCAATAGTGTGTGTGTTCGAGGTTTATAAGATTAGCACAGATATGTTTGTGTTTCGCTCTCCATCAAGCGATCTGTACTCTTCAGTTCTTCTCAATGGACGCACACCGCACCTGTATCTAACGCTCTGTAAACTCTGTGTGAAGGAGCTCGACTCACCGTCGCTTTACTGATAGCGCTGTTTCTCACACATGCACAGAGAGAGAGCGAGAGTCTTACCACGCTGAATCGATACGCGATATGTAAACTATTCTTTGTTGTCTTCTCCTCTCAAAATAATGGAGTTCATTTGGGATTATTCAGCTTTTTAGAAAAAGCTGAAGATAAGACTGTTTCTCCAGTAGTGGGCGGAGCTAATGCACAAATGGCTGGCTGATCTAATTAAATAGATAATCAGTTTGACCGAACGCAGACAACTTGATTAATATTCATGAACTTTACTTTCTTTCTTTACTTTCTTTATTTCAAGGATAGCCCCTTGAGATGAACTCAGCAACTCATCAATCCATAGTGCATTGTATATTGTTGGTATGGTAGCAGAATTAGTAACAGTATTATCTTTTAATAATAATTAATAAGCCATTATTATATTTAAACTGAAAACTTACTAGCCATTGGCGGTTATATTGCCAAGGTGTGCCTCAAAGTTGTTTTTGAGGTTTGTGTTTGGATTTTTGTGCGGTTGGAAGATCCAAACATGGTCCATTATAAGATTTCTAACAGTCAGTCACTTACTGATTTTTTTATCTGTTGGTATTTGATCGAATCCATGATGCCATGTGTCTAAACAAGGTGTCCAGGACCTCCAGCAGAAATATAGACCCACAACATCAAAAATACAGCAGTATATTTCATTGTACACATGGGGTACTTTTTATCTGTGTGTTCACCAAACCCTTCTTGAGTGTTTGCTGCTAAAAGCTCATTTTTTAGTTTCATCTGACCATAGAAGCCAGTCCCATTTGAAGTTCCAGTCATGTCTGATATTTGAATATGCTGGGGATTGTTTTTGCATGAGTTTTTCTTGAAACCCTCCCAAACAACATGTGGTGATGTACGTCCTGTTTGATGAGTTTTCTTTTAAGGTTTTCTGAACTCGAGACTCAACTATTTTCTGCAGTTCTCCAGCTGTGATCCTTGAAGAGTCTTTAGCCACTCAAACTCTCCTTCTCACCCCACATCAGGACGATATAGAGACACGTCCTCTTCCAGGCAGATTCATAACATTTTCTGTTGATTGGAAATTCTTGATTAGTGCCCTGAAGGTGGAAATGGGAATTTTCACTGCTCTAGCTCTTTTCTTAAAACCACTTCACTAATTCACTAATTTGTGAAGCTCAATTATCTTTTGCTGCACATCAGAAACGTATTCTTTGGTTTTTCTCATTGTGATGGATGATTAAAGGATTTTTGGCTTTGTTTTCCCCTCATTTATATTTATTTTATCCATGGCTGGATAATTTCATGTTCATAAGTGCCCTGGAGTGCTCAAAATTGTGAATATGAATGGAAATGTACTCCAGAGATATTTTACTAGAATTTCTAGGGGTGCCAATATTTGTGTCCAACATTTATTTGAGAAAAACATTTATTTCATAATGATACCCCCCCCCCCCCATTTAAAATTCTTATTATCCAATGAAAGGTTAGTATTTTTTGTCATTTTTTAAAATAAAAGATCAGAAGGATTATCAAGGCAGATACATTGTTACACAGCCTTATTTGATCATATTTACCAAGGGTGCCGATATTTTTGGCCATGGCACTGCGTGAAAAGGTTCGTTTCCGGACTGTTGGCATCAACGTATAAACCCGTACATGGAACGTTTCCGTCAATGTGTTCTGGCGTTTCTGATTTCTGGACACTGTCAGAAACGGACTATTTTGTGAGTGGCAGTTTTCCAGATCGCTCACTAATGTGATAAACTCCCAGACACGGACAGAAATGTTTACTCAATCACCGGTAAATCCACGAACATCCCTGTGCATGACAATAGTCGCAAAATCCAGGCTGTAAAATCTCCATAAACAGACACTCGTGTCTCAGTAAACATCTATAAATTACTGTACACTTAATATGTTTTAAATGCTACGGTCCTCTATACAAAAATGTGTCTCATGCGCTGATAAAAACTGTCAACAAAGCCACAATTACAGCAAGGCATCAACAAAACTCAATTTTTATTTTTCACCAAATGCAGGACTGCAAACATTTAACAGGATTGCAAATATTATTAAACTCAGCAGGACTGCATCATCATTTAGATATCATTTAGAACACAGACACTTCAAGTAAATCATTAAACTGATTAAAAAATAAAATAAAAAGAAACAAAAAAAATTATACTAACCTAAAGAAACACAAGAATGGATACGCTTGCAATGGACACTGCAAAGTCAGGACGGTGATTACTGCTCTCTCAATCAGACAGACACACACACACACACACACACACACACACACACACTCACATATTCTACAACACTAATGGCACCATCAGAACCATGCCATGTTTTTTCATTTAATTCTGCCTTTCAGTAGCTACAGAAGATACTGTTATGCTCATAAGTTTACATACCCCTAGCACAGAGCTTGGCAAACTAGGGCTGTAGCTATCGAATATTTTAGTAATCGAGTATTCTACCAAAAATTCCATCGATTAATCGAGTAATCGGATAAAATGTGTTTTTGTTAATTAAAGTGCAATATTAATTATGCAAGAGAAAATAAGACTCCTGGCTCTCTTAAAATGAACAACTTAGTTTCCTTTTTTAGAAATTTAAATTTTTTATTTTTTTAAATGCATACATCAAAAATAAACATTTAATTATTACCCATTGTTTCTCTGTCTGTACTTGTACTGTGAACAATGACAATAAAGTTGACAGATGAATTAAGTGCATTTAAGTGCCATTCAGTTGGGGGTTTAAATAAAGCATTTTCTGAGATGCACATTAAACACATAAAAAATTATTTATCTTTAAATTATTGAAAATTAAGCAAACTTAACTCTTTGGTAAACATAGGGGATTTACTATTAAAAATAAAACATGGAAGAAATGTTGTGTGATTAAACCTTTTTTTTTCTAGTAGTAGGCTATGTACATTCTGCTGAACAATAGTAATACATCTCTGGCAAATACTTTATTTATACTTTACTTAATTTTGACGGGTTGACGTACCTTTACAGTTCTGTGTATGTGATGTGACGCTAGTTTTACTCAAATCAAACGGTCAAATGCTCATGAAGTGACTGTCAGTGCAGTTCTGGAGATGTTATTCATGTGTTCACGTCCTTATTTAGAGAGACAGCAGACGCTGATATCACCGGAGCATCACGCGTGCTTCAGTGTGTTGATAAAGGAAGATGCGCTTCTGCTCCATTCATTAACAGAGACACACAGAACATGCAGGATTCATATTTAAATAGACTGTTCCAGCTTAATATTTACAGATATTAGTCCATATCGTGATTTGATGTAAGTGCAATGACCTATTTTGATTAATTCATTCAAAATTTGGCAAATTCCGTGCCATTCTGCGTTAAACTGTAAATTCCGTTTTTATGACTGGATTCCGCGATTCCCTCTGCGTTTTCTGCATCGCTGAAATCATAGGGCCCTAGTTGTGGTATGCCAGCTCTATCTTGCAATGGACACACGCCATGACGTTCTCTTCACGTTTGCCCGCGCCTCAAATCAAAACACTGCTGACTCCTTGTGTCTCCTTCCGCTTTGTGGGTGACGTAAACGTGTTGTGTCACATTAAAAAAAAGTCATTGCGAAAGATCCTGACGTGAGATTTAAAATAAATTAAAAGAGGCTTCGAGGCAGAGGAATTTTCCTCGATCATTTTTTGTAATCGAGTTACTCGAGGAATCGTTTCAGCCCTATGGCAAACTCAGTCCTGGAGGGTTACTGTCCTGCAGAGTTCAGCTCCAGCCCTGATCAAACTCACCTGTAGTCTTCTAGTAATCCTGAAGACCTTGATTAGCTTCAGGTCTGTTTAATTAGGGCTGGAGCGAAACTCTGCAGGACAGTAAACCTCCAGGACTGAGTTTGCCCCTATGTGCCCGAGCAGAATAGTCAAGTCAAGTCACCTTTATTTATATAGTGCTTTAAACAAAATACATTGCGTCAAAGCAACTGAACAACATTCATTAGGAAAACAGTGTCAATAATGCAAAAATGATAGTTAAAGGCAGTTCATCACTGAATTCAGTTATGTCATCTCTGTTCAGTTAAATAGTGTCTGTGCATTTATTTTCAATCAAGTCAACGATATCGCTGTAGATGAAGTGACCCCAACTAAGCAAGCCAGAGGCGACAGCGGCAAGGAACCGAAACTCCATCGGTGACAGAATGGAGAAAAAAACCTTGGGAGAAACCAGGCTCAGTTGGGGGTCAGTTCTCCTCTGACCAGAATATACAATCATTTTAACAAAATAAGAGGGATCATAATGTATGACATTTATATTTAGTACCGTAATAAATAAGCAATTTTACATAATAGATATTTACATATGCTTATTTTATAAAAATGAAAATTGTTACTTTATAAAATTTTTCAAAAGTTTAAATTCACTGGATGAGGTTTTTGTTTTGGGATAGTTTTTCATGAGTCCAGAGCATTTCAACTGTCTGCTGTTCTTCAGAAAAATCCTCCAAGTCCCGCAAATTCATTGGTTTTCCAGCAACTTCTGCAGATTTTGCCTCTGTCCAACAATGGCTAATAGTTTTGAGATCTATCTTTTCACTCTGAGGAAAAATGAAGGACTCATACACAAATATTATAAAAGGTGAAAACATTATTAACTGATGCTCCAGAAGGAAACCCAATGCATTAAGAGCTGAGGGTGTACACTTTGAACAGGATGATTACATTTGACTTGTTTTGTTTAAAGATCATATCTGTTCATGTACTACTTTTTTAGTCGTTTTCCCTGATCATCTAATTCAAGAAGTTAACACCCTGTGTCTCTTAATAAACTGTGTTGCTTTCTTGAAAATCAATAAATGTGTTAACCTTTTGAAATAGTATTGTTTGAGTCCCTCAGTTGTCCTCAGTGTAATAAAATAGGTCTGAAATCATACATTCATTGGTGGAAAGGGTTCAAATATGTAAATAAATCTCGCGGCTGGAGACGGTAATGTTTTCTCTTGGTTCTAAATAAATGCGACTTATAGTCCAGTGCGACTTATATATGTTTTTTCCCTCATCATGACGTATTTTTGGACTGATGCAACTTATACTCAGGTGCGACTTATAGTCCGAAAAATACGGTAATAACTTTGTTAGAGTTAGATTAATTGAATCTCAGATAATTAATTTAGTTCTGCACATCGTCCTTCAACTGCTTTTTTTGTTCAAATTGTTTCAAATAGCAGTGCAAGCTTTAGTTTTACAAGATGACAAGTGAATCAAGCAGAAATAGCAATAGGTCAACATGGGTGAGAAGGTTGTTTGTTACTCTAATTTGTATCTTTATTTATCGTCACACAGGGCTATTCTGGGACATTAGGTACACAACTGACCTTACCAATCTAAAACATCATGCAAAGTCTGCCTCATGCTGAATACTGAAATGTTGGTACAGTGACAACACTAGCTGTGATGCTGCGGTCAACATTTAGTGATTGGTGTTTACATGGTTATGCCTCTACTGCATAAAGGTCATTTTGATTCCTAAAATTATTTTTTTTTGTTTTTAATTGCCTTTTCTTTTCGGAGGCACTTTGAAGTCTTCCCGTCTTGAGCTTGGCCAGGTCTGCTGTTCTGATGGTGGATACCTTCCGGCTTAAGGTTTTCCAAAATTATTAAATTATGCCCAGATTATATTTCATGGTTTCTACTTACATTTTCGAAACATTTACATTTTTCAAATTTCTACAAAGTTCACAAAACTGCACACACAATATGTGATGAACACTTATCTCTTGCAGTATGTTCTTTGTTGGGCGTTTTCAGATATGGTGTTGCAGTGCACTTCATAATGCCCTGACAAACCCACTTACAACAGCCTAACACTAGAATAGAATACAGTACTTAAAAAAATTTGTCATTTTTTAGTCTATGAACCTTTCACATGCCACATTTTACATTGTGTACCAGAATATACAATAGTTTGCTTAAAATGGTAATTCAAACAAACTGAAACACATTTAACCAACACATCCCTTTTGTCTGCAAGCAGTTAAAAAACTTCTCATGTACAACTAGGGTGACCACCACCATCATCCTCAGATAGACGCTTTGGCATCGCAGAGACTGTAGCTGTCAGCGGAATTTAAATATTCCTGCACACCCTGGCCTTCGGAAATTGTGACATGTACTGTAGCTGTGACAAAGAAAAAAAAAGTTAATAATCCAGTTCTGCGGTTCCCAACCCTAGTCCTGGAGTGTACCCTCAACACTGCACATTTTTTACGTTTCTCTGACAAACCCATCTGACTCTGAGGTCTTGGAGTTTCTACTAATGAGCTGATGAGTTGAATCAGTTGCATTTGATTAAAGTCTTGCAAATGACTTCAGTGCTGTGATGTATTTCTGAGTGAATGGACTATTGAAAAGGGGTTTTACTTTAGCTCCTCTTTATCCATGGCTCATAGCAGACTGACGTTTGGAAGGGCATGGTTAAGGATATTCAAACTAGAAATTTGCGCTAGCAAAGTAAATATGTTCCATTTTGAATTTATGAGGATTTTAAGGAGACATAAGCAGTGATTGGGGTACTCCAGGACCAGGGTTGGGAACCACTAAACCAGTTTAACATAAGCTACAGCATTTCAAATACAAATTATGAGCTAAAAGATCTGGCTAGTTATACATACTGTATGGAGATATTTTCCCACTATCCTCAATGTCTGCTACATAAATTTGTTTTCTTGCTGATCTGGCCCTTCGGAGAGGGTTTTGAAATGTATTAGATGGGTGTGTAAAGCCAGGGGTCCCTTTTGGGCGACAGGAAAATGGTGTTGAACGGCCTGCAACTGGTGTCAAAACTTGTTCTTTGCTTGTGCCTGACAGCAAATGATCCTCTGTCTCTCATCAGGGTGGTCTGAAACTGTCCAGATTGATCTGGAAAAAATGTTTCTCTTATGTCATCCTCTAAATAAAGACTATCTGGCTCAACCTAAAGAGAACGATAAAATAAAGTTAGATTAATGTCACTACTAAATGTCCATATGTCTAATATATATTATGTCTCCACCTCATGATCCCTAAACATACCAATCTCCACGCCTCAGATCTGGAACCAACTCCACCCACTGGATCTACTGTACTGCAGTGAGGTGCTACTGATTTAGTATATAGTTCAGTGGAAACATAGGCCTAATTTTACCTTAAGTTATGAGGCAAAAAAATAAGATAAAACTAACAGGACAAACAAAAATGTATTTCATTTTAACAAAAATTCTGCCCACGAATTTGAAGGCTGATATTGGCCTGCTGGTAATGAAGATAAAAGACTGCATTATAAGGAGAGCTCTGCAAATACTGCGTTTACAGGACACCACTGAAATCGGGAAACCCTTTGTGCATTTTGGCCGTTCATTTAACTTTAACGTTACATGAGTCACGACCACGAGGTTTTGGTGGCCTAAAAACGCAAGCTTTTGAAGTGCAAGGTTGAGAACGATGCCATTTCCATATCCGTACATGTAAACAACAAAAACGTGTTTTTGTGAACGAGCATGAGTATTAATGTTACATGTTCGCGGGATGTTTGTTGACAAAGTGACATCGGCGTAGCATACATACGGTAATACATCTTTTTTTTTTCCATTTTCGCAGATCCATGTGAACGGGGATAGTTTTGACATGGCTGTTGTGTAAACATACCCTTAGTTACACAATATATAACATTAATAGTTAAGTCTCTAACCCTCCAGTGAAGACTTTATGTTCCAATATTAACCTATTGGAAGGGAAGTGTTGAAGGGAAGTCGTGGCCTAATGGTTAGAGAGTCGGACTCGCAATCTTAGGGTTGTGAGTTCGAGTCTTGGGTTGGCAGGAATTGTGAGGGGGGGGAGTGCATGTACAGTTCTCTCTCCACCTTCAATACCATGACTTAGGTGCCCTTGAGCAAGGCATCGAACCCCCAACTGCTCCCCGGGCGCCGCAGCATAAATGGCTGCCCAGTGCACATGTCGTCTTCATCATCTTCTTCTTCTGTCAATTTAATGGTGGTTGGCAAACAAACGTATGGTGCATTTTTGCCATCTACTAAGTGCACAGCATCAATGTGGAGTAAAAAAAAAAAAATCAAACACAAAAAAAAGTAATTCTTAGGTCTGTTGCCTTTAAAAAGTCTAGTAACATTTTTGAAACTTCCACTAGTCAAGAGCCTATCGCCGAATTTCTCAATAGATTCTTAATTGATAAACCATTTATATGACTTGATTTGATTTTCTAACTTTAACCTATTATTGTTATATCTGATGCACTGAAATAAAGCATGCTCCACTGTCTCTGTGTACACACATGTACTACAGAGGCCTGCATCTTCCCCGATTATGATTGAGAGTGGTATGTCCTATACGGATACGAGCTTGCATCCTCAAATAGAAGAGCGCCAAATTTGTCAAAAATGTCTTTATCATTGCAATTATCATCAACCTCAGAATGCACAACACTGTCATCATGGATGTCACTGTCATGTCTACAGTTTGATGCATCAGCATCTATTATTACAGGGTTCTCCAAAGATTCTCTGTGTTTTCTGCTGATGTCAGATGTGAAAGTTGATTTTACATGAAAATGTTTTTCACAGTTGGGAAAGGGGCAGGTAACTTTTTTCCCATCTCGTATATGCCATTTTAAATGGTCGCAGAAGCTATGAAATTTGGGGATGTACAGTACGCTCGCATCCCGCTACCTGACAAATCACAGCATCCGTTTGAGCAGGTCTGCACTTAACCTTATTTGGTTGTGTGTGTTTACGGCGCATGTGTGACTTTAGCGCAGACAGAGTCTGAAAACTACAAGGACAAGTCGGCAAACCACAAGTGAACCTAAAATTAGCCAGGTTCCTGTGCATTATGATATGGTGGTAAAATCTGTATTGCGTTCGCACAGATAACTTGCAGTGTTTGCACACAAACTGTGCAACCATCTTGACTGCTGCTTTTTTAAAGTCTGTTAAAGATAGAAATGACCGTTTTCAGATAATGTTAACGTTTTAATATAAGAGTCAGCGTTGGTATAATAATCACATTGAATTGATGTTAGCTTACCAGTTTCTTCAGATGACGGTAACCACCAGAACAAAACTCCAAGACACCTCCGACGCTCTGCCGTTCTAACAGCAAAAAACGTTAAATGAAAACAAAATATTCACTTCAAAATACTGTTATAATACAACCTCCGTCTTTAGCGTTGCCTCACGTTTTCTTTTCGTGCATCAAGATAGTTTGCTGTTAACGTACATTTTCCACAGAGTCCTCCTGCTTAGCTAATTTACATTTAAAGAGGCAGAGGAGCATAAAAAAAGCTTATTTTGTTTCTGTGTCACTAAATATCAGTCAGTGTAAACTTTATTCACCCCGTTGAAGTTGTCATAATGATGACGGCAGTAATAATTGTAACATTACCTCACGCCTTGACAAACAGGCAGAAAAAAAGTCTCTTGACCACAGGAATATTGTCCTCACATTAACAACTCACTCAATTTGCAGCACTGGTTCGTGTTAGGTTGCTGTTAATAAGTGACTGCATTTGAGAATATCTCGGTTTTACGTGAAATAATTACAGAAACAATACTAACCTTTTTGTTGAGTCTTTCCTCAGTTGTCCCAACCAACCGAAAAAAAAAACTTGAAAAGAAGTCTCCGTTGTCATTGGTCAGTTTTTTCGCGGGCATTGTCGCTACTGTAAATCGATTTACAGTAGAGAATAATTACAGTACTAAACTTATATTTTTCCTGTAATCCTTTGCTATTTACAGTATTATACTGTTGGCACATTTAACAGTATTATACTGTACATATTACAGTAAAATACTGTTCAAATTAGAAAAATCTGTTGAATTTTTATGAGGGCTGGTGTACTGTAAATCTCTGAACACGTCTAGTGTTCCTGTATTCGGAAATCTCTGGTAAGTAAAATGTATAGTTACCTACACAATGTGTTTATGATATCAGTAAAACATGTCATCAGATTACATTTGAAAGGATCATTATTGCTGCTTCTATTTGGTGTTTATTTTACAAACTATAAATGTATTTTTTGCTATGACTGATGTGTATTTAAATGTCTGAAACCTAAAACAATCATTATATGGTTGAAAACAGTATTGGAACAGTAAAGACACAATTGCTTTCTCTGCTGTGGAGTCAAGACATTTGCAAATATGATTAAAAGCTGAATATGTGACTAAACTACAGAATGTCACATTTTATTATTAGGTCTTTCGACACATACATGTTTTACCAAATAAAAAGGGTCTTTGTCCTGATTCAATATGAAGTGCTTTCTAATGAGTTTGGTGGCATTTTCTTGAATATTGGTATTTATATTTATATTTATATTATATATATTTTATACCCTTCCAAATTAATTTTGCTCCTGCCATCATACATTAAGTGATCATTAAAATGAAGAGGTCCTGTTCTAGAGACAGCCGTACATGCCCATGCCATGACACCACCTCCACCAAGCTTTACAGATGAGGTTATATGCTTAGGATCATTTGCAGTTTCCTTTTTTCTCCACACTTTTGCTTTCCAATCACTTAGAAAGGCAAGATTCTTCACAAATGTGAGCCAGTAGAGTTATGGATGAACCGATGAGACAAAGATGAACCTTTATCTGTTTTTGGTGCTGATCAGAGGTTTGCATCTCGCTGTGTATCTTCTGTAATTCTGTGTCAAATTCTCTTGCGGACTGTAGATTGACAGAGCATCACCTGAACTTTCTGGATGTTGTTGGTGATTTAACAGACATGTATTTTAGGGTTCATTTTCACAGCTTGTATGATTTGTCTGTCATCAACTACTGTTGTTTTTATCAGCCGATCAGGTCGTCGTTGGTTGCTGATGTCGACGGTAGTTTCCAAACTCTTGATTTCTCCATGCCCTTTGTTTTCCCCATAGTTCGAATTTACTTACTTTCTTTTACCATCCACATTGCTTGTCGGCTTCCTTGTCTTCATCCTGGTTTGTGTATGTGATCATCATTGAATGCAAGACTTAGAATCCAGAAGCAATGGCTATAACTTATAAGACACATTCCCTGTTTTTAATATCTGAAGAATGAATGCAACAGGACGCAGCTGAGCACGTAGAAAGACCTGTGAGGAAACTGTCCCAATACTTCTGCTCACATCAGATAGGGAGATGAAACTCTAAAAGTGCCGATCTTCTAAGCTGGCAAAACATCTTTGTGTGGAATCACCCATTAATAAAATGTGACATTTTATTAGTTTTGTATCCCATTCATCTTTTAATCATATTTACAGATTGACTCCACAGCAAACGGAACAATTTTGTCTTTAGTGTTCCAATACTTATGGAGGGCACTGTATGTGGATAATTCATTCATTCATTCATATAGGGTTAACAATCTTGAAGAGGATTAAGGCCCCGATATACTTTAAGCAAAATCTAAGAACAACTGGTGTGATGTCATTTTGAACAAAATCCGGCCAAAACCAAGTTCGTTTTGTGTTAGTTTTGGAAGTTTGAAATGGCTTGCGAAAGCAAGAAACTCTGGACCTCTACTCCGGGTTAATTTCATCTGTCGAGCCCATGGAGGAGAGATTTCTGTGAGTGCAGTGAAGAGCCACTTTATAGTAGTAAATTAAGTTTTGCTTTTGATGAAATAAGACTCTGACACTGTTTTTCATGTTTAATTCTGTTGCTTTTAAGCAGTATATTGAATAAAGTGCCATGTCAACACGTGACGTGACTTCACAGGAGTGCTAATTTACAGAGCTCGTGCAAGCATACCCATGTTGCTATGAACAGATGCTTTTCATAAAACATTCTTGTTTTCTCCATTTTTCTTGTGTTTTTGTTGCTGAGGGGAAAGCCACGGCACATATTTACATATTCATAAAAACGCTGCTTTCATCTGATTGGGAAAATCGAAAATCTTTGTTTTGAGTATGTCGGGGCCTTTACAGGCAAGCCCTCTTTCAGTAGATTAGTGGGAAGTATTAAACATACATGTTGCTATTGTAAAGTATTGATGTATGTTGTTTTGTGCCATTAAAATAGTTCTCTTTCTGTTTTAGACCTGATGCTGCTGAAAGAGAAAAGTGAGGAACTAAATGAAATAAAGGACAAAGATCAGTATAAGAAACATGATTTCACGGGAGACAATTTCTTTAGTTACTCACAAACTAAACAGACTTCAAAAAAGAGAGCTCAAAAGACAGGAGCTAGGAGTCATTTCATCTGCCAACAGTGTGGAAAGAGTTTCACTAAAAAAGGAAGCCTTGAAATTCATTTAAGAATTCACACTGGAGAGAAGCCTTACACCTGCCGACAATGTGGAAAACGTTTCAATAAAAAAGGAACCCTTAAAAGGCACAATAGAATTCACACTGGAGAGAAGCCTTACACCTGCCAACAATGTGGAAAAAGCTTCACTCAAAAAGGAACACTTAACAGGCACATTCGAATTCACAAAAGAGAAAAGCCATACACCTGCAAACTGTGTGGAAATGGTTTCATTCGAAAAGAAAGCTTAGAAATCCACATGAGAATTCACACTGGAGAGAAACCTTACTCCTGCCAACAGTGTGGAAAGAGTTTCTGTCAACTAGGAAACCTCAAAATCCACATGAATGTTCACACTGGAGAGAGCCTTTTCAACTGCCAACAATGTGGAAAATGTTTCATTAAAAAGGGAAACCTTGAAGTCCACATGAGAATTCACAATGGAGAAAAGCTGTTTGTATGCCCTAAGTGTGGAAAGAGTTTCTCTCAACAAGGAAACCTCAAAGTCCACATGAGAATTCACAGCGGAAAGAAGCCTTTCATCTGCCAACTGTGTGGAAATAGTTTCAGATGCAAAACATCCCTTAACAACCACACACGGATTCACTCGAGAGAACAGTTTCATGTTAGCAGTGTGAAAGGAGTTTCACAGACATGAAACACCGTAAGAATCATGTGAACTGACAGTGTGTCTGCCTCCCAAACAACGTTATGTAGATTGTTCCAGGGTTTGATCACTAAATAGGAAAAGGATCTGCCACAGTACTGGCAGCTAAGTCATTCAGGACTTTAGAAGTAATAAGCAATATTTTAAAATCTATGCGATGCTTGATAGGGAGCCAGTGCAGTGTTGACAGGACCGGGCTAATATGGTCATACTTCCTGGTTCTAGTAAGAACTCTTGCTGCTGCATTTTGGACTAGCTGTAGTTTGTTTACTAAGCGTGCAGAACAACCACCCAATAAAGCATTACAATAATCTAACCTTGAGGTCATAAATGCATGGATTAACATTTCTGCATTTGACATTGAGAGCATAGGCCGTAATTTAGATATATTTTTGAGATGGAAAAATGCAGTTTTACAAATGCTAGAAACGTGGCTTTCTAAGGAAAGATTGCGATCAAGTAGCACACCTAGGTTCCTAACTGATGACGAAGAATTGACAGAGCAACCATCAAGTCTTAGACAGTGTTCTAGGTTATTACAAGCAGAGTTTTTAGGTCCTATAATTAACACCTCTGTTTTTTCAGAATTTAGCAGTAAGAAATTACTCGTCATCCAGTTTTTTTTATATCGACTATGCAATCCATTAGTTTTTCAAATTGGTGTGTTTCACCGGGCCGCGAAGAAATATAGAGCTGAGTATCATCAGCATAACAGTGAAAGCTAACACCATGTTTCCTGATGATATCTCCCAAGGGTAACATATAAAGCGTGAAGAGTAGCGGCCCTAGTACTGAGCCTTGAGGTACTCCATACTGCACTTGTGATCGATAGGATACATCTTCATTCACTGCTACGAACTGATGGTGGTCATATAAGTACGATTTAAACCATGCTAATGCACTTCCATTGATGCCAACAAAGTGTTCAAGTCTAAGCAAAAGAATGTTGTGGTCAATTGTGTCAAACGCAGCACTAAGATCCAATAGCACTAATAGAGAGATAAAACCACGATCAGATGATAAGAGCAGATCATTTGTAACTCTAAGGAGAGCCGTCTCAGTACTATGATACGGTCTAAATCCTGACTGGAAATCCTGACAATTTTTTCTTTCTTTTTTGTCATTGCTGTCTCAAGTTCCATACTGAAGTCATGTTTCTGAGTGTCCTAATCATGAAAGGATGGTTGTGAGCTACAAAGACAGAAAATTGCTTTAGTAAATATCAAAATCAAATACCTGTATCAAAAAGAGTTCAGCATTGACAATGCAGGACCTCGAAAGCCGTAAATTAACTTATAACTCACCTGTTTGCTTCGATAGAGGTGTTGAAGTGTAGCACATAGGAGGATGTGCTTTCGGAGTTTTCACTTGCTCTTAGTTGCTGCTCGACACACATCTTGTGTAATCGAATAGACCAGCCTCTGTGTCTTCTCACACTTTTCGTCATCAAGTGTCCCAGTCACAAATGAGCTCGGAAATTGTACAAGTTGCTCTGGAAGAAGCACATCCATCTTCACAGCATCTAGCTCCTGTGCTGTCGTGGGCCATGGTAGCTCCTTTGACTCTTTGAATGCCTTTATAATGTGAGAATGGAGGGTGGGTGCTGCTTCTTGAAGTTGGTCAGCTGTTCCAAGTTTGTATGCACATCCAACTGCTTCATCTCAGGTTTGGTACTCTGTGTTAAAGTTGTTTCTGCATGATGGATGATACTCATTGCAAAAAGGTCCTTGCCATGCACCTTGCGATAAAGAGCCTCTTTAATTCCTGTGCTCCTTCAGATTGATTTGACATGGCGCAGAGAGTCCCTTTTCAATGATAATGATTCACCAGATGTAGAAGCCTTTGACACTTGTAAACGATCTATTTTCCCTGTAAACCTTTTATAGCAGTATTGGTGATAGCTAATTGTATCCAAAGACAAGTCCTCTAATTTCAATGGAATCTGTTCACAAATATCCCTCATGTGGTATGGTGAACTGACGTCTTCAACGAGTCTCATATCTCGTATACTTTGTAGATATGATAGCTTCTCGCCCCCCTGCATGTGTTGAGTGTGGTAAAATAACCATACTCAGAAAGAGTTGAGACATGTAAAATACATGTTAGGGAACGAATCATCTTTGGAGGCACTTCAGCTGTGTTACAATGTTTAATTTTCCCCATGGTAAGTATGTATAAAGTATTGAGCCTGAAAAAAAAACACTTTAGCTAGTAGCTACCAACACTGCTAGTCAAGAATACAGATTCGATTTCCGAAAGCCTGTGATTATAGTAAAAACTCACTTTAAGTTATGACTACAAAGGTGTATCTTAATTATAGTTTCAAATACTTACTGACATTTTTCCAAAAGAGAGAGCAGTGGGAGATGGCGATCTGCAGGTATGAACCGACGGCCGCCAACTGCAAAACCCCAAAATTCAAAAACTTGCAGTTTATGCTCAGTCAACTTTTTGGACCTTTGGATTTTTTTCTGTATTTTTTTTTTTTTAATTCGTTAAGTTAATTTGCTTTGGATAGGTGAAGTAAAAGGTTAAAATAAACCACATTTCAGACCACAGATGGTCAAGATGTTGTAAAACATGACAAATAACAATTTCTGGGGTCAGAATTGTATTGAAAAATGTGTCCATTTGTCTCTTTTGAGTTGTTTACATCAAAAGTTATGCCACTTTATATCATATTTAGATTTTTTGGCTTTGGTGCAAAGGGTTAAAAATAAAGCATTTTTTACATTATTTCAGCTTGGTACCCAATTTAATCTTAAAATAAACACTTGAATGATAAAGAAATAACAGGTTGTGGGGAAAAAAATCACCCTATGCGCTTGAGAAAACGAAAAAATAGTCAATCCTCTTCACATCTTTGGCCATTTTTTGCTATTTTTGTCTAGAAATAAGATTATATGTTGTCATGTCAAAATTAACCATTCCAATAAATTCCTGGGCTCAGAATTGTATGGGAAAATGTGTTCATTTGTTTCTGTATGTAGTTTACTTCTAATGTTATGCCACGTTCTATATCATTTTTTGATTTTTCGGGTTCAGGACGGGTGCAGCAATGGGTTAAAAAAGAACCCTTTGGGACATTATTTCAGCTTGGTACCTGGCAGATTATGAAAATAAACACTTTAAGGATTTTAAAAAATCAGGTTGCATAAAAAAAGCCGGGGGGTGCGTGTGGACCCATATTTCCATCTGGACTAATACCATTCTACACTCTATACTAGTGTTGTCAAAATACCAAAATTTAGACTTCGATACAATACCTGACTTGAATAATGTAATGATGCATATGAAAACACCCACACACACATAATAGCGGTTCAAATGCTGACTGATATCTTATCATAGAATTTTTTATTTTTAACTTACAAAAATAAATTGGACAGAAATTAGGCTATTTCACTGGCAAACTGACTTAAAATAAGTTTTCTCTTCTTGAGAATATAGTTATTTTATTTGTTAACCATTTTCTCAAGAAGACCAAACAGTCGGTCCATTCTCTCTCTGCTCTCTTGGGCTCTTCTCTCCTCCGTCTCCCACTGTAACTTCATGTTTTCTCAGAGGAGCTTCAAAGCTCATCATCACGGCCCTGTTTTCTCATGCCTGGTGTTAGTGCTGGCTCCTCTTCATCTTCGTCACGGAGCAGACAGAAGAGAAACACCAGGGTCTGGATTGACAGAGCTGCAGGATCTTCTGAGAAGTGCCACAATCCAGACCCTGGTGTTTCTCTTCTGTCTACCAGTGGTACATCATACAGAGTGGTCTCCAGAGTGTTTGACACGTCCCTCGTTCCACTGTCCACCACATTATCCTCTGATGAGCTGCTGGCCATTCACCAAGAATGATGTTAAACCTAAACTATGTTGTAAATGCTTAGTTGCTGGATTAAATCTGTCTCTCTCTGGAGTTTGATGTCCTCCCTGGGTAGCTCCAACAGCTTCCACTCAGCTTCCCTTCCACAACAGCTGCGAGAAAAAAAAAAAAAAGTACACTTTCGCTAGGAATTTGAGTAAATGAAAACACAATACTTACATTTTAAAGATAATTCTTTGAATTTAAACACAGTCATCATATGCGGCAAAGTGATTCTGGGATATGGTAGAGTGCGAAGTGTCCATGAGATGTGCACTTCATTTTCATGGGAAATGAAGGGCGCTTCTGAAGTCGCTTTCGAAATTTGTCAACCTTCGTTGCGCCACGGTGACGCATTCACACTAAAAATGCGATCTTCGGAGTGTGTCTTCTGACTTTGGGACAGCTTACGTCGTGACGCTGTAATGCAATCGCACTTCACATCCAGTGTTGCCAACTTCTTTCAATGGAGAGTAGCTAAACCCCACCTGAAAAGTCGCTAGATGACGTCATGTGCTGATTAGCATATTAAGTGCATCATATTGTCTTGTCTCACTGTGATCACATGCTGCAATTTAATGAATCCAAATTCTCAATAAAAATGTTTTTATTAATATATTTTAAAGTTTCTGTTGTCAGACTATGGAATGAGTATTAATAACTGAAATGCTGTCCATTAAGACTACATAACCAGCTCTCAAGAAATTAATCTGCACTAAAATCCTTTTCACAACATTGTGTAATGAAATAAAATACACATACAATTAAGACAGGCTGTGCTGTGATTTCGGCTATACTTGCATTTAAAATAAGAGTTAGAAGCAACAGAATATTTTTTTTTTAAATGTAAGTGCTGCTCTTCGGGGGGGGGGGGGGGGGGTGCGCTGGGAAAGAGTGACGAGATTTATGCTCTTGCGGCAGAACAGGAGAGTCTCAGAGACTAAATAAGGTTTGTTAAATAGTTCATACTTAGAAGGGAGAGGATATTATGTGAGTTAGGAGAGCATATTATGTGAGTTAGGAGAGCATAAGTCTAAGTGGACGTCCATGACATGTGGAGTCCCACAAGGCTCAATTCTTGCACCGCTCTTGTTTAGCCTGTATATGCTTCCACTAAGTCAAGTAATGAGAAAGAACCAAATATCCTATCACCGCTATGCTGATGATACCCAGATTTACCTAGCCTTATCTCCAAATGATTACAGCCCCATTGACTCCCTCTGCTAATGCAGATGTGAAGTTATGTCAACAAGGAAGGCCATAATATTAATTTTCCTCTCATCTTCTAAAAACTGAGAAAACCACCTGGACTTGTTCTTTAGTTGTGCCAAGAATATTTTTATTTAATTTCTAACTGCCCAGAAGCTTATTGCTTATTGGAGACGCGAACAGTGATTCAGTTCGATCTGTTGAACTGGTTCAAAAAGATCCGGTTACATCGAATGATTCGTTCGTGAACCGGATATCACAAACTGCTTTGTTTTGAACTCTCTCACAACAGACACGGAAGAGAAGACAATGCTGAATAAAGTCGTAGTTTTTGCTATTTTTGGACCAAAATGTTTTTTCGATGCTTCTAAATATTCTAACTGACCCTCTGATGTCACATGGACTACTTTGATGATGTTTTTCTTACCTTTCTGGACATAGACAGTAGACAGTACACACAGCTTCAATGGAGGGACTGAGAGCTCTCGGACTAAATCTAAAATATCTTAAACTGTGTTCAGAAGATAAACGGAGGTCTCATGGGTTTGGAACGACATGAGGGTGAGTCATTAATGACATAATTTTTATTATTGGGTGAACCAACCCTTTAAAGACTTTTTAAAATAAGCTGAGCTCAAATCTCACTTTCAGTCAGCAGCAAGTGTTTGAAATAATTTGATCCGATGTGGATTATAATCACCATACAAGGCAGAAATATTTATAATCGATGTAAAAGACTACGCATGCTAGGCATTAACGTTATCATAGTAAACATGGTAAATATGACCGCTGGAGAAATCAGATGTCAGCTTATTAATCTCTATCACAATCGTGTATTTATTTAGTAACATATTTTATATGTCATAAATCTCGTCACGAGAGTTTAGCTCCGCATAGCCTAAGTCATGAATATAATAGCCTAATGGTTTTTGTTCGGGAGCTTTTATAATACTATAGAAATTATCATTCTTTCTGAATGTGATGTATTATTGTGACTTCAAATAAACCAGTGGTTCTCAAACTTTTTCAGGAGAAGGCCCCCTTGAGTAGGGTGAAACCTTTTGTGGCCCCCCAAAAGAAAACTCATGACGAAAACATCCTCAAACTGACAATTTTACTTACAAATTTTAGATTGTACCAAAAACAAATGAATTTGTACAATGCTGGAACAACAATTCTGTTTGTAGCCTTATGTCTCTGATGTTGAATATACAAAAATTGTTAAATTCTACATTTCATAAAATATAACAAATAGTTTTGACAGTTAACAATAATGTTGTCTGAAAAATGCAACAAAATTTTTGAATACTGAACAGTAATTTATGATGTCCATATAGTAGAAGATACTGAAAAATTAATTTACGTATGATTGTAAAAAAGTGCATTAAACTTCTTACATTTTAATGTAGTAAATGACAGTGGCTCAAGTTTGGTTTGCAATTTGAACAGCAATCTGTTTTTTCGGCAATATTTTCAGATAATATTCATATTTTTAATATTTCAGAAACATAAAAAAAAATCTGCTCTACTTAAAGAAATAGTTTTTCAATATAGAAGACATACAATATTATACAAGTTTTACAATATAAAACAAATCTTGCATTGCAGACACATCAATTTAGTAACAGCTAGTAACTCAGTGGGAAGGGTGAGACTGTCTTTCTTTGCAGAGCTTATCAATTCTGGGTGTTATTGGGGACAGGCAAACTCTCAAGTCATCTTCCACATTAAGCCGTGCCCTGTATTTTGTCTTTATTGCCATCATGGCTGAGAAAGATGTCTCACAAAGGTATGTTGTTGGGAAAGGCAGCAATATTCTCATGGCCTGAAGAGCAACCTCCTTGTACTCCTTTTTAACTGTGGGCCAAAATTCTGCTGGGCCCTGCTGATTAAATTTCATCCTGAGAGTACGATCACTGGACAGTTCCAAAAGTTCATCTTCAGCCTTTCCACTGAGGCCACTGGCCATCACATCACAAGAAAAGGGATCTCGAACCCAGTCATATTTCTCCATGTCAATGTCTAGCGACTGAAATGTTCATTCAGTGAGGTGAGGTGACTGGTAAGTGAAGTGACATTGACATTCAGCCAAGTATGGTGACCCATACTCAGAATTTGTGCTCTGCATTTAACCCATCCGAAGTGCACACACACAGAGCAGTGAACACACACACACACTGTGAACACACACCCGGAGCAGTGGGCAGCCATGTATGCTGCGGCGCCCGGGGAGCAGTTGGGGGTTCGATGCCTTGCTCAAGGGCACCTAAGTCATGGTATTGAAGGTGGAGAGAGAACTGTACATGCACTCCCCCCACCCACAATTCCTGCCGGCCCGGGACTCGAACTCACAACCTTTCGATTGGGAGTCCGACTCTCTAACCATTAGGCCACGACTTCCCAATGGTGTTGAGCATGAAGTCCACTGACATGCAATTTGTATCCAAAAATTCAGATAGATTTGGAAACATGTCGGTGATGCCTCTTTGTAGTTTACGCACCCACAGGTCAATTTTTCTCCTGAATGCATTTATTTTGTCACTTGCCTCCAGTATTGTGGAATAACATCCCAATGTCTGCAAGGTATGCTAGTTTTGCCATCCACTGTTGGTCAGAAAAAAACAGTTCTAGATCGGGTTTATGTTCTTTCAAAAAATCCTGAAGCTCACGTCTGAGTTCAAACACTCGCTCTAAAACCCTTCCACGTGAGAGCCACCGCACCTCTGAATGGAACAGTAGCCGATCATGAGCTGCTCCCATCTCTGTACATAGTTTTGCGAAGAGACGTGACTTCAGCGGTCTTGACTTCACGAAGTTGACAGCCGCTACTACTACTTCCAACACATCATGCAGCTCGGGTGCCATTAACTTCGATGGAAGTGCTTGACGATGAAGCATACAGTGAGTGGCTGCGATCTTTGGATTTATGGCTTGAATTCGGGTGACAACTCCACTCTTGTGCCCAGTCATTGCTGCCGCACCATCAGTGCAAACAGACACGCATTTTTCCCAGCTCAGATTTTCTTCTACCATAAAAGTGTCCAACATTTTGAAAATTTCCTCACCTGTGGCTCTCCCCTCGAGTTCTTTTGAAAATAAAAAATCTTCCATAATTTTACTGTCCCATACATATCGAACGTACACTAATACCTGCGCAGCACTACTAACGTCAGTGCATTCATCAAGCTGAAGCGCGAACTGCTCACACGATTGTAATCTTTCGGTCAGTTGAGATTTTACATCAGAAGAGATGTCTTTGATCCGCCTGCTTACTGTATCGTTGGACAGCGGTGTGGATTTAATCTTATTCGCGGCCTCCTCCCCGACCATCACTCGGCACATATCCACTGCTGCTGGAAGTATTAATTCCTCTCCGATTGTGTGAGGCTTTTTACATTTGGCTATTCGCAGGGCTGCAAGATACGATGCTTGCTGTGCTTTCGCAGGTATTGTCGTGATGTTAGTCAGTCGTACCTTTTGCTTGACGTATTCTTCTTTCTTTCTCTGAAAAAATTCCTTACTTTTATTTGCAATCTCCGGATGAATTGTTGTGAGATGTCGGTTGAGTTTATATGGTTTCAGTGCTTCAACGGATAAAATCTTCAAGCACAGTGTGCACTGTGGTCTGCCGTCACTATGTTCCATAAAGCCATATTTTATGTACGAGTCGTCAAATTTACGCAGTTTCGTTTTTTTCACGCTGGGCTCTTCTGTTGTGACCTTTTCAGCTGAGACACTGCATCCTCTATCTAAAAACTTGTCCATTTTAAATAGTCATGGCATTTATCGGCGTGTTCATGTCGTTGTGTTCACTAGTACCTCAACGGTTTGGTGACGTTTCAGCGTAATGTGCTGTGTATAATTGATATTATTTTTACAATATTTTTTTTTTTTTTTTTTTCATAGTTCACATAGGACAATCCTAACTTGCGTACAGGTAAAATAATTTTTAAAAATAATTTCATATTCTAGAATTTCTTTGCGGCCCCCCTAGCGCCATCTAGTGGCCCCCCAGGGGGCCGCGGCCCCCAGTTTGAGAACCGCTGAAATAAACAGATACAGACTCGACTGAAGAGCAGACTTTTTTTTCTGTGTGACTAATTTTCAATCCTAATAAATTAATTCATTATGTTCAATGTATCACTTATTATAGTAAAACATAGATGCTTTTGGATTTAAATATTTAACAAAGTATGCAAACAAATGGCCGCTTTTATCGTGTTTGTTGTGTGATCGCGCTAGTTCCAGTGATTTATTTCTACATGTTCTTATAATTTCTCTTTGTTGGTGAAATGATGAAGATGCGTGATGTTGTTCATGAGAGGCGTGTAAAGGGCGTGTTTTAGTGACGCGCAGCGGAGCTTCAGGCTCGACTGTGAAAACCCTGCACTATTCTGGCCTCGGTGCTACAGGTCCGAGGCTATTAGCCTGCGCCCGGCCTGTTTAAAGCCCTAGCTCTATTTTTTTTAATTCAAGTTTATTTGTATAGCGATTTTTATGATACAAATCATTGCAAAGCAACCTTACAGAAAATTAAGTTTCTACAATATTTAGTAGTAGCATACAAGTGGTGACTCAGTTTATGTGCATATGACAGGAATTTTAAATTTTTTAGAATCTCAAAACTTATAGCATATTTTTCTACTTTTTAAGGAACAAGGCTATTAACAACCCACAGCTTCAAAATAATATAGAGACGGTATGAATAATTCACACACGCAATCATTTGTACTGGTACTGTGCTAATTTATCTTTATCTGATCTTTATTTATCTCTTACACCGAGCAATAATCTGTCAAAAATGTTATGAACATTTTAGATTTTAGATTTAAACAGAGAGTGTGTCTGAACCCCGAACATTATCAGGAAGGCTATTCCAGAGTTTGGGAGCCAAATGTGAGAAAGCTCTACCTCCTTTAGTGGACTTTGCTATCCTAGGAACTACCAAAAGTCCAGCGTTTTGTGACCTTAGGGTGCGTGATGGGTTGTAGCGTGGTAGAAGGCTAGTTAGGTACGCAGGAGCTAAACCATTTAGGGCCTTATAGGTAAGTAATGATAATTTGTAACTGATACGGAACTTAATAGGTAGCCAGTGCAGAGACTGTAAAATTGGGGTAATATGATCATATTTTCTTGACCTGGTAAGGACTCTAGCTGCTGCATTTTGGACGACCTGTAGCTTGTTTATTGAAGAAGCAAGACAACCACCTAGAAGTGTATTACAGATGTGAGAGGTCATATTCAAATTATAATTAAATCAAAAATAAAAATGTATATTATTATAATTGATGAAAAACTTAATTTAAAGTTTTTAAAAAAAAAATATATGTAACATTTATACATACATATTCAATATCTGACTATTTTGTAATGATTTGTATTTCTTTTTGTCTTTGTCAACAGCAGCTAAAAAACCCCAACAAAATCCAAAATATATATATTTTTGGTTGACTTTAAGACATCTCATTATTTGTGTTTAGAGATAGCAAGTCAATAATAATAATAATAACAGTTGTTGTTGTTGTTTTATGCTACTAAGATGTTTTGTTTTTTCTTACCCTCAGAATGGCACATCCATATACCCCGTCACAAGTTGGCACTGAATGTGAACAGACACGCCTCATCCAAAAAGCTGGCTCATTTGTCTGCCGAGGCTTTAAAATTTGCCATTTCAACATAACACGCATCCACAGTCATAAGAAAAAGGTTCTTATCTTGAATTTGAGGAGTGGGCATCGTACATTTAAAAAAACTGCACTTTGTTCGACAGGTTTTATCTTCTCGTTGGAAGATCCACTAATAGGTCCACTAAACATTTCTGAGGAGGCAGAGAGAGCTGCAGTGGAATTAATCCATCCATCCATCCACCATCATATTCTGTCACTGGTGAGGAGTAGGATCTGTTTTCCAGGAGTTGATATCTCAGCCTCCAACGAAAGGTTGAAAAAGTGAGCTATCTCTCTCTCTCTCTGTCACATCACTCTGAAAGTGATGTGACATACAGCCAAGTATGGTGGCCCATATTTAGATTTTGGGCTCTGCATTGAACCCATCCAAAACACACACACACACACCCACACAGTGGGCATCATTTATGCTGCGGCGCCCGGGGAGCATTGGGGGTTCGGGGCCTTGCTCAAGGACACTTCAGTCATGGTATTGCCGGCCCGAGACTCAGTCATACTCTCTAACCAGTAGGCCACGACTTCCCCCACTTTTAACATTGTTAGTCATTCTTTCTGATCTCATGCTTTCATTGCAAGTACATATCTTGAATGTCTGTCTTCTCTCTGTCTGTTATGTTTAAATATGTGAAAATTAGCCTGTTAGCCAGCACCCCCCATTATGGGACTTACAGCTGAAAGTGCTCTACCTAACTTATACTTGTTAACACAGTTCCTTACTTCAGTGTGTTACAAACATAATTTTGGTGTCTTTGGACAGAAGACCCTTTGGGCTTTACTTTTTATCAACAAGAGTTTGATAAAAAATATTACAAGTTATAGAAAATGAAGTGCCTTGAATTTTTTTTTTTTTACCACACTGATTTAGTTTTTTTATTTAATATAAAAATACATGAAATCAGTCCTGGAGTAATCTAGAAAAGTAATTGGTTGAAAGTCACATGTCTCATGAGTTTCTATTTTAATTCTGAAGAAGATATCATGAAAAATGAGACTCCTGCAACCATTTTTCTGAGACTATAGGCGTTTCTCAGTGTCGAGGAAGGATCCTCGGAGGCCAGAATTTCGAGGATGCTACATTATCGACATCAGTCGAAGGACTGTACCAATGTCGAGGATCCTCAGAATTTCAACCAAGATTGAAACCTTCATTCGAAAAATATACCATATACAGGAAAGGATGCATATGTGTAGCCTTCATGCTCTTCGCTCTCTCAAATCACCCACAATCCTATGTGCGCAGCTTTGCTATCTTGTTAAAAATAAAAAAATATTGGACATTAGCGTAGTCGGAGCATTAACGGGGCAATAAAAATATATTTACGTTACAAAACATTTGTTATAACTGTAGTAAATATAAATAAAGTTTAGGATTTAAATGCCAGTACAAATTACTACCGTATTGATATTATAAATTATACAAATACAAATTACGCTATTGATGGCGAACTGAACCGGACCGGTCATTTAACAATTGTTAGCTTGGTTGCCGTCACCAGCATTTCTTTTATAAATAACTAGTTTTCCAAAGTAATTTAACGCTAATATTACACCATTATACAATTCACAGTGTTATTTAAAGCTTTCTCGTCTTTTTTAACAGGGACCAAGGAACAAACAGAGGCGTTCATACGTATAAAAAACAAGCAGCTGTTTACCGGGGGGGAGAGACACCGCAGCGAACGGATATCGGTGAGAAGCAATTATTTAATGTTCAGAAGTGATAGCTGTGTAATCATCTTTTTATTTCTCCCCCCGTCGTTCACATAGGCTTATTTTGGAGAAGATGGGGCTCGAAGGGAGGGTTTCCCACGCCCAGGCAAAAAAAAAGTGAGACAATTTGAAAACCAAGTGCAAGCTGGAAATAATTGTTCATCCACATTTTAATGTAACTTGTGATTTTTGAAGTAAGCCTTGAATGTAAACCTGACAGACTTGGGCCTGCTTCCAGCAAGTATATGCAGTGTAGTGTACAATAATACTAATACACTACCGTTCAAAAGTTTGGGGTCAGTGAGAATTTTATTTTTTGGAGGAAAGAAATCAATACTTTTATTTATCAAGGAATAATTAATTTGATCGAAAGTGACAGTAAAGACATTTATAATGTTACAGAAGATTATATTTCAAACAAATGCTGTTCTTTTGAACTTCCTATTCATCAAAGAATCCTGAAAAATACTGTACAACTGACATACTGTTTTCAACATTGATAATAATAAATGTTTCTTGAGCATCAAATCCTCACATTATACTGATCTGTGAAGGATCATGTGACACTGAAGACTGGTGATGCTGAAAATTCAGCTTTGATCACAGGAATAAATTACACTTTACTGTATATTCATATAGAAAACAGCTGATTTACACTAATAATATTTAATACTATAACTGATTTTTCTAGTTTTTTTTTTAAGTACTGACCCCCAACCTTCTGAACAGTATTGAACATCATCACAACTTTTTGATCTTCACCGTTTAAGAATGGAAGTGTCCTGCCACAGGTCAAGGGACAGAGATGGCAAGGCGACCGCAGCAAATTGGCCCTGGTTTGCCCTCTTGCCTTATTGCCTCGATTCAAGAGGAAAAACCAGAGCCAAGCACTGCTCAAGAGGTAGATGAAGGGAGAGGCGAGGATGAGGATGAGGAGACCGTGAGAGACAGGAGCAAAGAGAGAGCAGGGCCCAGAGGAGAGAAGAGGAGAAGGGAGCGAGTGGATCCAATCCTACAGCTTCTAAAGGAGGATATTAAATACCAGAGGGAGGCAGATGAGAGAAGGGAAGTAGAGGACAGAGAGAGGACAAACCGCTTTTATTTTTGCTGTTGGAGAGGATGGCGGAAAAATAAATGCAATTAAATTAAACTGGTTTTGTCTTTGCCCCTTAATTATTTAATATAAACTGTATATCCATTTTTTAAAAAACCTTGTTACGAACCTTTAACATTCCAGGGGTTGGAACGCAACATTTAGTTAAATTGCTGTGATTGTAGAAATGACCAGACATAAGTACGGAGTTAGCCCCAATTAAATGGTTGAATTTACAACAACCCGAAGCCACTAAACGTTGTGTGAGCTATATAAAATGCATATTAGGAAAACAAAGAAAATAAATTGAATTAAGGGGAAAACAGGGAACGAGGGCGGTGCCCAAAATCAACAAAATGAATAAAACAAAAATAGGTCCTGAACTAAGTTTCAAAACCCTCTAACCTAACTAACCAAAGAAAAAGGTAGAAAACAAACCCAAAATCTTCGGCGTATGCGACGCCTCAACTAAACTATCCTAACTAACAAACCAAAATACAAAAAGGGCACTCAAAAAACACCTGTTAGCTGCAGGCAATATGTAACCGAGATCCCACGATAGACTAACCTGTTCCCCATCTCCCCAGAACAGAGAAGATCAGTTATCCAAACCCAACTCAGACACAAGTCAATACAGAGAACAAGCATCGGGCTCACATCAGAACAGAAATACAAAATACTAAACACAAGCATTAACCCTAGCACCTGAACACACACTGAGGCACTCGCTGAGAGACCTTTAACCAGCCGGCTGACATCGGATTGGCTGCAGATACCACGCCTTTAATGATGATCGACAGCCGCTTCCTCCATTCAGCAGATACCTGGGAGTAAAGACGACAGCCTAGAGAACAGATTGGTGAAGACAGCAAAGGGAGGGACAAAAGAAACACGCAGCACATAACACTTGTTCTTAAGACCGCAATAGAAAAACAAAACAATGTATTGAACAATATCTTCACCCTTATATACCTGTACAACGTTTTGTGGTTTTGGTATTCCAGCTCTACAAAAATTAATTAATTCATTAATTTCATCTTTGTTACATAAAAAAAAATCATTTAAACATTTCTATATTGATAACTATATACATTAAGCAGCAAATTCATTTAAACAACATTCTCATATCTATAACTATATACAACAACTTAAACATTTTAGAACTATATAGAACAAGACGAGAAGAACACGAGTAGCCAGATAACGAACAAAAGACTAACTCGTTTTTTAGTCAAGAATCGTTTCTGTCAGACGTGTGTCCGATTCGAGAACAGAGGAAACCAACACACAGAGCGTCTGAACCGAACTGATTCTTTTGGTGATTGATTCTGAACTGATTCTGTGCTAGTGTTATGAGCGCGGGTAAACCGAAGGCTTGAATCAAGGGCAATCATCGCCAATGACGCCATTACGTCGAGCGCAAAAGAGCCGGTGAACTGTTTTCTTCAACCGGTTTATTGAATCAAACTGTCCGAAAGAAGTATTGGTGATCTGAAAACCGATGCAACCGGTTCTTGACTCGTGAACGAGTCAATCTTTTGTTCTTTATCTGGCTCGGCTCGGTGTTCATCTTCAGTTCTCTCTTCACAGCAGTTCAGTCAGTGTACTGTTTGAGTATGTGGTGGGAAAGCCCTTTACCTTCCCTTATAATTATATGTGGATCGTAAGCCAATTGGATGTCACCATGGGGATATAAAGTGTGATAGACCTGTGCTTTAGGTCAACGTCATTTGTCGAGGTCACTGACGCGCCGCAAACACTTTACTGTGGCTGCTTCCGGCATCAGGTGTGGACATTAGAGAGTAAGTTCTTGATTGCCATTTCCTCTCGTAAAGTGCGAGTCAGCTGTTCCGTTTCTCGTGCGGATGCATTATTGCTGTGACTACCGTTGTTGGGTGTGTGCGCTCCTGATTATGCACGCATCATATTCATCATTGGTGCTCACCCTAAAACGTTGGAGAGCGTAAGCTGATTGCTTGATCGCCATTCCCTCTCGTATGATTCAAATCAACGGATTCGTTTCTTCTGCAGATCTCGCACTGCTGCTGCGACTGCTAGTTGGGCGCGTTTCATGTCCTGCCCACGGATAACATTGCTGTTTTGTTTTGTGTTGATTTTGTTTTACCTTTTCTATTTTCTTTTGTTTTGTTTAAGTCGGCTTTAGTTATATTTGAATATAAGTGATATTCTTTGCCCTTTGCATATTCTGATATATTCTTTGTGCTTCTAAAAAGATGCACCTGCAGCGGGTTTTCATCATTCCAAAAGCACGCTCAATGATTGTGTGACCTTTGGAAAGATGGTAGTTTAACCTTTGCTCTGCCATGCCTCTCACTGGCCTCTTATATGGTGTGATAATGGCCAGGGTTCCTGTAGACATGGGTAGCCACCGTCAGCTAGGAGAAAATACCCAGACGGAGGGTAAGTCCCCCTAGTGTAGATGGGGCTGTTATTGAGGATGCGTGCATCATGCACACTTCCGGGTAACCCACAAAGATGTCAATAAAGTGACCCTGATGGTCACAGACTGCCTGGAGCACCACTGAAGGGAAGAGCTTTCTGTTGTTGTAATCGTGACCATCAGGGTCGCCGGGACAATTTATTCTTATATGGCAGCCGTCTACTGCCCCTGCTGCCTTGCCAAATGCTTGGTGATTAGCCAAGCGAGCAAAACCATCGCCAACCACTTGGAGCTCCTCCTGTGTGCAAGGGAAGTGCACAGCCACCACCTCATCCACCATCTTGTGGACAACTCTGTGCACTGTGGGAAGAGGCATGCTGAAGACCCTGGAGACAACTCAGTAGGCTGAACCGGTTGCCAGCCAGAACAGGGTCAGGAACAGGAGTGTCTCCAGGGTCGGCCCCATCCATGCTGCCTGTCAGTCTTCAGGGCCACCATCAGCTGCTGCATGGCCTCTCTGCTCATCCTGAAGTCTGGCCGAGTGTCCTCCCCTCCATAGTACCGCTGCAGTACTGGCACTGTGGCATTGATGGCACTGTAGTGTCAAGCCTGTACAACATGTAGAAGAGAGGAAATGTTAAGTATAATGTCAGTTTTGCCATTTATTTAATGTTTGTTAAGCTATAAAACATATCAGCTCAACTGATTTGCAGAGCGTGGATTTAAAGCTGTTCCCATTTACTGTTGATTCACCTTGTAATTTTTTACTTCATATAGCCTTACATAGTCATAGCGTTGCTCTGGACGCAGTTCTGTTCACTCAGGCAATTTGATCGTTTTTAAATCAATAAACTCCTTTTGCTGTGTGTTTAAACAGTGTGGGTCAATTTGACCCATAACATAATGGATGTAATAATTTTTAAATGAATGATAAGAGCATTAACGTTCCTTACCATCCCACATCTTTGACGGCAGAGGTGGTGACAAATAAAATGCCCCGATGCTGCCTCACCATCTCTATCTCCATTTCTATATCGGAAAAAATGCTGTACAGCAACCAAACTGGTCACGTTTGCACTTCCATTTTTCAGTGCCGAAAGCGGACCTTTTCAATGACGTGCACTTGCTAGCCTGTTCCATTTCAAGTTCTCCTAAAGAGGAGCCTGCCTAGCCTCTGAAGGAAGTGACTCGGAAGGACCAGTCCTGCCAATGAAGTATCCTTGACATTGAGAAACGCCTACAGTGTGTGTTTTTGTGCCCTCTGGAAAGTGTAAAGGTTTCTATTTACACCATGTTTTTGCAGCATTGAGTATTGCAGCCAATCACAGACATAGCTGTTGATTTCTTGAATGCAATGGCCAATCAAAAATAACTGGTGACAGAGTCACCATAATTCAAAAACATATTACACACAACATAATACTTTGTTTACGACTGCATTCTGCTGATTTATAGGTTAAATGAATCTGAATTTAAAAAGGCAAACCTGGCGCCCCATGTAAATATGTTAAAGTGAGAAAAATATTAACTAATTCCTAATATTAATACTGCTGCATATTTCAATTATATTTCTTTAAAATGCCCAAACATGGAAAGGTTGAGAGAGAAGAAGAGAAGGTGCTGAAGTTTCAGTCACATCTCTCCACCAATAGAAGAGAAGATGCTTAGGTGTGGACTTCAGACTCGATATCTGGTTTCATGTGTTTTTCCATGTATAATCCAAATGTTTCCCACCAGTTGGTTTTCTCACTGTGTGCCACAGCTAAAACACACATGGATCTCATGTGTTCTTTGTTATCTGGATCAAACCTCAAAATGAGTTGTGAACCAAGAGAACCTTTCCCGCTGACTTTAAAGTTATGGCAATACCAATACTGTTACAATATGGCCCATATCTGCCATATGTGACAGATAGTCAAAATTAATAATTTTGATTTAAATGAACAAACAATTATATTCATTTAGTAACAGAAATATATCTTAGTTTAGGCTATATCTTTAGAGTTTAATATTTTCATTTCATCCTCTTGTCGATCCACCAGTTCAGATTTAAAACTGTGTGTTTTCTGTGTAAAAATAAGGGTCGTTGTTAGCTAACAAAGAGCAGAAGGGCTTATCGAAAAATGCTTATTCAGTCTCTCCAGGAATTTAGCCATTTCCCCCATAACCGCGGCAAACAAAGCAGCGTAAAACCTGACTTTGAAACTTGCAGCGCTCATATTTAATCAATATAAGCTATATCTCAATTTACATGTATATTAAGTTTTTTCACTGGAGCATCACCTGAGTCTTCTCCTCCCATTTCTGCCAGTGATCGTTGTTTGAAGGAGAAATTTATATTTCTGGTTTCTGAACATACATGTTTCTACCAGATGACTTCCCCAGACTACTACAATGTAAATTTGTTGAAATGTACATATGTAATGTCCAGCAACTTCCCAACACCACTATAACCAAATAACTTTGCATGATTTTTATAGGAAAATAAATTAAAAAAATTAAGTAGAGGGCTTAAATTGGCCATTGAACAATTCAATTAAAACTAGTGCAATATTTTTATCTGTAATTACTGTGAAAATATACACTTGTTCTCCGTTTAAGTCCAACGTGTTACCCCCTTGTTCCATGTAGTTAGAGTAAATACAACATTTACAACATCCTGTGGATGTGTGTATTCCTACCAGGACTACTAACATTCAACAATGACTAACCATGGTTCACTGCAGGACTCAGAAAGCTTTGTCAGGCCAAAGAGGATGCCTACAGGAGTGGCGAAAGAGTTGTTCAGTCAGACCAGGAACACACTACAATGGAGATCAGAGTGGCTAAGAGGAGCTTCTCTAAAAAGCTGGAAAACCAGTTTTCAACAAACAACCCTGCTTCAGTGTGGAAAGGTCTGAAAGACATCACAAATTGCAATCTCCTCATTGGAAAAGGAGAAAGGTGCTCTTTCTACAGACACTTCTTGTTCTGAGTATTAAGCACATCCAGTGAGACACAAACAGTCAACCAATGCTGAAATATTATAGAGCTATTTCTTGATACCCTTCAAAGCTGGACTAGCTCTGAACAAAGCATCTTCTTCCTCATGAAGAATGACTGCAAGGCCTAGAGCAGTAAATAAAAACTTAGCATTCAATACAACATTTAGATTCTGCACTCATTAAGACACATTTCATGGAGTGTAATTTACTGTCTAAATAATTTACTTTGTATGCTCGAAATGAACAGAGGATACAATGATTTCCTTATTGCACTTGACATGTTGTGTCTCTTGGTTGTCTAGCTGATCACTTTTTCTTATTTGGTACCCAGCAAATTCATTTTAACTGGTGAATTTTTCTTCATCGTAATGACATTAATTGCCATTTGCCATTTATTGAGAGCCAGATGGGAATCTTCTCGACTGTTGTGCAAACATAGTCTTTTAGACAACCTTACAGACTGATTATATGAGACTATTGAGTCAGCTGAATTGTGTATGTAAATGAGCAGACTGAGTGTTAAATACATATAAGACTCTGAACTGTCTGATCAATGAAGCAGTGATGGCACTGTGCTTGTGACCATTAGTGCTGTAACACAGGGTAAGATTAGGATGAAGGTTGTGTTTTGGTTACTGTTTCCTCGAATTTAAGGCCCTAACTACACCCAAACAGTCACAGGGGAAACTGTGGGTCATAGACTCATATAGTCGAGCAGATGCATACTGTATATACAAGGGCAAAGAGCACACATTGTTTATTTTCTCTTAAGGATTCCTTTTGTGTAATCTTTATGACTCATTGAATTGTGCGCTGCTCATGGACTATGCTTACCAAGTTCCTTCTCATCTGGATCCATCAGATCCAAGGTTACCTGGATGCATCCTCGGTCCAAACACTGGCACCAACTTGATCACATTATATTCAGGAGGTGCAAACTCAACACTGTAAAGAGGTACAGGAGTGTGCACTCTGCAGACTGTAACACCGACCACGCCCTTGTCCGTTGCACTCTAAAATTCACCCCAAAGAAGATTCACAGTGCCACTCCAAAGCCCACGTCAAAGCTAAACATTGAGCTGATGCAGAATCTTAAAAATGTGACAAGTTTCCATGCACGTCAATGTCAATGTCACCTTTATTTATATAGCGCTTTAAACAAAATACATTGCGTCAAAGCAACTGAACAACATTCATTAGGAAAACAGTGTCAATAATGCAAAAATGAGAGTTAAAGGCAGTTCATCATTGGATTCAGTTATGTCATCTCTGTTCAGTTAAATAGTGTCTGTGCATTTATTTGCAATCAAGTCAACGATATCGCTGTAGATGAAGTGTCCCCAACTAAGCAAGCCAGAGGCGACAGCAGCAAGGAACCGAAACTCCATCGGTGACAGAATGGAGAAAAAAACCTTGGGAGAAACCAGGCTCAGTTGGGGGGCCAGTTCTCCTCTGACCAGACGAAACCAGTAGTTCAATTCCAGGCTGCAGCAAAGTCAGATTGTGCAGAAGAATCATCTGTTTCCTGTGGTCTTGTCCTGGTGCTCCTCTGAGACAAGGTCTTTACAGGGGATCTGTATCTGGGGCTCTAGTTGTCCTGGTCTCCGCTGTCTTTCAGGGATGTAGAGGTCCTTTCTAGGTGCTGATCCACCATCTGGTCTGGATACGTACTGGATCCGGGTGACTGCAGTGACCCTCTGATCTGGACACAGACTGGATCTGGTGGCCACGGTGACCTCGGAACAAGAGAGAAACAGACAAATATTAGCGTAGATGCCATTCTTCTAATGATGTAGCAAGTACATAGGTTGTTATGGGAAGTGTTTCCGGTTCCGGTTTACCTAATTAATGCAGCCTAAAAATCCTTTAACGGATTTGGATAATAAAAGCATATTAGTATGTTATGTGTATGCCAGGTTAAAGAGATGGGTCTTTAATCTAGATTTAAACTGCAAGAGTGTGTCTGCCTCCCGAACAATTTTAGGTAGGTTATTCCAGAGTTTGGGCGCCAAATAGGAAAAGGATCTGCCGCCTGCAGTTGATTTTGATATTCTAGGTATTATCAAATTGCCTGAGTTTTGAGAACGTAGCGGACGTAGAGGATTATAATGTAAAAGGAGCTCATTCAAATACTGAGGTGCTAAACCATTCAGGGCTTTATAAGTAATAAGCAATATTTAAAAATCTATGCGATGCTTGATAGGGAGCCAGTGCAGTGTTGACAGGACCGGGCTAATATGGTCATACTTCCTGGTTCTAGTAAGAACTCTTGCTGCTGCATTTTGGACTAGCTGTAGTTTGTTTACTAAGCGTGCAGAACAACCACCCAATAAAGCATTACAATAATCTAACCTTGAGGTCATAAATGCATGGATTAACATTTCTGCATTTGACATTGAGAGTATAGGCCGTAATTTAGATATATTTTTGAGATGGAAAAATGCAGTTTTACAAATGCTAGAAACGTGGCTTTCTAAGGAAAGATTGGAGGGCCTTGACTTCAGAGTTGACGGAACTCCTGAAAACATCTGGGCCGAGCTAAGAGGTTCCATGACGGAGACTGCATCTGAGATCTTTGGGTTTTGTAGAAGAAAACAGCTGGATTGGTTCCTTGCAAGCTCTTCTATTCTGCTCCCGGCCCTAGCTGACAAGCGTAATGCCCGTCTCAGTGTTCTTCAAGACCAAAATGATTCCTCCATCACTCACTATCGTAAGGCCAGGAATGAAGTGAAGCGCCTTACACGCCAGGCCTACGAGCAGTACTGGCTAGACCTCAGTGAAAAGGTAGAACGGTGTGCAAGTACTGGGGACATACGCGGCATGTACAGCGGTATCAATGAGGCACTGGGTCCTACAGTGAAGAAAACTGCATCGTTGCGAGCCACTGATGGCTCTGTCATCAACGATCTCCCAGGCCAGCTTGGTAGATGGGTCGAGCATTACAGCTTGCTGTATGGCACTCCAATGGACGCTGACTTGAACGCTGTTTCTGCTGCTGTACCACAACTACCTGTCCTCAACAGGCTCGATGTGGAGATCTCAATAATGGAAATTGAGCGCGCGATTGCAGCCCTGAAGAACAACAAGTCACCGGGAAGCGATGGAATTACAGCGGAGCTACTGAAATGTGGTGGGGCAGCATTGGTCAAGCGGCTCCAATGCTTGTTTCGAAGCTGTTGGCAAAACAAATGCATCCCTAGCAAGCTTAAGAATGCAAACATTGTAACTCTTTACAAAAATAAGGGTGACAGGCAGGACTGTAACAACTACCGAGGCATCTCGCTCCTCAGCCTTCCGGGAAAATGCCTTGCTCGTATAATCCTCCCAAGACTGCAGCGCGTTGCTGACCAGGTGCTGCCGGAGAGTCAGTGCGGTTTCCGTGTTGGTCGTTCAACCTTGGACATGATTTTTTCGATACGCCAGCTTCAGGAAAAGTGTGCAGAACAGCAACGCCCATTGTACATTGTGTTTGTTGATCTGACTAAGGCTTTCGATTATGTGAGCTGCTCTGGTCTCTTCCACGTTCTGCAGCGACTCGGCTGTCCAGCAACTCTTTTGGCAATACTCAAAGGCTTCCATGATGGGATGCGGGCAACCGTGCAATTCAACGGTGCCCGCTCAAATGAGTTTGATGTCTATTGTGGAGTAAAGCAGGGGTGTGTTCTCGCCCCCACCTTGTTTGGCATCTATTTCTCGGCTGTGCTGCAACGAGCGTTTCCTGATCCGGTTGGGGTTCTGCTGCACACCAGGTATGACGGCAACTTCTTTAGCTTGGCTCGCCTGAGGGCCAGAACCAGGGTGAAGCGCGTCCTTGTGCGTGAGCTGCTCTATGCAGACGACGCTGCCTTCGTAGCTCACAATGAAAAAGAAATTCAGGAGATGTGTAATTCTTTTGCCGCTGCCTGCACAGAGTTCGGACTAACCATAAGCCTCCAGAAGACAGTAATGATGGCTCAGAACGTTCCTGCTCCCCCTCACATAACCATCAATGGCACAGTGCTGTCGGTTGTTGAGAAATTTATCTATCTTGGCTCAACCTTGACAGCAAACAACAACCTTGATGCTGAGCTGAATACCAGGATCGGTCGTGCCTCAACAACCTTTGGGCGGCTCCAGCATCGCATCTGGATCGCATCGCATCGGCGCTTGCGCTGTAAAAGGCCTTGATGATAAGTGAGTTTTTTAAGTGAGTTTTTTTTTTAAGTGACGATGACTCATATCATTGCTGTTATAGTTATAGCCTAGAGTTATAAAACATGCAGCAAGTGTGTCTTGAAAAAGTGGGTGGTGCTGTCATGAAATCTGAATACTGAAGAGGTAAAATAAAGTCTCTAAATGTACCAATTATGGGTGACCCCAAATAGTCGACGATTCGAGGAGCCTGATTCGACTACCAATCTAACAGTCAAATATTCGCAGGGTGTTATTGATTATGCCATTTTGACTATATGGGGGAGCTCAAATGTCTGATTTCACATAAAACTATATACGGTTTTATCCCAATAATTTAATATACAGCTTATTATGATAAAGCTGTAAGAATCTGAAAAGAAAGAAGCTTCAAATTAATATTTTAAAGTGGGTGAATAAATCCAAACACCCCTATAGATTAATGTTTCACTTTCCATAATCCGTGACCGACAGAGGAGCATCTTGGCGGCAGGGATTTAAAACTTTACCAAGACTCAAACTGACACAGGCAGAGACGGGTTTTTATTCGAACAGGTAGGGTTCAACTGATTTCAAAACATTTCAGCCGGTGTATATATATCGTGGATATATTATTTACCTGATATAAGATGCGTTTGGTTTAGAGTCAAGCGCTTCACTGTACTGTGATATCTCTTCAGCGATCAGGACAATCAACAAAGCAGAATGAGAACACCATTATAATAAAACGCTGTGAATCTTTAGAGTTTGGCGGCTGTGTTTCTGTACATTGTTTTGTGAAGAACGCATCCACAAAAGGAGTTCATTCAGAGCCACGCAGATGTGTTCATTTGCATTAGGGCTCTTTCTACACATAGCCTATTAGTCCTAATATTAACGTTATGTTGTATAAAAAACGAATCGTATTCTATATGAAATTTTAAGTTTAATCCCATTAATTGAAAACTTGCTATCAAATGCTCACTCTACTGGTCATCTTCAGCACGCGCAGCTCAACACAGAAATGCAGAACATTAATAACTTCTTTCATATAGGCTAACTTTATAATGAGAGCACTATTGTAATTTATTTTTAATTGTTAGGGTTTCGCTGACGTTTAGTGTTAAAGGGATAGTTCACCCAAAAATGAAAATTCTATCATCGTTTACTCACTCTCAAGTTGTTCCAAACCTGTATGAGTTTCTTTGTTCTGCTGAACACAAAGGAAAATATTTGGAAGAATGACAGAATCAAACAGATCTCTGTCCCCATTGACTTCCATAGCAGGAAAAAATATATACTATGGTAGTCAATGGGGACCAAGATCTGTTTGGTTACAAACATTCTTCCAAATATCTTCCTTTGTGTGCAGCAGAACAAAGAAACTCACACGGGTTTGGAACAACTTGAGGAGTAGAAAAATTTGTGAAAATTTAAATAATGGATAAAATAAGTTTTAGGAAAAATAGAATTTATTTAAAATAATGAATTATAAGACCTTGATATACAAACCAGAGTTATATATTGAGCATTATAATTCATAATTCACTCAGTTTTTAATTCGTACTGTCATGTACTAGAATATAATTTCCTATTCTATTTTACAATAGCATGTTAGTTTGTACTATGACCCGAATTTGTCTGAGTACAGAAAAAAATGAAATCTTTGACCTGTGAAATCACCGACTCCACCCAACACCCACACACACAGATCTCTTGCTGCTTTTAATGAAGACAAACAACAACTTGACGGAAAGGAAACTTCACAGGTAATCTTAAAAATACCCTTTTTATGTAATTTTGTTAAATGAAACATTAATGTAAGATGCTGCACACTAAACAAACCATTTGGTTTAATCATGTATTCAATAATTGAGTTATCTGCAGTAACCACAAAGTTTTACTTGAGACAGGATTGTCTCAAAAAAAAAAAGAAATGTGTTAACTGTTAGAAAGTTGTACAGTAGACTTATGGTCTGTATTTATTTACAAATCTGTAATTTACTCATGATGTAGAAAATAAAAGTAACTGAAGGAAAATAAATTAACAAAGTGATATCAGGAGTCAGAGAAGACGATCATAAGAATATGAAAGAAAAAGTCAGGAGAAAGTGTTCTTTGTACTGTAATGTCATCTCAGTGGTGAATGAGACATATGGTAATCTGAGGGTGCTTTCACATCTCTAGTTCAGTTCATTTGGTCCGAACCAAGGGCAAACAATTATACATTGTAGCATTTTTCAGCTTTTTTGGTTCCTTTTCACACCACACTGATTACTTTGGTCCAAACCAGTTGAAATGAACCAAAATGCAGTCACATGACAACATCCAAATCACTCATTGGCCATGACGTATTTCCTAAACTGCTTTCGGATTGGTCAGAATTTACGTGTGGGAAAATTCCAACATAAGAGGGAAAGCCAGCAAACAATACGGAGACAACACAACTATGGAGAGACGACTGCACGGGCTGGTTTTGTCCCTGACCATAATCTATTACATTGTTTGTATACATCACAATATGCAAACAATACATTTCTATAATGAAGCGCGGATGCGGCTTGAAAACAACGTTCTAATGCACTGCAAACGGCGAGCGGGAATCCCTCGTAACTTCAAGCGGAGGCGCGCATTAATTCTTCTTAACTCTGACATGCTCATGGTTCAGTTCATGCTCGTTCAGTCCAAAAATGATCAGTACTTTTTGCAGTTGGGTCTGTTCGAGGTCTGATCACGTTCTCACCACAAACAAACCGCTCCAGAGTTCGTTTGAAAGCGTACCGAGACCACCTCTTCAAGCAGGTCTCGGTACACTTGTTTTGTCCGCTTTTGGTGCGCACCCGAGTTCGATTGCTGCTTTCACACCTGCCCAAATGAACCGCACCAAAGGGGGAAACAAACTCCGGTACGATTCAACCGAACTATATGAGGCAGGTGTGAAAGCACCCTGAAAGTGTTTTGTTCGACTCTTTGTAGACTGCTCTGACTGAGTGTTCATGTGTTCTGGATGAGGAATGACTGTGAGCAGATCTCTGAAAGGCTGAACATTTTATAATAGTCTATTAGAAATAATTGCAGTGTGAACTGAATTACTGTCATTATAGAGCAGCACAGTTCTCAAATAGTGGACTAAGTCTTAATGGGCCTGTCACAACACCCACACCTGTGATCTTTGTACTTGAGCACTTGTCTGCTTAAATTATGTATTTCCTGTATTTGGCCCAAGTGTTCTAGTGGGTGTGAAAACTGCAAGTGTGTGTAGAACTTTTGATTGACTGAAAAGACACACTTACAACATGGCATTTATAGATGAAGAAGTAAAGACAGCTACAAAGCTGCTTGCACCGCACTCTTTTGTCACTTTATCAATCTATTAATCAATCAATCTATTAAATTACTTAGTTTATGTAACAATGATCCACACTCTTATTTTAACGTTTTATTTTACATGAATCACCAGCAGGACAAAACATAAACATTTTGGATCTTCTAGAGACTCAAAATTGGCTAGTGAATGATGATGTCATTATAATTAGTGATTTAAAAAGTGGGTGGATGGACTGAATTATTTAACGCACTGAAGAAGTCAAATAAATTTTAAAAGAAGACTATTTTTGTGCAGATCATAGTTTCATATATGAAGGGAAAGCTCAAAATTAAGTTGTTTTTTTTTTACTCATGAGATATTTTATTGTGTGTTATTGTATTTTATTGTTTGTTTTTAGTAGAAAATTATTTTGTTAATGACAAGTCAAGTCACCTTTATTTATACAGCGCTTTAAACAAAAAAAGATTGTGTCAAAGCACCTGAACAACATTCATTAGGAAAACAGTGTCAATAATGCAAAATGACAGTTAAAGGCAGTTCATCATTGAATTCAGTGATGCCATCTCTGTTCAGTTAAATAGTGTCTGTGCATTTATTTGCAATCAAGTCAACGATATCGCTGTAGATGAAGTGACCCCAACTAAGCAAGCCAGAGGCGACAGCGGCAAGGAACCGAAACTCCATCGATGACAGAATGGAGAAAAAAACCTTGGGAGAAACCAGGCTCAGTTGGGGGTCAGTTCTCCTCTGACCAGACGAAACCAGTAGTTCAATTCCAGGCTGCAGCAAAGTCAGATTGTGCAGAAGAATCATCTGTTTCCTGTGGTCTTGTCCTGGTGCTCCTCTGAGACAAGGTCTTTACAGGGGATCTGTATCTGGGGCTCTAGTTGTCCTGGTCTCCGCTGTCTTTCAGGGATGTAGAGGTCCTTTCTAGGTGCTGATCCAGCATCTGGTCTGGATACGTACTGGATCCGGGTGACTGCAGTGACCCTCTGATCTGGACACAGACTGGATCTGGTGGCTACGGTGACCTCGGAATAAGAGAGAAACAGACTAATATTAGCGTAGATGCCATTCTTCTAATGATGTAGCAAGTACATAGGGTATTAAGGGAAGTGTTCCCGGTTCCGGTTTACCTAATTAATGCAGCCTAAAAATCCTTTAACGGATTTGGATATTGTGGGAAGTCGTGGCCTAATGGTTAGAGAGTCGGACTCCCAATCGAAAGGTTGTGAGTTCGAGTCCCGGGCTGGCAGGAATTGTGGGTGGGGGGAGTGCATGTACAGTTCTCTCTCCACCTTCAATACCACGACTTAGGTGCCCTTGAGCAAGGCATCGAACCCCCAACTGCTCCCCGGGCGCCGCAGCATAAATGGCTGCCCACTGCTCCGGGTGCGTGCTCACAGTGTGTGTGTGTGTGTTCACTGCTCTGTGTGTGTGCATTTCGGATGGGTTAAATGCAGAGCACAAATTCTGAGTATGGGTCACCATACTTGGCTGAATGTCACGTCACTTTCCTTTTTTTCACTTTCAAAAGCATATTAGTATGTTATGTGTAAGCCAGGTTAAAGAGATGGGTCTTTAATCTAGATTTAAACTGCAAGAGTGTGTCTGCCTCCCGAACAATGTTAGGAAGGTTATTCCATAGTTTAGGCGCCAAATAGGAAAAGGATCTGCCGCCCGCAGTTGATTTTGATATTCTAGGTATTATCAAATTGCCTGAGTTTTGAGAACGTAGCAGACATGGAGGATTATAATGTAACAGGAGCTCATTCAAATACTGAGGTGCTAAACCATTCAGGGCTTTATAAGTAATAAGCAATATTTTAAAATCTATACGATGTTGGATAGGGAGCCAGTGCAGTGTTGACAGGACCGGGCTAATATGGTCATACTTCCTGGTTCTAGTAAGAACTCTTGCTGCTGCATTTTGGACTAGCTGTAGTTTGTTTACTAAGTGTGCAGAACAACCACCCAATAAAGCATTACAATAATCTAACCTTGAGGTCGTAAATGCATGGATTAGCATTTCTGCATTTGACATTGAGAGCATAGGCCGTAATTTAGATATATTTTTGAGATGGAAAAATGCAGTTTTACAAATGCTAGAAACGTAGCTTTCTAAGGAAAGATTGCGATCAAATAGCACACCTAGGTTCCTAACTGATGACGAAGAATTGACAGAGCAACCATCAAGTCTTAGAAAGCGTTCTAGGTTATTACACATAGAGTTTTTTGGGTCGTATAATTAACACCTCTGTTTTTTCAGAATTTAGCAGTAAGAAATTACTCGTCATCCAGTTTTTTACATCGACTATGCATTCCGTTCGTTTTTCAAATTGGTGTGTTTCACCAGGCCGCGATGAAATATAGAGCTGAGTATCATCAGCATAACAGTGAAAGCTAACAACATGTTTCCTGATGATATCTCCCAAGGGTAACATATCAAATAGATCTAATAGAAAGATACAACCACAAAATAAGATGATAAGAGCAGGTCATTTGTAACTCTTAAGGAGAGCAGTCTCAGTACTATGATATAGTCTAAATCCTGACTGGAAATCCTCACAGATACCATTTTTATCCAACTAGGGGATATAATTGTGAGGATAATACCTTTTGAAGTATCTTGGACAGAAAAGGGAGATTCGACATTGATTTATAATTAACTGGTGGTGGTGTCTTGTACTTGGTGATGATGTTCCTCAGGCCATTCCAGACTATCCCAAGGTCAATCATCATTATAATATTAATATTTCTGATTTTTTTTATATATCCTTTGGGATATATATATATGTCTATATGACATTGAAAATTAATAAGAAAATTTGTCAAAAAAACAAATCCAGTATAAATCTCAAGATTTCTACATTTAAATCAAGGTCTGGTCCTAGAACATAAACACAGAGTGGAACAAACTTTCTATCTCTCTCTCACACACACATACACAGTTATGACTGCCACAGAGAGCATTTGTATTGAATTTAGCAAATAAAATCGGCCACAAATGCAGAACAAAGATAAAAAGGGTGAGACCTAACACACAAAAAAACAAAGGTGTCAGGTTTTCCCACGGGCCATGGATAAAAAAAAACAAAAAACATAAGCAGTGCACGAACTGCAAAAGAGCCATATGTGCAGCTCACACTGTGCACTTGTGCCAGATGTGTGTGGACTTATTTTGTTCATGAAAATTGTTCATTCACAACATTCTGGACTGAACTTTTTTTTTACCATATTGTGGGGGGGTGGAAGGAACACGTGGAAAAAAACTCAAGTGCAAAGCCCCGTAGGGTGGATGTTATTATAAAGTGCAGGGATACGGAACCCTACGGAACCCAGGGATTCTAACCCTTTTCCTGAGTGCACGCTGTTTATGTGGAGCCCGGCTGATGAGAGGCAGGTGCAGGTGATCACCCCGTGATGAGCTTCGAGCTGGTGCTCCTCGTGAATTACCAGGGCAACGCTGAAGTGGAATCGGGACGCTCGTCACCCCCCATCCCCCCCCCTACCCACCCAAACATTGTCCTGGTCTGGCGGAGAAATATGATGTTAGTAGGGGTGAATAAAGGGGTGGGTGGGTGGGCGGGGAGTGACCCCTGACAGACCTGCAATAGCTGACCAGATCCGGGAAAGGCCGTCTGCGTTAGAGTTGGCCACTCCGGCCCGATGGAGCACTTCAAAGTGAAAGTCCTGGAGCGCGAGGAACCAGCGTGTCACTCTGGCGTTTGTGTCTTTGGTGCGGGCCATCCACTGGAGGGGCGCGTGGTCCGAGAGGAGAGTAAACTTCCACCCTAGGAGGTAATAACGTAGCTCCAGGACTGCCCACTTGATGGCCAGAGCTTCCTTCTCGACGGCGGCGTAGTTCCTTTTGGCCGGGGTCAACTTCCTGCTGATGTACAGGATGGGATGCTCCTTACCTTCTTGATCTTGGGACAGGACGGCCCCCAGTCCCGTGTCGGAGGCATCCGTCTGCAGCAGGAAGGGGCAGCTGAAGTCCGGGGCATGCAGGACCAGCTTCGGGGTGAGGACCATCTACACCTCGAGGAGGTCGAGGAGTTCATCCACCCGAGGCATAGGGTATCCATCAAGCGCCGAGACCTCATTAAGGCAGCGGAAGTCATTGCAGAAGCGGAGGGTGCTGTCGGGCTTGGGGACCATGACGATAGGGCTGGACCAAGGGCTGTTCAATGGCTTAATTACCCCTAACTTCAGCATTTGTTTAATTTCCTCTTCACTAGCCTGCCGACGAGCCTCTGGGACTTGCTAGGGCCGTTGCGGGACGATGACTCCGGCTGGTGTGTGGATTTTGTGTTGAACCACGTGGGTGCGCCCGGGGGCCGACGAAAACACATCTGGGAACTGACCGACCAGGTGCTGCAGCTCTGTCTTTTGGGGCGCCGACAGCTCCGAGTTGATGTCCACTACGACCAGGTCCCTGGTGGCAAGGGCCGCTAGATGGTCTCATGTCCCAATCCACTTTTTGAGCAGGTTGATGTGGTATAGTTGGTCTGGATTCCGCCGCCCCAGCTGGCGGACTCGGTATGTGACGGGCTCGATTTTTTCAGTGACGGTGTACGGGCCCTGCCAGCTGGCCAGGAACTTGCAGGCGGAGTTAGGGATAAGAACCATTACCCCGGTCTCCAGGCTGGAATTCGCGGGGCTGGGCGGCCCAGTTGTAGTAACGTTGCTGCGCTTGCTGTGCCTGCTGTGCCTTAGCGAGGTGTTCCTGGACTTAATAGCATGACCCGGTCGATCCTTTCCCTCATCTCCCTCAGGTGTTCAATGACGGAGCAGTGGGGCGCCGGTTGTTGTTCCCACGCTTCCCTCGCGATATCCAACAGCCCCTGAGGGTGGCGCCCGTACAGCAACTCAAAGGGGGTGAAGCCCGTGGACGCCTGAGGGACCTCCCGAATGCCGAACACGTAAGGGAGCATGAGGTCTCAGTCGCACTTGTCTTCGGCCACGACCCGCCGTAGAATTTGCTTGAGGGTTTGGTTAAATCGTTCCATGAGGCCGTCAGTCTGGGGATGGTAAACAGAGGTTTTCAACTGCTTGTCTTTGAGCAGGTTGCACAGGTCAGCCATTAGCCGGGACATGAAGGGGGTCCCCTGGTCGGTCAGTATTTCCGCATGGATGCCTACCTGGCTGAAGAGCAGGAAGAGCTCGCGGGCGATGGTCTTGGCGGTAGCTTTACGGAGGGGCACTGCTTCAGGGTACCGGGTGGCATAGTCCACAATCACCAAGATGTGTTAGTGGCCACGGGCAGACTTAGGAAACGGCCCTACAAGGTCCATCCCAATGCACTCGAAGGGCACCCCAATGATGGGCAGTGGAATCAGCGGGCTGGGGGGAGGTTTCTGAGGGGACGTCTCTTGGCAGGTTGGGCAAGACTGGCAGAAACGTTTGACTTCAGCTTCCAGTCCGGGCCAGTGGAAGCGATCCCTAACACGGTGAGTGGTATTTTCGGCCCCAAGGTGGCCCGCCAGGGGGTGCGAGTGAGCCAACTCTAGCACCGATTCTGTCTTCGTCCGGGGTACCACTAATAAAGTTTTCTCCTCCTCCTTTCACTGTGCGACACAGTAGACCAGGCCTTTTTGGATGATGAAATGTGGGTGAGGATGGGGTCCCGGTTTCAGCTCTTTACCGTCCACCACGTCCACTTGGGCCCAACAATGTTTTAGGCGATCGTCCTCGCATTGTTTTCCGGCAAACGAGCAGCCTCCATTCACCTGTTGGAACAGATCATGATTAGAGGTTAGTTTCAGGGGCCGGGGACTCACCATCTCTCCCGCTGTCCATGGCCAGTAGGGCCAGCCGGTGACGGGCCCCTCTCGCCGACTTTTTCTTGTGGCGGCAGGGCGAAGAAAGCCCGCTGAGCTTTCGCTGGTGAGGAGAGGCGCAACCAACCGCGCCCAGTCGGCGCTCCCAGGCCTCCTGGGAGGTTGTGTTCTCAAACATCTGGAGAAAGGCCTCTACATCATCGTCAGCGTTCATCTTGGGCAGTAACTGGGACACTCCTTGTGAATTACCAGGGCAATGCTGATGTGGAATTGGGACGCTCGTCACAATATGCATTACATAATTTTTTTTTTGTATCTTGTTATCGATTTTATGTTCAGTGTTCTCAATGTGATTATCAAAAATGTTATTGTTATTCACTGTTCACTCCTGTTCATTTCTGCATTTTGCTGTCGATTTATTTATATATAATTAAATTAATTTCTTCAAAGTTCTAAAATTAAATTTTTATTGCACATTTGGTTCATTAAAATAAATAATATGCAACTACAATCTGACTAAGTCTTGTCTTTTAGGTCTTTTTTATGTGGCATTTTCCATCACATTTCTGTGGGATTTTGTAAAATCAGACATTTCAAAATTCTACTTTTTGAAAGAATATTTTTTTTTAATGTCTTTTATAATGTTAATACATATATAAATTCTCAAAATGAATCACAAAAGTTATGATATAAGCAGTAGGCCACATCCAGTATAATGAATGGATCTCTATCGCCCTCTGCTGAGTATCTATGGACAAAACCATTTCTTTCTTAAACTTTTTTCTTTAACCAACAGATGACAGAAATCTACACCTAACACTTAGAAAAATATCCAGAAATATCTTATATTTAATTTAGACAATCATTTAAGTATTTTTTTCATAAAATAAATTATATTTCACATTCAAGCTAATAGTATAGTTGAGGAATTTTGAGGAATTAAAGGAATTAAACGTTTGAGGAATTAAACGTTTTTCTCTAACCAACAGATGACAGAAATCTACACCTAACACTTAGAAAAATATCCAGAAACATCTTATATTTAATTTAGATAATCATTTAAGTATTTTTTTCATAAAATAAATTATATTTCACATGCAAGCTAATAGTATAGTTGAGGAATTTTGTGGTAAATGGTTCGTGAAGATTTCCTGGGAGATCTGACCAAAACAACACTGAAACACCTCTGTACACACAAAAAAAATGTGAATAATAAACCTGCGATTACGATAGAAAAGCTTGGTATGGCATTTTATAAAAAAATATTTTAAAAAATGTACATCTGAAATGCTAACTTGTGCAGCGATGTAAAAGGCTATAAAAAGCATATTTTTACAATAGTAAACGACCAAATTCCACCCGTGATCGCAAAAGGATGTTATTACGAACACTCGAATGGGATTTAAAGTGAGTTTTGAGTAAAAGTGTACTAATAATTTCAGAAATTGTCTGATGTAGCTTGATGCTAATGTTAGCTCTAATGCTACTAATAGCAGGTGCATTTCTTCTTCATAATGCATTTCTGTCACAATTCACGTAAGGTCGTAAGAAAATGTTTTGTATTTTTATAGTAAGACTTTTGATAAATAAGGGCTAAATGCATACTGAGATTAAAGCGAGATTGCAGTTTTGTGTCTTTGTAAAGCCTGAAAAACCACAATTAAGGCTGATAAAGGTGGAATAAAAACAAAAGAATAATGATAAAAGAATAATGCAGATAATGTGTCATACCTGGTGGAGGTGTGAAAGACTCGTTTGGTGAGAACAATAGAACCATGAAACGGGGAGTTTTCAAAGCCAACATACATACAAAACACACAGGAGTGTTTACATGTGAGATCTTACAGAGATGACAAGCATTCTCTAAAAACACACATGACATGGCCTTAGAAAATATTTCATAAAATTCACAGTTTTACAGATTCGATTATGAAATTTTAATGAAGTTTTGGAAGACTTGTGGCTTTAGCTACACTGTGTTCCTAAACTCATATCCTACAACAACAATTTTTAAAATACAATTAAAAATATGTTTATGCTTATATATCTCTGTTATCATAACAGTCTGAGTGATTCTGATTCCTGAACAGTAAACTTTGAAGTGTCAGCTTTGTGAAAAAATGTTGATTAGGTATCTATAATTTCATAAATTGTCTGATGTAGCTTGATGCTAACGTTAGCTCTAATGCTACTTGTAGGGACGCAGACGGAATTTAGAAGTCTGTTTCTGACGCATGCTTTGCCTTAAAAAAATCAAGTCATTGTCCAAAAATAAAGTCGGATTTGCCAATCCATTTATTGTCCATCTGGCATTGCAAATAACAAAATAAAACAAAGAAAAATATAACTTAAACGTAACTTCGTTTCTACATTAATAAACAAATATTTTCATTCAAACAAACTGTTGAGAGGTACGATCACAATTTCCTCTACCTTCATCACAGCACGCACAGCACGGTCAAAAAGTTTGTTTGACCTTCCATTGCACACCTGTAACTCATCAGCGGTTGGCTTAAATGTACTTAAAAATACTGATATGCCCTCTAGTGTCACAAACACAATTTACAGTGAGATGGCTCCAACACTACTAATAGCAGGTGCATTTCTTCTCCATAATGCATTTCTGTCACAATAATTCACGTAAGTTCGTAAGAAAATGTTTTGTTGTATTTTTATAGTAAGACTTTTTATATATAAGGGCTAAATGCAAACAGAGACTGAAGTGAGATCGCTGCTTTGTGTCTTTGTAAAGCCTGAAAAACCACAATAAAGGCTGATAAAGGTGGAATAAAAATAAAAGAATAATGCGAATAATATGTCATACCTGGTGGAGGTGTGAAAGACTCGTTTGGTGAGAACAATAGAACCATGAAACGGGGAGTTTTCAAAGCCAGCATAAAGACAAAACACACAGGAGTGTTTACATGTGAGATCTTACAGAGATGACAAGCATTCTCTAAAAACACACATGACATGGCCTTAGAAAATATTTCATAAAATTCACAGTTTTAACTTAGATTGGTCACTTACAACAATCAGACGACAATCAATACTTAAAAAAAGGATGAGAATAATTATTTTCATGGTTTAAAGGCTCTGATTACAGTACTATCTGAAAATGCACAATGACAAGAAGAATCAAGAGTACACTGCATCTGATGATTAGGCCAGTTAGTTTGATACCACAGCAAAAACTAACAACTACTATTATTAAAACTACTATTAATTTAGGGATATCTACATTAACTCTAAAACACAATGCAGTAACAAAATTCAAAATACATGTAAAACACATGTAAAAAACAAACATTAGGTCTACGAAAAATTCATTTATATTTATGCAGTACATTTTTGCCTATTTTTACATATTGTTATAGTGTTCAAAAGTTAATCAGTCAAGGGCAGATACATTTTCTCTTTGTCCTTTGTTGTTTGATTAACGTTTAATGTCACTGACATCAGCAGGTTTATTGGGCTGTGGTCCCTTTAAGATCGCATAGCTTCTCTGTGCTTGCGCTTGTAGCCAAGCCTATGAGAAAATGTGCTATTTTCCACACAGAGTGAAGATGTCAATAAAAATCATATAATTTATTATTATTATTGTCAGTGTCTTAACTATGGGCTAACATTAGCATAACAGACACTGAGCTCTCAGTCTTAGGGGATTTGTTCCAGTAGAGCAAATAATGTCGCATTTTAAACAGAATTTAATGACATTTACAGCGTTAGTTCACCCAAAAATCAAAATTATGTCATTAATAACTCACCCTCATGTCGTTCCAAACCTGTAAGACCTCCGTTTATCTTCTGAACACAGTTTAAGATATTTTAGATTTAGTCCGAGAGCTCTCAGTCCCTCCATTGAAGCTGTGTGTACGGTCTACTGTCCATGTCCAGAAAGGTAAGAAAAACATCATCAAAGTAGTCCATGTGACATCAGAGGGTCAGTTAGAATATTTTGAAGCATCGAAAATACATTTAGTCATAAAGTCGTAGTTTTTGCTATTTTTGGACCAAAATGTAATGTAAGAAGAGTTTAGAATTTAAAACTTCCTTCTTAAATCAATGACAGATTGTATTGAAACCACTTTAAAACAAATTGCACAAATTAAAAGGTTAAAAGGGAATGGCAATTTACACTATAGTAAACATGACAAAACATCAATAATCTTTTTTTTATGTTCAACAACAAACAGTTTATGTGAATGTTTTAGTAGAACGTCATTTGTAATATTTAATTGAATTATTTCAACACATACATTTGTGGAATTAAAAATGTATAAAATGATAACTGAAAAGCTATAAACATTGTAAGGTAAAAAGGATGACATTTCTAAAAGATCAGAACAGGAAGCCCAGGTGTCTTGCTAATGACCTTTTGTTTTTATGCTCTTCCTGACCATCTGACTATTAAGCTCAAAACACAGAGGTGCCTTTGTTTCTATGAACTACAGCATGCTAATAAAGATGAATTGAGAGAGGAAGTTCTGAGAGTTAAAGAACATTGTTTGACCAAAAGTGGATTGGTCAAAGGTCAATAGTTGTGTATAGAAGGAGGCTGAAACTGTGAGTGAATACACTGAAAGGTTTTGTCAGTCAGCAGTAACTTACAGTGGAATAGTTGGTGGTCCTGAAAGTGTGCTTGATGACAAGGGACCATTCACGAGTTCACCCTTACATCTAATCTGAAGGCGAATAGTAGGCATATTTTGGCGTGCTGTCCTGGGGGAGGGGTCCGGGCCCAGAGCATAGCCCGAACCCAAATAACTCCCCCTATCCCTAATTTGGGATAAATAGATTAGAAGTGAGGAGTTGGGGTGGAGGAGAGCCAGCGGCTCTATTCCCCTGGGAGGGAGATCCCTGTCCGCCATTGAGCATGCAACATAACTCAGACGGGGGGGTTCACCCTGTGACCGAAGGGAGCCGTGGGTCTGCTTCACCGGTAGGGGAGCCCCGTCTGATGCAGAGTAGGCAAGAAGACGCGACTGATGGAAGGACTCTCACTGCATCTGAAGGGAGCTGCGGCTCTGCTGCACCGGAGGGGAGAGTCCCCCTTGCGACTGAATAAGAGGCGTGGTTTGATGCATCGGATGGAGGGCTCCCACTGCGACCGAAGGGAGCCAATGGCTCTGCTGCACTGGGAGGGAGATCCCCCGTCCACCGCCGAACATGCATAATACTCAGAACGACAGACTGAAGAATGACCCTGCAACCGAAGGGAGCCGATGGGGCTGCTGCACTGGGAGGGGAGCCCCGTCCGGTGCGGAGTAGGCAAGAAAAGGCGACTGATGGAGGGATTCTCGCTGCGTCCGTAGGGAGCTGCGGCTCTCCTGCACCGGAAGGGAGAGTCCCCCTTGCGACTGTATACGAGGCATAATTTGATGCATCGGATGGAGGTCTGTCACAATGACCGAAGGGGGCCTGTGGCTCTGAGCGCGCAGCGCAACTCAATGACAGACGAAAGGCTCACTCTGCGACCGAAGGGAGCCACTGCCCTGCTGCACCGGAAGGGAGAGCCCTGTCCGATGCTGAATAGGCAAGGAGATTGTAACGATGGCTGGAGGGCCTTTACTTTGACCGAAGAAACGATAACTGAGAGGCTTCGATTAATCAAGTAAACCACATGGATTTAAAACGCAGATTTTTTTTTTTTTTTTTTTTAATGTCTGATGAACATCAACCGAGGGCCTCTATCTGGTTATGTGAGAGGCCCCTTTTGAGCTGCTTAAGTTTAGGGCTGAAATAATTCCTCTAGTAAATCAATTACAAAAAATGATCTAGGCAAATACCTTTGCCTCGAAGCCTCTTTTAATTTATTTTAAATCTCGCGTCAGGTTCTTTTGCAAAGATTTTATTTTATTTTTTTAATGTGACAACGCATTTTTGTTGGTGGAAGGAGACAAGCGCTGCGTCCGAAATCTCATACTGCAAGGAGTCAGCAGTGTTTTGATTTGAGGCCGTAAAGAGAATGTCGTGGCATGTGTCCATTGCAAGATAGAGCTGGCATACCACAACTAGGACTGTATGATTTCTGCGATGCAGAAAACGCGGAGGGAATCGCAGAATCCAGTCATAAAAATGGAATTTACAGTTTAACGCGGAATGGCACGGAATTTGCCAATTTTTGAATGAATTAATCAAAATAGGTCATTGCACTTACATCAAATCACAATATGGACTAATATCTGTAAATATTAAGCCGGAACAGTCTATTTAAATGTAAATCCTGCATGTTCTGTGTGTCTCTGTTAATGAATGGAGCAGAAGCACGACTTCTTTTATCACACACATTGAAGCACGCATGACGTTCGCGGTAATTTCAGCATCTGCTGTCTCACTAAATAAGGACTTGAACACATGAACAACATCTCCAGAATTGCTGTGACAGTCACTTCATGAGCATTTGACCATTTGAGTTAAGTAAAACTAGCATCACATCACATACACAGAACTGTAAAGGTATGTCAACCTATCGAAATAAAAGTCCGATGTCCTGACATTTTATCCTACCCATCAGATTCATCAATATCGCGTCAATATAATTAAGCAAAAACACATTTTATCCGATTACTCGATTAATCGATGGAATTTTTGGTAGAATACTCGATTACTAAAATATTCGATAGCTACAGCCCTAACTTAAGTTGCTGCCCGATGCGAAATGAGGGACTGGAAAATTTTCTGTGGGTATGCCTGATTGAGCAAGGATCAGTTAAGGTTTTTATTAAGTCGTTGATGAAGATAGGGTCCAGCGTGAATTTAGATTGAGCGTTCCGGAGTTGGACATAAAAGCGAGCCTGATGAGGTTGAATTGGAGAATAGACATAAATTTTTTTTTTTTTTTATACATGTAGTGGCTTTTCCACTGCTGCGGCAGTGGTGAAATATACTGTAGGTAGAGGCTTCTGCGGGAGCGGACACTGCTGCGGCAGTGGATAAATATAGATAGAGGCCCCTGCAGGAACAGACGCTGCTGTGGCAGTGGAGAAATATAGATAAAGGCTTCTGCGGGAGCGGACAATGCTGCGGCGGTGGGGAGATACAGAGAAGGCTCCTGCGGAAGCAGACACTACTATGGAAGTGGGGATATATAGAAAAAAGGCTCCCGCAGGGGCAGGCACTGCTGGGATGGCTGAAGTGAGGATTGACCGTTATAGATAGATAGGGGTATATTAGGAGAGTTAGCTATGGTAGATAAGGAGATTTTGGTAGATTTTTTTTTTTGATATATAATCGGTCTGACCACTAATAGCTCTTGGTACCCTCTGCCTTCTGACAAATCTGGAGCTGGAGGCCACTGAGCAGAAAAATAGTTAGTAGCATGAGGAAGCGGAAGAGTTGAGGGCGCGTTTACGAATGGAGGCAGCCTCACGTTTTCTTCAGCTGCTGTAGCTGTGGGTCGTGGGAAGGGGCTGGGGTTTGTGATGTCTTGAAGATTCTATGTAGCCTGCACTGCTAGCAGAGGCAGCCTGATGCTAATGTCTGCTACGTGAGCTGGAGGATGCTGAAAAGAAAAGGGGGTTAGGAGTAACAGGATGGAAATATTGGGATGTGCAGGCCCGTGTTGCAAGTAAAAGTAGCTTCGTGCTTGCTTCGGCTGCTGTAGTTGTTGGCTGATTTGACAATTGCTCAAACCTTGTCTGAATTAATACGTTCCTGTTAGAAAAGCATCTTTTCCTCTCGTTTTGGCCTTCAGGCCTTTAAACGGCCTCCAGAGCAGATAAATTTGGGATGCTGTTTTCCTGTTGTAGTATGGACTGTGGAAACAGAGGCTTTTGAAACGATGTTTAGTTTTGTAAAACATTGTACCAATAGACATGTCTATAGCAGTAACATTAATTGCAGTAGTGTGATATTCAAATTCAGGCGGTTTCTAAAGATATTTACTTTGCATGCTTTTCATGTTACAGTCCTAAAAAGACAATAGAAAATGTACTCACACTTGCTGTCCTGCGGCAAAACACGAGGGTAGTTGCGTTTTAGAAAAATTCTGAGTAATCATGCCAGTAAATGGTGAAATATGTCCCTAAATAATTGACCCTGCCAGAATAATTGCATGAAACTTATGTCTGTATCATCTCAGTGAGGTTTAAACATGCACAGTAAAGCAAATGTAATGTCTTCAGACATTTCATTGTGGATGACAACTCTGGAAAAATGCCTTTGCTTCGTGGTTAAAAAGTGGCATCGTTCAAAAAGAACGATTCTTCCACGAACGACACATCACTACAACGCACGGTCTTCGCCGCTAGTGGAGGCAGCATCGAACTGTGCCATGGCCGAAAAAGCGAGAGAGGCTTGCTGCGGTGAGAACTGGGGCACGGCCCGGGCTGGTTGAAAGCCTGCTGCTGGTGCGATCCAGCATTATAAGAGAGCCTGGTCTTGGCGGGACAATCGTGTTGTCGAGTGAGGCGAGCTCGAGGATTTGCAAGATCTTTTGGCCACAACGTGTGGCTTGGCAAGAAGAGCAGCTGACCTGCTGACGCTTGTTGGTGTTCAGCGGCCGTGTTTGATGGGGTAGGAGTGATCATGGGTCCAGCAAAAAGCGGCAGATCTGAAAAATCCCCGGTATAGATATCTTCGTCGGAAGGAAAATTGGGCCTGTGATAAGATGACAGAGCGAACCGAATGCTGACAAACCGTCCGCATCTGGTCAGATGGCCTTGTAGCTGAGAACAGGAAAGCCTTGTCATTCCTAGATCTAACTTGGTCTAACAAAACTCTCAAAAGTAATCTAGACGTCAACGTGGTGGGATCTGAGAGTCGCACCGTAAATGAACTGAAGAAGAAATGGTCTGACATAAAGGTGGAAGTTAAGCGGAGAACTGCTGCGCACCGACAAAGTGTGAGCAGAACAGGCGGTGGTACAGGGGCAGATGAACTCGCACCCTTTGATCAGAGAGTTGCGTCTATTGTAGGAGACACGTTAATCTCTGGAATCGTATCCGTTGATGTGGGAGACTCAGATATACTACAGGACTGCCAGCAAGGTGACTAATTTAAAATTTATTTCCTTAACTTTGATACATAGCCTACCAGCCATTTTAAAATGCAATGTAGTAATGTACCCATTAATAAGGAACAGACTCAAATACAGTTAACATGTGCCTGTGTTTATTTGGACTTAGGAACCGCAGGAACAACAGCAGAAACCTCCACTGGCACGCACTCACAGTCCGCACCACCCGAGCAGCCAGAGCCCATTCAGTCCAGCGTCTCCGGTGTCTCTAATGCTCCCCCCAGTGCTGAACCCCGTCCATCTGGTCGCGTCTTGACTCATGCTGTTCTGGAGTCACAGCAACAAATTGTTAGGGCCATTGAAGAAATGAACAGTCACTTAAAAAATGTCACTGACGCACTTACAGAAATAAGCCATTCATTAAAAGAATTGGTCAAAAAATAAACTTTTTGTCTGAGTACCATTTATATTGTCGCAATTACACGTTGACGGGCCTGAATGGCTTGTTGATTGTGCTGCACATATACTGGTCCTGGGTCAGGGTCATCTAGCGGTGCCCCCACCTCACCAAGGTGTATGCCATGCCTGTGCGCAACATTGTGCAGCACTCCACAGGCCAGTATGATGCGGCAAACCTTGTCAGGGCGGTATAACAGCATCCTCCCGGTCCTGTCAAGGCAGCGCCACTGACTTTTCAGCTGCCCAATCGCCCGCTCCACAACTGACCGAGTGCGAGAATGGGCATCATTGTATCTGCGCTCTCGGTCAGTTTGTGGGTTGGTGAGGGGGGTTAACAGCCACGTCTTGGATCCACGTAGTGGATAACCACTGTCTCCTGATGGGCAGTTGAATAATTACACACACAAACATTAAACTTTTAGATAGAACCATACATTTAAATGCATAACTTACCAAGTAGCCACCCATCGCGCACCCTGCCAGCTTGGAGTCTCATCCCAACCATGCTGTTTGTGAGGATAAATGAATCATGGGTTGACCCAGGCCACCTTGCCACAATATTTGTTAGGCGCATTTGTGCATCACATATAATCTGCACATTTATTGAATGAAAATGTTTCAGATTCAATTCAATTAAATTCAATTCAAGTTTATTTGTATAGCGCTTTTTACAATACAAATCGTTACAAAGCAACTTTACAGAAAATGATGTTTCTACAATATTTAGTAGTAGCTAGTAGTTTGTGCACGTTTGACAGGATTTTAGAAAAATAAAAATATTAATAATAATACAAGACGTAGTCAGCTAGATGATGAACTATCAATATTATTAATTAATAGTAATTATAGGATGCAGTCACACATGTAGCAATAATTGTTAGTTCTGTTTGTTGATTCAAGGTTAGCATCATCTGGGGTCCTCTGAGGGTCAGCATCATCTCTTCTCAGGTGTTCTGGATCCAGACTGGAGCTTGTGTAAATCCTAGTTACCACGGGATGTAAATCCCGTGGCAAAACATAGAAACAAAATAGAGACATCATTAGCATAGCTGCTGATCCAACAAAATAAAATTAGTTTAACCGAAGCTAAAGAATAAAAATGCAGATGCAACTACACTCACAATTTAAGAGATACATTATTCGAATGCTTGGCGAAAGAGATGCGTTTTTAATCTAGATTTAAACAGAGAGAGTGTGTCTGAACCCCGAACATTATCAGGAAGGCTATTCCAGAGTTTGGGAGCCAAATGTGAAAAAGCTCTACCTCCTTTAGTGGACTTTGCTATCCTAGGAACTACCAAAAGTCCAGCGTTTTGTGACCTAAGGGTGCGTGATGGGTTGTAGCGTGGTAGAAGGCTAGTTAGGTACGCAGGAGCTAAACCATTTAGGGCCTTATAGGTAAGTAATGATAATTTGTATCTGATACGGAACTTAATAGGTAGCCAGTGCAGAGACTGTAAAATTGGGGTAATATGATCATATTTTCTTGACCTGGTAAGGACTCTAGCTGCTGCATTTTGGACTACCTGTAGCTTGTTTATTGACGAAGCAGGACAACCACCTAGAAGTCCATTACAATAGTCCAGTCTAGAGGTCATGAAAGCATGAACTAGCTTTTCTGCATCAGAAACAGATAACATGTTTCGTAGCTTGGCAATGTTTCTAAGATGGAAGAATGCGGTTTTTGTAACATTGGAAATATGATTTTCAAAAGACAAATTGCTGTCCAATATAACACCCAGATTTCTGACTGTAGAGGAAGTAACAGTACATCCGTCTAGTTGCAGATTGTAATCTACAAGATTCTGTGTGGTGTTTTTTGGTCCAATAATTAATATCTCTGTCTTATCCGAATTTAATTGGAGAAAATTATTTGTCATCCAATCTTTTACATTTTTAACACACTCTGTTAGCTTAGATAATTGGGAAGTTTCATCTGGTCTCGTTGAGATATATAGCTGAGTATCATCAGCATAACAGTGGAAGCTAATTCCGTATTTTCTAATAATATTACCAAGGGGCAACATGTATATTGAAAATAGAAGGGGACCTAGGACGGATCCTTGTGGCACTCCATATTTTACTGATGATAAATGAGATGACACCCAATTTAAGTAAACAAAATGGTAGCGATCGGACAGGTAGGATCTAAACCATCTTAGAGCCTGCCCTTGAATACCTGTATAGTTTTGTAATCGATCTATGAGTATGTCATGATCTATGGTGTCGAACGCAGCACTAAGATCAAGTAAGACTAGAAATGAGATGCAGCCTTGATCTGACGCAAGAAGCAGGTCATTTGTAATTTTAACAAGTGCAGTTTCTGTGCTATGGTGGGGCCTAAAACCTGACTGAAATTCTTCATACAGATCATTTTTATGCAGGAAGGTGCTCAATTGAGCAGACACAACTTTTTCTAAAATTTTAGACATAAATGGAAGATTTGAAATAGGCCTATAATTTGCCAGTACACTAGGATCTAGTTTTGGTTTCTTAATAAGAGGCTTGATAACCGCCAGCTTAAATGGTTTTGGGACGTGACCTAAAGATAACGACGAGTTAATGATATTGAGAAGCGGTTCTTCGGCTACAGGTAACAGCTCTTTTAGTAATTTAGTGGGTACAGGATCTAATAACTTCTCAGAAGAGAGCTCGGTTCAGTGTCGCTGTCCGTGATACGCGGCTCTCTCTCTCATGCGCACCGAACTCAGCGCGTAAGTAACCAGCTACTCTGTTCAGCTTTTCCGCGTCTTGTTTTTGGTTGCTTTAATGTTTAAATCGACAAGCGGTAAGGCTTAAAAATACGTGAAAAAGATAAGCTTTCGTGACGATGCGCAGCAGTGGCCCGTCAACTGTCCTGAGCATCTTTTTAGGCTGGCCTCAGCCAGTCGGTTATATAAAATATCAAGGTGAAAGTCATTATAGCTTGCTTAGTATAGACCCAGCTCCCAACCCAACTTTGAGAATAGATTAACGGCGATATTTTTTTTATCGCCCGATAAGAGTCTCACGTTAACGCAGCACGTTAACGCCGATAACAGCCCACCACTAATATGTATATATATATATATATATATATATATATGTATACATACATACATAAATATATATATACATATATACATACATATATATTTAATTAAAATCTACCTTTTAATGTGGTACCCCTTTACTGTCCATTCAAAGCATTTTCACAAATTCAACTTATAAATTTCTGAGTTCAGCAGTGTTTCCTGACAATCAACCTTTTATTTGAACTGACTGAATAACAGTAGATGAGAGTTTAGAAGACTGACTGTCATTCTTCTCATTCTCATGTCTCTTCCTGATAGAAGTGAAAGACATTTCAGAGCTTCTGTTCAACACAACACTTCAGACGAAGACAGAGATAGAAGTAAAAACACTTAGGTGAGTGTTTCATCTTTCTCTAGTTGTTTTCATGTATGAATGTCATCTTATGATGTGTCATTGGTCACTTTGTGCTTCTTTAAAGCTGTGCTGAAGTTGTTTTGATGGTTTAACTAAAGCTCTTCATGTCATATTCAAACGGATGATCAAGTATTTCTTTGTCAGTACAGAAAGCTGCAGATTCTGACATGGTTGTCACACCGTGTGAAATCACGGTTTCTCATTTTACCATCAGTGTGTATATATAAATTGGTGTCAGCAATTTATAAAAATACACAACACTGAGAACACAAGGGGTAATAAATAGGGAAGGAAATGAGGAGGGTAATGAGGGAGAGCATGTGGGGTAAATCAATCAGTTCTGGTAACAAGAAGGGCGGGTTTAGACAATAGACAACGGAGCATATGACACATACACTGCATCCATAAACCAAAACTCGCAGCCATATGAGGCAATGACTTTGGCACCTCATGAAACTGAATTTGGACAGATTTCTGAGTCAGCGTACGATATTTAGATTTCTACATCATGTTGCAGTTTATCTTTAAGATTTAGGTCATTCTTCTTGTAGTAATGGACATGAAGTTTATCAAGAGTTTGTTGTTGTGAGTCAGGTAAAGATCTGATGGGATCCAGTATTTCTGCACCATTTATTTTTTCTGGTCTTCTGTCTGGAGCTCTATGGTATTTAAATTTAATTAACATTGAGGCAACTTCCGGCATTTTATATTCCAGCAGTACTGGAACTTTGATATCTAAAACTAGAGGACCATGATCAGATTTGCTTCTTTCCATTTGTTGATTTTCTCTTTTTTTGCTCTGCCATTCACACATTTAATGACATGATGTCCTGTGTTCGTTGCCATGAAAAACATATCTAACCTTAAGTGACTCTGATTCTGAGATTGTGTGAAGCCTTCTTTTATAGGATGTATTAATGCAAATATATCTTCGAGGCTCAGAGAATCAGTGAAATCTTCTAGAATACTTCTAAGTGAGGATTGGTAAGTTTGATCTGCTGCTGGTATCCTATCGAAAGTTGGGTTCAGTACTGTGTTGAAGTCCACACCAACCACGAGCACACCTTTAGTTTCTCAATCTGTCCAGCATTTGTCTGTCTGCCCTATGGTTATACACATTAACAAGAGTAAACAACTGACCATAGAGACGACAGAAGAGTATAATACAGCCTCTACTGTAATCTTCATCATGGCATATATGGTGAAAGATTTTTTCATTCTTAATTAAGATAGCGACTCCTTTGCTGCGAGGATGGTGGACAGTGAAGACCTCAAGCCTTGTATGCTCTCTAGTACTTTATAAGACTGTGATCCAATGTGTCTTTTGCACAAAGACAACATTAGCCTTTAGGCTGACGAGTTCATCCAACACAAGTTGGAACTTGGGGCTTCTTTCTTTTGTGTACCTGATTCCCATAGTGTTACAAGAGACAAAACAAAGTATCAGATGCTTTGGTTTTTCCATTTTTTATGAAGACGGATTCTGTCTTACTGATAAATTAAGAAAATAAAATGTATTAATAAAATTGTTCTATATTACATTTTTATTAGTTTAATACTTACATAATAATGAACGGAATATCATTTTAGATGAAGAAATTGGACGCAGAAATTATCCATCAAATCATGTAAAGTATTTCATAATGTGACAAAACAAAGAAGAATTAGTTCTCAAAATCCTATGGTACTGAGTATGTTTTATATATATATATATATATATATATATATATATACTCCAGTGTTTATGGACATGTCACAAGCTACTTTTTCAGTTTGATTATCCATCTACATTATAATTATAGATCATTTAAAGTGTATTTAAAGCACACATTATGATTTGATGTTAAATACGACTTCCACCTACTAAGTAGCCAGAATGAAAAGAGTGTGTATAAAAATAAAGATTTTTGGATTAAGTTGTCATTATACAGATGGCTTTGTAACTTTAATGAAACATTTTTTATGTGTGTGTTTATATAGGCCTGTATGAAATCTATCAAACTCACCTTTTTCATGCTGTCACTTTGAACATTCAAAGCATGTTCACAAACTTGTAAATCAACTTCTGAGTTGAGCAGTGTTTCCTGACAATCAACTTTTCATTTGAACTGACTGAATAACAGTAGATGAGAGTTTAGATGACTGACTGTCATTATTCTCATGTCTCTTACTGTTAGAAGTGACAGAGCTCAGAGCTTCTGTTCAACACAACACTTCAGCCGAAGACAAAGACAGAAGTACAAACACTGAGGGTAGTGTTTCATCTTTTAATTTCAGTTTTCAATTGAACTAATTTCATAATTAATGGACTTTACACACTAAACAAAACTAACAATAACTGTGTAAATAGTAGTTAGGTGGTGGATATTTATATTTCAGTAATGTAGTTAATTATAAAACAGTATGCAATAACATAGTGTTTAAATTTTCATTCTTAAAAATATTATTAAATGAATGCAACTTTATTGGGACAAAAACCTCCATACACCTATACTGCTAATCACCTAATAACACTGTAGCCTAGAACAAGTTTGGTAAAGGGCGGCCTCGAACTCGAACTATAGTGCTGTTTATCACAGTCAGGCATTGGTGGGTAGAGTTAATGTAAATAGTCTCTGCCAACAAATGATTATTTATTTATATATTATATTACTGCAATATTTTATTATTCAATATCTTTAAAATAATCTGTATTGTATAAATCACTATAGAGATAAAGTTGATATAATTTTACTTGATCAGAAACGTGCTGTAGAGATGAAAGTACAATTTATGTCCTACTTTATTGTTTTTAGATGCACAGCGATAGTAGTTAACAGTAACTTATGATGTTAACACTGTCCAGGAGGAGCGCGTCAGAAATAGGCCTGGGTATTGTTAGGAATTACACAATTCGATTCGATTTCGATTCTTGAGGCTTTGATTCGATATTGATTTATTAGCTTCGATATCAATTCAATAATAAGTAAATACAGAAGTAATTAAGTGAGATATGACTAAGGTGGCTTTCTTCAGTGGCTTCAGAGCCAGTGCAATGAATCTTTCTCAGCTCAGATCTTTCTCTTGTTTTCTTATCTCAGGGGCAAGTAGTGCTGCAGAGATAGCAGCTTGCTGGTCTAAAAATCTTTCCAGCATGTTAAATGCACTATTCCAACGCGTTGGTACATCGGTCACTAACTTGTGCTGTGGCAGGTCCAGGAGTTTCTGTTTTTTTTCAGTTCGTGAATGGCTATGGTGCTCCGGTGGAAAAATGCAGAGATCCGCCTCAGTCTGCCTAGAAGCCTTGATACTGCAGGCATCTTGAGAGCAGCCTGTGATGCCAAGTTTATGACATGTGCAAAATAGCCAATGTGCAATGTCTCTGTCAGTCCAACTGCTCGTAGCATGTTAGCTGCGTTATCTGTTACAATTGCTGGCACTTTGTCATTTCAGCCCCATTCTTTCTGTTATGTCCAGGAAGTATCGCATGCTGTGGATGTGTTCCTTGTTGTCTCCTCTCTAACAGGATTGGTCCAAGGCTTAATGAGGGACAGCCAGTGGTTGGCCAAGAGACGGGACCTGTACTATAAATTCCCCTGGATCTCGCTAGAGGGTGCTCTCCCTTTTTGCTCTCACCTTTGTTGTTGTCAGCCATGAGCAATGTGCTGTGTGTATCTCTTTGTTTGGTACACTCATGGTACACTCCTGTGTGTTTAGTGGTAGTGAAATTGCTGTTAGATCTTAAGTAGTTAACAGAGTGCTGTTAACCACATGTTTTTGGAGAGCTTTATGACTTGAACCCCAACAGTTCAGTGTTTGTTTGTTATCCCACACATGAGGCCATAGGGGGTGAGTGCCTTCTTTGTTTTTGTAGGCCATTCGGCCATTACCCATTTTCTCCTGTTTTTTGATAGGTAAGGAGTTAGGTGAGATTGTTGTATTTTAGTTTCTTTATTTTGGATGCACAGGGAAGTTAGTTTCTTAATGGGAAGTTAGTTGTTTTATTGTTTTGGCATTTGCTCACCCCTGATCATTTGCCTCTGTTTCTTCTTTATTTATTTTGTGATTTGTTTGTACTCCACAAAATAGCTTCTGTATCAGATTGATCCAAAGATCAACTTAGAGAATAAAAGAGTACTTTAACAGCTAATCATTGTGGTGTCATTTATGTTGCGGTTCTGACCTAGACCGGGGCTGTAACATAAATTCGAGGCTCGTCCAGCCGGTTGTTTGTCACGGATGGTCTAAATTGGGCGTACGTTTGTTGCAGATACCATAACTTATAGGGACTCGTTTGGTGCTGGTAATAAACTGTGGAGGTTTATTTATTTTTGGCAGATTAGTGAAGGGCAAGATGAATAGGAGATTTGTTTATGGCTTGTTAATGAAGGTACCATATTTTGTGGATTCATTCAGTAGGTATCAATGAGGGTATTTGGCAAATTAACCATGCATTTGTTGCCTGGTAATTTTCTTGTGGTGTGCGATGAGTTTACGGTCAAATATGGAATTTGATTTAACGTAATTTACGTTATCTCCTACGGAGGAATTTAATAAGTGTCGGAAGGCTGATTCGTTGCAGATTTCTTTAATTTTCCTGTTCCTAGGCAGGAGATAAAACGGGTAGTTAAAGAGCAGTTGTATAACAAGTTGGTAGAGGCTGGAATTTTACCGGATGAATCTGTGGAAGGGTTACCACAGAGTGTTGAAACTGAGGTAGGTGGAGAACCTCTTTCTTTTGCTAATATAGATCCTAGTCATCCGCGTTTTGATCCTATGTTAGTGATTAAATTAAAGGAGTTGGATCTACAAATAAAGAAACCGGATTATGATGCACAGCTTCTTCATTTTCGAACTTTTGAGTTGCAGGTTGATAGTAAGTTTAAACTGCGTAAACTGGAACTGCAAGCCAAAGAGCAATTTAATGCACCTGTGCCTATGCCTAGATCGAGACCTCAATCTCCTCATTCCCCAGTGAATGTGCCAGTTTCAGCTGTGCCAGAGCAAAGTCCACCACGCGCTACTTCGTCTGTTGGTGAGTCCATAACTAGTCTTGATGTGAGTAAATATGTCACACTTGCTCCCCAGTTTAGAGAAACTGAGGTAGATTCTTACTTCGTCACTTTTGAGCGTATTGCAGCTACTTTACGTTGGCCAAAACAGATTGATGTTGGTCAACAATTTCTTCAATGTCTTTTCTGCCTGTGCAGTAACACGTGCTCAGACTAGGAAGTTTGACGATGTTCTTGTCACGGTCTCTGGTCTGTGTTTCCCTGGGTCTCCACTAGTGGTCTCACTTCCCCATAGGCACCTCACTGCAGGCACTACAATTCCCACAAGGCCTTGTCCCTTCATCACAGTAATTGCACTCCTGTTAATTGCATTTAGGTGTCTTCACTTCATAGTCATTACCCTGCCTATTTAAACCGGTCGGTTTCTGTTTGTTTCATGGAGTCCTTACTTTCCGCCACCCTTTTTCCTTGGTCCCTTGTGTTCTAGTGTCTTGTTTCCTGTTTGTTTGTTTTGGACTGATATTTGGTTTTGACCCCCTGCTTGTTTGATTCTGATTTGGATTACCCATTAAACTCACACTGCTCTTGGATCTCTCGTCTCCTATGTTCCCGATCATTACAGAAGGATTCCATCATGTCTAGATCCAGCGGTGTGGGATTTGTGTCCGTTCCCCAGCCAGTGTGGAGGAGCGGAGGGCTAAATTCCTCAAATTAGCCACCCTCCATCAAGAGGGGAATGAGGTGGGTGGTGTTCTGGACCCTGGCGGGTGGAATGGGATATAATGATGCAGCCCTGAAAGACCTTTTCAACGCCGGTCTGGATAACCCTGTGCCAGAAAGGGAAATGGACCAGCTGGACGCCTTTGATTTTTGGGGGTTCATTTTGTACCTACAACATTGGTCTCCGTGGGATACCCCAGCCACACCTGTCTCTCCCGGTGGTATAGCCGACTCTAGACTGGGGTCTACAGATAGGAGGACCGCCAGCCCAGCACCACTACACAATATGGCCGCCAGCCCAGCGCCACGGCGCAAGATCGCTACCAGCCCAGCGCCACGGCGCAAGATGTCCGCAAGCCTAAGCCCCTGAACTTTCATTTCTTTCCTGGCCTTGTGTTTTGTTGTTGTTGTTGTTTTTTTTTTTGCACTTTCTTTATCTGTTACAATCTATTACCTGGCCCTCCGCCGGTCCACCTCCCTCCTGGTCTCCTTGTTGTTTGTTGTTTGCACTTCCTGTCTCTGTTTCCCTCTGTTGCCTGGCCCTCCGTCCCTCCCCCTGGTCTTCTGCCAGTCCACCTCCTTCCTGGTCTCTGTGTTCCTTGGTTTGTTCTTGTGTTCGGTGGAGCATCTGGTAGCTGCTCCGTAGAGGAGGGGGTAATGTCACAGTATCTGGTCTGTGTTTCCCTGGGTCTCCACTAGTGGTCTCGCTTCCCCATAGGCACCTCACCACAGGCACTACAATTCCCACATGGCCTTGTCCCTTCATCACAGTAATTGCACTCCTGTTAATTGCACTCAGGTGTCTCCACTTCATTGTCATTACCCTGCCTATTTAAACCGGTCTGTTTCTGTTTGTTTCATTGGAGTCCTTACTTTCCGTCACCCTGTTTCCTCGCGTTCCTTGTGTTCTAGTTTCTTGTTTCCTGTTTGTTTGTTTTGGACTGATTTTTGGTTTTGACCCCGTTTGATTCTGATTTGGATTACCCATTAAACTCACACTGCTCTTGGATCTCTCGTCTCCTGTGTTCCTGATCGTTACAGTTCTAGACGTGTCTGAAACCTTCATGACTGATAGAGCTGACCAAAAGGAATGTGTGCAGGATATTTTTTCTTATATCTGTATTTCTGATTAGGATGTTGCAGTCCGGCTTGAATCTCTGCTGGGAACAGGGAGGAACCAACTGGCCGCCGCGCAAAGAATTGATCCGTCACTAGAAAAGTGTGTTGATGTTGCTGTACAGGAAGATGAAGTAGCGACTAAGGATGTGGTTTACGTTTGGGAAGATGGGGTGCTCATGCGTAAATGGTCTCCAGTAGGGAAGGATCTGAGCTGGAAAACAGTATTTCAGGTAGTAGTCCCTGATAATTACCGTGAACCGATTTTGCGTTTAGCTCATGATCATGCTCTCTCTGGCCATTTGGGAGTAAATAAAACTTTCAATCGCATCATTCGTTATTTCTATTGGCCGGGGTTGAAATCAGCCGTTTCCAAATACTGTCATTCGTGTCATGTGTGCCAGTTAGCTGGTAAACCTAATCAGGGATTCCTAATGCTCCTCTTCATCCATAGCAGTTCTGTCGGAACCATTTGAGAGAATCATTATCAATTGTGTTGGTCTGTTACCAAAGACAAGGTCTGGTTATCAGTACCTTTTAACCCTAATGTGTGCTGCTACTCAGATCCTGAGGCGATTCCTATGCCTACAATTAGAGCTAAAAATGTGACCAAAGAACTGATTAAATTATTTTCTACATTTGGCATTCCCGGGGTCATACAGTCAGATCAAGGTACAAATTTCACCTCTAAACTGTTTGCTCAGGTCTTGAACTGTTTGTCTGTCAAGCATACTTAGACGACATTGTTGTTTATTCACTTGACTGGAAACAGCATCTGACAAGTCTCTGTTCAGTGTTTGAACGGTTGAAGGCTGCATCACTTACCTTGAATCTTGCCAAGTGTGAATTTGGTAAAGCTGTTGTGACCTATTTGGCAAAATGTGTGGGTCAGGGACCGGTACGTCCTGTGGAAGCGAAAATCGAGTGCTTTGTTAATTTCCCAGCTCCAATCACTAATCGGGAGTTATGTCGTTTCCTGGGAATGACTGCATATTACCATGCCTTTTGTAAAAACTTTGCTGAGATTGATGCTATCAAGACGTTGTTGTGTAGTGCCCCAATCCTGTCCGCTCCAGATTTCTTAAGAGCATTTAAGTTGGAAGTGGATGCAAGTGATGTCGGAGCAGGTGCAGTTCTTATTCAGGAAGATGCTGCGGGAATTGATCACCCAATCTTTTACATCTCAAAGAAATTCACAAAGTCACAGCAGCATTATAGCACCATTGAAATAGAAACCCTTGCACTGTTGCTGGCACTCCAACATTTTGAAATCTATCTTGACGCTGGTACTGTTCCTATCATGGTGTATACTGACCATAATCCCCTTGTGTTTCTCTTCCGAATGTCAAATTCAAACCAAAGGTTGATGCGTTGGTCTCTTCTGATCCCGGGTTTTAATCTGAAAATTCGGCACAAGAAAGGATGTGAGATTGTGATTGCTGATGCTTTGTCAAATGCTCCAAGTACGCTGCAGAGTTAGGAGTCCTTCTGTTTTTTTTTTTTTTTGCCTCTGTGAGCAATTTAGCAATATTGTTCCCTGTGTGGCTTTCAAAGAGCGCTCTGGTCTGCAGGATGTTTGACACAAGGACCCAATCAGTTGAAATAAAATGAGACGTGATGTTTACATAAAGGTCGGTCGATCTGGAGGTCCAGCCAGGTAAGCACCACTTTTTCCGCCAACATTAAGGACTCACAAACCTCCGTTTTAACCTCATGTAAAGCTTTGACATGGACACTTCTGTGATGTGTTTATGTGTAGGTATGACGTACCGTGGCTCAAGTGTGTTGACCATGTATTTAAAGGCCACGTTTTCAACAACACTATATGGGCCTAAGTCTTTACAGATGTAAATGGCCACGGATCCTGTTATCTTCTGTGCATGAACGGAACCTGAAGGAAATTTGCAGTGAAAGGCTTTGTTGAGTTGTGTCTGTTTAGAATCATTCGGCTTAGCCACGCTGGATTGAATTGAGAAACAAATAATTGCAATGCATTGATGAATCAATATTTTTACCCAGTCCTAGTCAGATACTTAGCCTAATTAACACCGGTGGAGCGCACTCAAGCCAATCAACACCACAGTATAAATACAGCCGACTTACCTCTATCAATTGACAATTTATCAGCATCCCTCGTCCACACCATCTCCTCACTTCGAGTTCATTTTACACTATAGGGGAAGGTAGGGGTACTCTAGGTTCAGGTTCAGGCCACTAAGCTCGGAGCCCTTGCCTGGACAGCACGCCAAATATGTATTATCGTACTTCAGCTAATTATATGTAAGCGTGAACTCGTGAAGTGTGTTATATTTATAATTACTATTCCCCGCCTCCAGTTCACGTGTTGTTTCTGGGAAAGAGTATCCCATGCAGTGTCTTCAGATGCATGCATCAAATTTCAGCAAATATAGAGCAGGTAATCCGGGCATTACATGCATACAGAACATTCTCTTACTATTCACAGTATACACGCAGCATACTTGTATTTTAGTACACCATTCCGAAAACAGTTTCTGTACTGATTTCAGTGTACTTGAGTTATAGCAGATTCTGGTAAATATAGTAGGTCATCTGGGTATTTGATGCATGCAAAAAAATTGCACTCTATGCATAGCATAAATACTGTATACTGCAGAAATAGCAGTATGATAGTATGGCAATTCGAGCACAGCACATGTGTCTGCACAAAACATGATACAAGAACACAGCCAATAAGAGCTCTCAATGACTGCGCATCCACACATGACATGACATGAAAGTACACAGCCGAGCTCATGGTACACAGAACACAAACATGAAAGTACATGGACGATTATAAACATGAGCATGTGCTACACAGAAAAGAACAACACACACTAACAGAAGAGCATACACCCTGAGTGAAACTCAATAATGCACACTCACAATGAGACCAGGAGCCCACTTCAGAAAGGAGGTTATGTGAAAACTGAGTATGTTAACCCTGAAATGAGGGAAACTCTAGGTTTTCTGTTTCAGAATGGGAGGTTTGTCAAACCTGAGAAATCAGGGTAAGTCAAGCCCATTTCTGAAAGAGAGCTAGCTTATACTCAGAGTCAGTTACCATGATAACTTACTCTGTGAACCTAACCTGGGGGTTGTTTCATCAAAGACGCTAAGAAAATTGGGGACTTGAAATAACATAAATCAATAAGGACTAAAGCGGTTTCATAAATTACAAATGAAGTTCACACAATTTCACTAATTCAATCCAGGTTCAATGAGTCAGGATAATTTGATGTGCAAGCTTATTCTTAAGCAGCCTATAAGGTCGATCATGGATCAGATTGATCCAACAAATAGAGAATATCTGTGCTGTTCAATGCACTTGAGAAATTGTTTTCCTCTGTGCATAACTGACACATCACAGGTATATTTTTCATCTGTATATGTTAGAAAGTCATGCACAGTAGCGTACCATGGGGTTTCAGTCAGGGCCTTCAGCAAGCAACTGTAAACTACATACCTTTACACATCTAACTTTCACATCTCTGTAACAGCTAACACAGCCGTATGCATATCATTTGCATATTATGCTGTACACAGGCTCTCAATGACAATGACAGCTGATCAACAAGTTCAACAGTAGACTAGATGGAGGTGGGTAAAATTTTGAGTAAATTTCCCTACATGGGTCAGTAAAAGTAATTCACAAATACATGATTCACTATGATCATTCACGTCACTCAAAAATGACGCGCTCACAGCAGCAGAACTGTACAAATGCTGGACATCCACACACAACACCACAGTATTATCAGACAGCACATACACCTCTATAACAATGTGCATGATTCAATACTCAAAAATAATAAAACACTCTTTCACCTGTCACTTTTAAATTAAGTCTGTGTGTCTGTCATTCCATGTCCCTTTACTCGTATTAAAAAAAATAAACATGGCCAAATAATTTGTTGTGCTCGGTGCTAGCTGTTAGCCACTCATAGATGCAATTTATCTTTGAAATGGTGCACAAAACCATTGTTAGCAAATTCAGGTTAGGTAGTTTATCCTTCAGTTATTCCTCTTTTGTTTGCAAAAAGGTGCCTTGAAAAAGGCAGATCAGCAGCAATGTCTGGTGTAGAGGCGCCGGTGACTATAAAGGACTAAAAATGACAGGAAAGGAAAAATAAATAAATAAAAGTAGAAATAAATAAATAAATGCAGAAATAAGTGAAAATAAATACCTTTTGGTGATATAAATGGCTATTTCTGTATTTTTGCATTTATTTATTTATTTATGCATTTCTACATGTATCTACATGTCTCTCAAATGAGCTGAATTTTAATTTTCCTTCTTTGTACACTGACCTAAACACAGCTGATTAGCTGATTTTCTTTAATCATATTATTTTTCTCTTCTATGCTGCGTGTGTAACATGGCCTTCCTTGCTGATTTTGTGACGCTGGACTATGAAGGACAAGAGGCAAAAGCAAGTTAACAGAGTTTATTATAATATTTGAGATGATGGTAGGATGACGCAGGAACCGCGATGGCAGCACAGACTGGTGAGTAGGTGAATTGAGTGCGCTGATGATGATGACGGCGGTGGTAAATCCAAGTGAGGTGACAATAATCCGTGAGCGAAGGTAATGATCCAACAGAAACCGAACAGGAGACAAAGCAAGGCAGGAACACATGAATCAGACATCAGACACGGGCGACCTCAAACAACGATCTGACAAACAAGAGACGAAAGACAGGGTGTTAAATAGGCAGTTGGAATGAGATGCACCCACATGAAACAATCAACATGACGTAACATGAATACAGCTGGAGACGGTGCATTCATGAACCGTGACAGTACCCCTCCTCCTCAGGACGCCTCCTGGCGTCCCCAGAATCTCTTACCTGTCGATTGTAATCATCGATAAGGGAGTGATCCAGGATGTCCCTAGCAGGTACCCAACTTCTCTCCTCCGGACCGTAACCCTCCCAGTCCACCATGTACTAAAATCCGCGTACCCTCCGTCTAGAGTCCAGAATGCGATTGACCGAATAGGTGGTCTCCCCATCTACGAGTCGCGGTGGGGGGGGGGGGGGACCGGGGTAGGCGGATCAATGGGAGAATGAAAAACGGGCTTTATTTTGGATACGTGAAAGGCGGGATGAATTCTCCTGTAGGCAGGAGGGAGTTTAAGGCGGACTGCCACCGGACTAATGATCTTGGTGACAGTAAACGGGCCAATAAATTTGGGAGCCAACTTAATAGATACGGAACGGAGAGGAATATTTTTGGTAGAAAGCCACACTTTTTGACCCACGACGTATACGGGAGGCCTTGACCGGTGGCGATCGGCTTTGGCCTTGGTGCGCGCCCCCACCTGGAGTAGAGTCTCGCGGGCTCTAGTCCAAGTGCGGTGACACCTCTGGACGAAGGCGTGAACGGAGGGGACCGCAAACCTCGGATTCCATACTGGGAAAAATAGGTGGCTGGTAACCTACACTACACTCAAAAGGAGATAGGCCCGCAGCTGATACTGGTAAGGTATTGTGGGCGTACTCCACCATAGACAATTGTTGGCTCCAGGAGGAAGGATTCTTGGAGACCAAACATCGCAACACCCTTTCCAAATCTTGGTTGGCTCTCTTGGTTTGACCATTGCTCTGGGGGTGAAACCCTGAGGACAGACTTACAGTCGCTCCCAGTAGTCTACAGAATTCTCGCCAAAATTTAGACACAAATTGGGGTCCCCTGTCGGAGACCACGTCTCTCGGGAGGCCATGTAAACGAAAGACGTGGTCTATGACGGTCAGCGCTGTCTCCTTGGCTGAGGGTAATTTGGGCAAGGGAATAAAGTGGGCTGCCTTCGAGAACCGGTCCACCACGGTTAAAAATACCGTGTTGCCCTGGGAGGGCGGTAATAAAATCTAAAGCGATGTGGGACCAGGGTCTCGAAGGAACCGGCAGCGGTTGAAGTAACCCATCAGGGGGCCGATTGGAAGTCTTACCAGTGGCACAAACCGAGCAAGCCAAAACAAAACTGTGAATGTCGCGAGCCATAAGTGGCCACCAGAATCGTTGCTTGACTAAAAATCTATCGGAATGGTCAAAAATACGCGACAAAGAATCGGGTTTGATATTTTTGGAACCCGGGCGGTACGAGATAGTAAAGTCAAAACGTCCGAAAAAAAAGTGCCCATCGAGCCTGCCTGGAGTTCAACCTTTTGGTGGTGCTAATGTACTCTAAATTCTTGTGGTCAGTCCATACTATAAAAGGAACCCCCGATCCTTCTAATCAGTGTCGCCATTCCTCCAATGCCATCTTAACTGCCAACAATTCTCGGTTACCAATATTGTAATTTCGTTCTGCCGGAGATAAACGATATGAAAAATACGCGCAAGGGTGGACCTTGTCGTCTAAGGGAGAACGTTGAGATAACCCCGCTCCTACCCCCACCTCTGACGCGTCGACCTCCACCACGAACTGACCTGTAGGGTCAGGGGTAATCAGAATAGGGGCTGAAATGAAACGGCTCTTCAGTTTGGCAAACACAGCCTCAGCTGTGTCTGACCACCTGAACGCAGTCTTGGCAGAGGTCAAGGCGGTCAGAGGTGCGGCTAGTTGGCTGAAGTTGTGAATGAAACGCCGGTAGAAGTTAGCGAACCCCAGAAACCTCTGTAGGGCCTTACGGGAATCTGGGCTTGGCCATTCTACCACAGCCTTAACTTTCTCGGGATCCATGCGTATTCCTTCAGTCGACACGATATACCCCAAAAATGGAATTGACTGTGCATGAAACTCGCATTTCTCCGCCTTGACAAAAAGCCCATTCTCTAGCAACCTCTGAAGCACTTGTCGGACATGCTGCGCATGTTCCTGGAGAGAGGAAGAAATAATCAATATGTCGTCCAGGTAGACATAAATGAACTGATCCATCATATCTCGCAGCACGTCGTTGACGAGTGCCTGGAAGACCGCTGGGGAGTTGGAGAGCCCGAAGGGCATCACCAAATATTCAAAGTGCCCTCTGGGGGTGTTAAAAGCAGTCTTCCATTCATCCCCCTCCCTGATCCGAACCAAATGATACGCATTGCGTAAGTCCAGTTTTGTGAAAATTGACGCTCCCTGCAACCTCTTGAAGGCCGAAGACATCAACGGTAAAGGATAAGTGTTCTTTACCGTGATGTTGTTCAGTCCTCGGTAATCAATGCAAGGTCGCAGTGATCCGTCCTTCATTCCCACAAAAAAGAACCCCGCCCCCGCAGGAGAAGAGGAAGGGCGGATGAATTTAGAAGCTAGAGAATCAGAAATATATTTCTCCATAGCCTCCCTCTCTGGAACAGAAAGTGAATAAAGTTTGCCCTTAGGCGGAGACTTACCTGATAGTAAATCTATGGCACAGTCGTAAGGACAATGCAGAGGAAGAGAAGCAGCACGAGACTTACTGAACACTTCCATCAGATGGAGGTACTCAGCGGGCACGTTAGACAAATCCACCGCCTCCTCCTGTAACACAGGCACAGGCACAGGCACAGACACAGACGGACAGGCAGACACTAAACAAGACTCATGACACTCTTTACACCAGGACAAAATGGAAATAGAGGACCAGTCTATTTTGGGGTTATGGAGGAGGAGCCAAGGGTGCCCAAGGACAATGGGTGCCAGGGGAGAGTCAAGGATGTGAAAGGAGATGGTCTCGGAGTGATTGCCAGATGTGATGAGTGTGATGTCTTCAGTAATGTACGAGATGGTAGGGAGTTGCTGTCCAGTGAGGGCGTGAACCATGATGTGGTGCGGAAGGGGTCTGAGGGGAATGTGGAGCTTGTGTGCTAATGTGCTATCCATGAAGTTACCCTCTGCCCCAGAGTCCAGTAGTGCTTGACAGTGGTGTGTCTGTGCTGACCACCGCAGCCTTACCGGAAGGAGCGTAGATGATGATGATGATGGTGATGAGGTCTTCTCGGCGGAGATCCCACCCGATAGTAGCCTCATGCGTACTACCGGGCCTGGACCTTTTACCGGACAGGCATGGGCTTGATGTCCGGCCCCCCGCAGTAAAGGCATAGGCCCAGGGACCTCCGCCTCTCCTTCTCCTCCCGGGAAAGCCGAGCTCGCCCTACCTGCATGGGCTCGTGATCGTAGACGGGGCTGGCCGCGTCCCCGCCGCTGAATCGCACGTCTGCCGGTCCCCTGGATGGGGTGCTGAGTAGAGCCCTCCTCTCCATCCGTGCCAGACGTGCATCGACCCATAGCGCCAGCTCCATAAGTCCATTGAGGGACGGGGGAAGATCCAGGGCGTAGATCTCTCTCTGGACACGGTCAGCCTGCCCATGCAGGAACATGTCCCACTGCGCCTCCTCGTTCCAATGGCACTCCACCTCCAGGGTCCGGAACTCGATGGAATAGTCCGAGACGGATCTCTCGTGCTGGCGTAGCTCCGCCAGCTTCCTGGCCGCCTCCCGCCCTGCGGCGGCCCGATCAAAGACCCGTCTCATCTCGGCGGAGAGTGCCTGGAACGAGGCGCAGCATGGATCCTGGTTCTCCCACACCGCTGTTCCCCACAATGCCGCCCTCCCAGAAAGCAGGGTAAGTACAAAGGCCACCTTGGCCCTCTCATCGGCAAAGGTTCTGGGCTGGAGGGCAAAGTGCATATCACAGCGGTTAAGAAAGGCTCTACAAAAATCGGGCTCACCCGAGTACGCCTCCGGGATCGGGAGGCGTGGTTCCGGCTGGGAGCGGCCCTCAGACGGTGCTAGTGGAACAGGCGGTGTGAGTGGCACAGTGGGAGCTCGTAATAGCTGGAACTGTTGGGTGAGCTCGGACACCTGCGTCACCAAGGTTTGAACCGCGCGACCAGTGTCGTCAAGACTCCTCTCCTGGGAGTCCATCCTCCGAACACTGGCGCTGAGAAACTCCTCGAGGGTGGAATGGTGACTACTCGCTGCCTCCATAATGGTCAGATCGTTCTGTGACGCTGGACTATGAAGGACAAGAGGCAAAAGCAAGTTAACAGAGTTTATTATAATATTTGAGATGATGGTAGGTTGGAGAATGACGCAGGAACCGCGATGGCAGCACAGACTGGTGAGTAGGTGAATTGAGTGCGCTGATGATGATGACGGCGGTGGTAAATCCAAGTGAGGTGACAATAATCCGTGAGCGAAGGTAATGATCCAACAGAAACCGAACAGGAGACAAAGCAAGGCAGGAACACATGAATCAGACATCAGACACGGAGGACCTCAAAAAACGATCTGACAAACAAGAGACGAAAGACAGGGTGTTAAAAAGGCAGTTGGAATGAGATGCACCTGCCGCTGATCAGACGATCAGCGGCAACACCCACATGAAACAATCAACATGACGTAACATGAATACAGCTGGAGACGGTGCATTCATGAACCGTGACAGTACCCCTCCTCCTAAGGATGCCTCCTGGCGTCCCCAGAATCTCTTACCTGTCGATTGTAATCATCGATAAGGGAGTGATCCAGGATGTCCCTAGCAGGTACCCAACTTCTCTCCTCCGGACCGTAACCCTCCCAGTCCACCAAGTACTGAAATCCGCGTCCCCTCCGTCTAGAGTCCAGAATGCGATTGACCGAATAGGTGGTCTCCCCATCTACGAGTCGCGGCGGGGGGGGGAACCTGGGTAGGCGGATTAATGGGAGAATGAAAAACGGGCTTTATTTTGGATACGTGAAAGGTGGGATGAATTCTCCTGTACGCAGGAGGGAGTTTAAGGCGAACTGCCACCGGACTAATGATCTTGGTGACAGTAAACGGGCCAATAAATTTGGGAGCCAACTTATTAGATACGGAACGGAGAGGATTTTTTTGGTAGAAAGCCACACTTTTTGACCCACGACGTGAGTGTTTCACCCACATGAAACAATCAACATGACGTAACATGAATACAGCTGGAGACGGTGCATTCATGAACCATGACAGATTTAGGTTTGTTGATTTGATTGATGAAAAAACAGAGAAACTCACAAGCTGAGCATTTGCTTTGATGTTCTTGAGTATGCGGTGTGTTTAACACAGTCCGGTTCAAATGTGGGTGCAAAAAAATCCATTAAAACTCTAGCAGATGTTTGTCAGAGCGTTGCCATTGTGCTATTGCCTTGTGGGCAAGTGAGAAATGTTAAATAAAGCAACATGGTAAAAAGATGAAAATTCAATTCCTTTTACATTCTCCAAGGTATTAACATTAACATTTTTCATAACTCCATGTAGGACGTTTCTGTACATAAATGTAAGCACTGTGGCAGTAGTAATGTGATATTTGGAAAATGTACTCTTGATACTCAAGTACTTTTAAAAACAAAGTACTTCAGTACTACTTTTACTTAAGTATACATCTGACTGTAGTACTTTTACTTGTACTTGATCTAAATTTAGTAAGGGGTATCTGTACTTTTACTCAAGTAATGAAGCTGTGTACTCTGTCCGCCTCTGGTATTTATACAGCAGATTTTTTTTTATGTAGGATATTCCAGTTCAACCTCAATGAAACTAATCATAGGCCATTAAGTGGACATTACACAAATGAAAATGATGTCTAAATAATAAAAATAAAAACATTTTTTACATAATTTTATGTTTCATAGGGCAAGCAGAGAAGGCCCTGCAAGCCCTGATGGCCCACCACTGTGAGTGAACGAGTGCTGCAGTGTGCATGTGCGGTAAACAGATGGAACGCAATAGAATAATGGTGCAGTAATTCTATAATAAAATAAGCATTCTGCTAAAATATTTGTTGGACATTAAATGTGACGTAGAATTTTAATCCTACATATAAACGCATTTTTATAATAGCAGTATGTAAATCAAATTTAAGCTGCTGATACAGCCTTACCATCTTAAATGAATTAATGTGTGTTTCTCTTATCAGTTAAAATCTATTCTGATTTCTGTTATTTATTTTCATTTTTTTAATGATAATGTTCTAGTAATAACCATAAAATGTACAGCTGTCATAAAACCTGAAAGAAAGACTGCATGGCTAGAAACTGCTGAATAACTCAATGTGCAAGTTGCAACTATGGTGATATGTTTTCATCTTTAAAATTTCATTACATTTTGGACACAATATTAAATATCATTGGTTGTACCCTTTTTTGTATTAATTTGATTATTTAAGTTTCATTTTCTGTATACTTTTTATTTTTGGATAATAAAGTCAACTAATTGTAGCCTATATGAGAGAGTCAGTAGTAATATCAATGCTTTCCTATTAGGGGACGTTTCGTTGAAAAAAATCAAACCGTTCGGTTCTCCACACACGGTTCGGCAAGCGCTGGGACCACGGTTCAACTTAAATCTGACAAAGCACCTGTAATATGGTTTTAGCACCTAAAACAAACAGGGTTCAGCTAGTATAGGTTTCTATTTATGGATGCGCATTTTGGCTTCCCAGACATTACAACAACAGCAATGAGAAGAAAAACAAAACCTGGATAAATCGGTCACTCTTGTTCAATGCAAATGCCTTATGCTGGAATATGAGTGGTGATAGCGCACACGCTCACAGATGAGACCTAAATAGTACACGGTAATATGTGTTTAAACTAAACTCATTTAAGCTTTGCCAGTTTTAACATTTATGCAAGCTCGCGCACACACTGAGAACACAATCTTCTTTTTTTATTTTTTATTAGAAAGTATAGTTTTTCCATAAACATAGCACATAACAAAACCGTGACTCTAAAACCATGAAAAAGTTGAACTGTGCCACCCCTAGCTCCTATTGGCCAGTGTCAGAGGAGCTCAGCTTAGCCTGACAGTAAGTTAGTTTCCCAGCATAAAATGCCATAGTGACTGAGCCTGAGCTATGGTAATTTTGCTTTATGAAACCAAATCAAGTGAAAATAAGTCAGACCAATTGAAATAAGCCTGGCTTATTTGGTAAACTTGTTTTATGAAACAGCCCCCTGATCAGAAGCAGGTTTTCTTCGGTAAACCCAGAGTTTCTTTAGATCTATTCCCTCTTTTAATGCACAAGCGATGTTTAAATACTTCATTCATTCATGCACACTGCAAAGTTGCTTTTCTTACTAAGGATTTTTTTTCTTATTTCCAGTACAAATATATATTTACAAAACAATTAAATCAAGATGGAATTTCTATATAAGAAAATGATATAAGGTATTTAGACTCGTTCCCTGGGGGGGTCTGAAAAAATTTACTTAAGTAAAATTACATGCCATTGTGGTAATAAAAATTATTTTAATGCAAATGGAAAACAAGATTATTTGGAGTGTCTATTACTAAGTGCAAATCTACCGTAGCTCCACCCTCCAATGTCACACAAGATTAAATGCGAAGTAGTTTGTGATGCCAATGAAAGGGTTCGAGTCTGGCTTTTGCCTACCTCGCTTTTCACTTTTCCCATCACATATCACATTATAATTAATATTCAATTAAAATTAAGAAAATGTTCTAAATTTGTAAGTAAAGTGCCTAAAGAATGTTTAATAATTATAAAAGAGTATATAGTTTCAATAAATAATAATTTAGAATCTTATTATTTCATAGCATTACTCTATATTATATATTCGTAAATAGAAAATAACGTATTTTATTTCGAATACAGGACTCAGTACAGTTGCCTTGGAAATTTTTGTACACGGGTGTACACCTTAAATCTCACAGAAATTTCCCAATATCAGATTTATCCCAGAAATTCCTTTTCCCGCAATGGTTGTTCAGTGGTTCTGAACCAGAAAACTCAGAATTTCCCATCTCAGAGTAAGTCTCACAGAGAGTGAGCTAATGCTCAACCAGTTCCCTCACGATGGAACAAAAAACAAATGGAGTATGAATGTCTAAAGCCCGACACTGAACCAAAACCAAACTGTCATCATTTACTAACTCTCATGTCATTCCAAACTGATATGACTTTCTGGTATAAAGATATTTTTTAGAAAGTTGGTAACTACTCTCTCATGAGTTCTGTAAAAGCACACAAACAAACAGGCGCCATGATCGAATAAGCAGCATAAAACGTAATTTTTGGTGCTTAAAACACAGAAAATCAAGTTCACTTAGAAAGGAATTCAACTTCGAGACAGAAGATGAGTAACAATCAATATAACAGGAAGTAAAATTAAAACAAACGGAGAACACCAAGTCTTATTTAAACAGGCAGTGATAGTACTGGACATCAGCAAGTTCAAAAGGTGCTAGAGGAATTAAAGAAACTCTGTAAAGAAATCAAAAGGGACACAACCACACTAAGACATGCCTGGAAAGAGTGGGGCAAAAAATCAAATATATAAAAGATCAATTAACAGAACAGGAGGAGAGAATCGAAAAGGCAGTAGAGAGAATAAGCATGGTGGAAATTACAACAATGCTAAAAAAAAACGAAGGAAATACAGGCAAAATGCATATACCCAACGCAATTAACACAGAAACTTAGCAATGGGAAGAAAACGTTCACAACACTGAATGACGCAACAAAGCGACTGAGAGAACTGGAAATTATGCTGTGAAAGTGCACTGTGGAGAAAAAAACGAGACACTGCTGTCGACACATGACATCATTGAGCCTTGATTAAAGAAAAGTGTAATGTATCTCAAAATAGTAAATAATAGTAGATAATACTAATACTAATAACAATACTAGACAATAGTAAATCAGAACGTTTTCTAAGTAAACTATGGAAGGTTTCTTTTCTTCTTTTCCAGAAAGAACATAAAAATGAATTGCAGTTATGTTATGTTTCCATATAAGTTTATACAAGCTTTATGTTAAATTTCTGATGGATGCCAAATCTGAATGGAAAATGAATGAAACACTCGATTAGACTTCTTGTGTGCATGTACAATAGTATCATAGGACTTTTAATAGCCCTGTGTGCAATGTTTTCTCCGGAGAGGACAGGCCACACCTCTACCCAGTGGATTAGATGCAGAAAGTGTTTGTAAACTGATTCTAATGGGACCAATGGAAGTTCAAGTTCAGTTCATGGTTTTAATGAGAGGTTTTTTTTGTTTGCCCTCTCTGTCACTATACAAGTATTTATATGAACAAGGAGGAATGTATATAATAATACTATCAGAGAATATGGAATTTTTGAATTTCATTAGTTATAATATAAACAGAATTAATAATCTAACAAAAAGGAAGAAAATTTTGGGACTGTTAAAGGGGGTCATATGACGTTGCTAAAAAGAACATTATTTTGGGTAATGCAATGTGTTTATGCAGTTTATGGTTAAAAAAAACCACAATATTTTCCACATAATGTACATTATTGTTTCTCCTCTATGCACTGCTTTTTGAAATGCATGGATTTTTACAAAGCTCATTGGCCTGAAAAGTGTGGTGTGCTCTGATTGGCCATATATATACAGTGCATTTTGATTGGCCAAATACCTCAAGCGTGTGACAGAAATGTTACATCCCCTTACTATACTGTGATGCTGTCTCCTGGCACGATGAGACAAAACCTGTAAAACCCATTATAAATATGGCATTTGTTGCATCCAGTGGGGACATAATTACTGATTATAATTACTGTCCTTTTTCGAATTGCATTGCATTGCATTGCATTGCATTGTGCCACGTAAACTTAAAACCTTGTCTGCATTTGAGATTGGAGAAACAACAATCAACAACCGCTACTCTCCCAGGAAACAGTCTTCATCCTCCATAAAATGCACTGCACACATCTAAATATCTGTGTTGAACTGTTTTGAAACAGTGTTGTAAATACTCTTTTGGAAGGCCAAACAAAGTAGTTTCACTTTCACAACAAAACCTACATTCTCCACATCATGGCGACGGCAAAAAAACTACAGCAAGATTTCATGTTATGCCTTTATTTGTGTAAACATTTGGTGGCGTTATGCAAATCTTCTTTAGTCTTTGCCACTTGTGATGTAGACATGTTAGAATGTGTTGGGGCGTGTTAGAATGAGCCGTTTTAGGTAGGTGTGGTTGACTCTTTTATAAAGAATATCTCTTTGGACTGGAGACTTTAGTCTTTGCCACTTTACAGATCTTCTTTATGCACCAAGAGCTTGTAACACTGCAAAGAGAAAATAAAATTTTCAATTGCATTATATGAACCCTTTAAAAAAATGGCAAAGTTCTGTAGTATTACTCCAGGAAACAAACTTATCTGAGATAAACATTTAAAACTAAAAAGAGAATGGGTAGATCAAGTGTAAAATGCATCATTTGGAAATAAGAAGAAAAGAGGAGTGACTTTTTAGTTTAGTAAAGCGGTATGCTATAACAATTAAAAAACTTTTAAGACAAGGATGGTTGATATATTATGTGGGTTGGATCATTTGGAGGCATAAAGATAACAATTGTAAATATATATATGATCCAAATGAAGACTGCCCCTTTTTCTTAAAAAAAAAATAGCAGCACCAGTAGCAGATAAAAGTGATGGAATTTTGCTTATCGGAGGAGATTTAAATTGTATATTGACTTTTAAACTAGACAGAACACCTATAGTAGAAAAACCTTAATCTAAATGGTCCAAGGAAAGTCAAATCTGATAGACAAAATGGGCTTAGTAGATGTTTGGTGACAAATTCATCCTAAGGAAAGATACTTGACATTCCTGTCGCATGTGCTTGTGCATGGGAGCTACTTTAGGATAGATTTTTTTTTTTGTCAAAAACAGATTTATATAAAGTAATGTACAATTGAACTTGTCATCACCTCTGACCATAACCCATTTATCATGAAAATTAATTTAGGATTAGACAAACAGTTTATATTGATGTAAACAATTCAACATACTGGACAAGACATACAAGAAATGAATTTATGACGATAAATATGTCGTACATCAGTTCAGAAGGGTGGCATTCCAGGTATCTCCATGTGCTTGGAACATACGGGCATCCTCAATCAGTTGATCAGGGAGTCCAAGGGGAGCAAAGGAAATTTAACGGTTGCCTGGCTCGACTTGGCTAATGCATACGGTTCAATCCCACATGGCCTCATTAACACAGCTATGGAACACTACCATATCCCCTACCACACCAGGGGTATAATTACCAGCTACTTCGGAGGATTCAAACTACGGTTCAAAACTGCCCACTTTACTACTCAGTGGCAGGACCTGGAAAAGGGAATCATGACAGGCTGCACCATCTCCCCCATCCTGTTTGTCATGGGAATGAACCTGCTCATAACAGCTGCAGAAAAGGAATCCAGAGGGCCATCAATGGAGTCTGGCATCCGCCAACCTCCAATTAGAGGTTTTATGGATGACCTTACCATAACAACTTCAACCCATGTGCAAGCAAGATGGATCTTGAAGGCCCTTGAAGATGGAGCAACATGGGCTTGGATGAAATTCAAACCGAGGTAATCAAGAAGTATGGTGATTAGAAATGGGAAAGTGACCAGCAAGTTCCAGCTGCGAGTACAGGGGGAGACGATAACATCAATTGAGGAAAACCCAATTAAGTGCCTAGCGAAATGGTACGACGCATCCCTGACAGACAGATGCAATGTTTCCAGGACAGAGAAACAGGCAGATGCATGGCTGAGAAAGACCGAGGGGTCAGGATTGCCAGGAAAGTTCAAGGCCTGGCTCTTCCAGCACGGCCTGATACCACAGCTTATGTGGCAACTGACAATCTACAAAGTACCTATGACAGCAGTGGAAGGAGTCAAGAGGCGAGTGAACAAATACCTTCGCAAGTGGCTCGGAATCCCACCAAGCTTCACGTCAGTAGGGCTATACACCAGGTCTGGTCAGGTACAGCAGCCCCTATCATCAGTGGTGGAGGAGTCAAGGTGGCAAAGTACCGGCTTGTGATGATGTACCAAGACTCCACTGATGAAAAAGTCAGAAGAGCAGGTGTCACTATGAGATCAGGGTGCAAGTGGTTGGCTGACACATCAGTGGCACAACCCGAAAGTGCATTGAAGCTGAACGATTTCGAACTTTGAGTACAAGGTGCCTGGACGAAGTGGGACCCTGCCGAAGCAAAAGATCACATGGCCTGAGATCTGGAGACTGGAGCCCTTTCGTATCTCCTTCCTGCTCTGTTCAGTGTACGACACCCTTCCATCACCAACAAACCTCCACAGATGGGATATGAGGGAGGACCCATCGTGTAGGCTATGCGGAGGGAGGGGAACAATGGCGCACATATTGGCAGGATGCAAATCAGCCCTTAGCCAAGAAAGATACAGGTGGCGCCATGACAAGGTTCTCTTTGCACTGGCTGACATCTTGGAGTGGGAGAGGCAGAAAAAGCACCAGACCAGTACAAGGCTGAGGATATGCATTCAGTTCATCAGAGAAGGGGAGAAACCAGCAGCCCCCAAGAAGATTAAAAAATAGCCTCTTGCATGCAGCACAATCCTGGGAGATGGGGGTGGACCTGGGAAAGAAACTAGTCTTCCACCAGGTTGTGCAAACACTGCTGAGGCCAGACATAGTCTTATGGTCTGAGGAGGCAAGGAAGATAATCTTGATTGAACTGACGGTCCCGTGGGAAGACGGGTGTGAGTAGGCCCATGAGCGGAAAGTCACAAAGTATCAGGACCTCGTCTGTGTGGAAGACACTCACTGCGTTGGGTATAGCAGGAAGGGAGAGGAAGGCAGCTGTCCGTAGGTTGGGTGAGGCAGCAGAAAGAGCGTCTTGTTGGCTCTGGAGTAGGAGGGAGGAGTTGAACTGGGGGCCAGGAAGAGAAGGGCAGTGACTGGCCACCACTGCTGACCCGCCAACTGGAGGGTGTTGTGGTTCAGGGTCGAAACACCCCGTGAAAGTTGGACGCCACCTGATGACATCTTCTCCTGGCCGAAAGCTACAGTCATGCATTACAGTCAGTGACTGTGTAAGATAGCATCAGTTTAGATGTTTTCAAAAGTAGAGTTAAGAATAGAAAATTATTTTACATAAAATGCAGTGCAATCATTTGGGGTTGCATAAAATACAGTGCAATACATAAAAAACAGTGCAATCAGTTTGGACATCGCACAGTGCTCATTCGATAAATGCACAGCTAAACAGATGAGTTTTGAGACTAGATTTAAAAGTGGCTAATGGTTTAGCACCAGAGGTGAAAATCTGAAATCTTCTAAACATAGTAGACTAAATGAAGGGCTCTGGACTCTGCTCGATCTGTCCAACTGCTGTAAGACTGACAAAGAGCTCTGATTTCATCCATGTATAAAGCCTTCTCCTTAGTTAGGAGGTAAGTGATAGGATTAATATCTGTCCAGATGGTGAATTTGTGGCCTATTATTTGCTGTGTGATGCACTGAGTGACTTGCTTGCGAAAGCTATCGGTCTGGCCCCGAGTTCCTCTTTGTGCACTTGTGATAAAAGAGCCCCTAAGCTGTCCAATGAGGCATTAACAGAAAGAATGAAGGGCTCGTTGAAATAAGGATGAGCAAGCATGACACTCTCCAATAAGGCAGCCTTGAGTTGGTCAAATGCGATCTGACACTCTGTTGTCCAATCTGAAGGGGTAAGTTTATGGTAAGTGCCTTGAAATTTCCCATTCTTGGACAACTTTCCTCTTCTTTTCTGTCCAGTTGTAAGACTGAAAAGCGGTTTAGAGATAGATGAGCAGTTGGGAATAAAGTGTTGGTAATAATATACCATGCCAAGGAAAGACTTTATTCTTTTGACAGAATTGATGGATCAACAGACACACCTCCACTGTCAACAATATGGCCAAGGAATTTGACTTGTCTTTCAATAAAATGTCATTTTTAAGGGACAGTTTCAGATTGTTCTTCTTTAGCCTCTGAAACACTGTGTGCAGCCTGGACAGAGTCCAAGGGTCTTTTTGGGGCCTGGAGAAGTTTTGTCATGCCCTGACATTTGTGCTTTTTTCAGTTTCTTATAAATATCTAAATGGCTAAAGTCTAATCTCACTGTAATCAGCACAAACTGGGCTATAATAATATGTGAGCAGCATGTATGTACATGATTGTGTTTTTGAGAAAAAAAAAATATTATGCGTGGTTAGTGAAAAACTAAAAATGTTAAATCACTTGAATAAGGCAATAAAACACATACAGAACATTGGTTCCCGGGATTTTTGAGAACTGAAGCTTGTAGCCTAGAATTTTTCTTTCTAAATTATGTGAAAATCATCTTGTTTACTCACTCACTCACAGAAAACAATATATTGATTTAAATTTTCTAAGACACTTTTTGTTGGTAAAAGTCATATGCGAGTAGGCATCAACTATCATGAATATCATTGTGATTTACACCTGAGAAGACAAAGGGCCGCATAATGAGCTGCATAATGAGCCATTCAGTCATCTGTGCCACTGAGAGGGAGGTGTTACAAGAAAGAATGTGAGAACAAAATAAATCTATATAATTTTATGTTTGTAGTTTATTAAGAATATATTTAATTATCCCACAACATATTTTAATATCCACTTGGGAGTGCAGTTAAACAGTTTATTAGAAACAATCAAAGCTGACTTTCAAACAAATTGTTTGCATCATTACTCCAGTCACACAATCCTTCAGAAATCCTTTTAACAATCTTATTTTCTACAAAAAACATTTATCATTATTATTATTATTATTATTATTATTATTGTTGTTGAAAAGAGCTGAGAATATTTTTTCAGGTTTTTTAGGGGGGATAAATTGTTGAAAGAACAGCATTTTGTTACATTTATTTTATTTACATCAAGCTTTTGAATGGTATAGTATTGTGTATTGTTATTGAAACTTCATAATATTTCACTTGATTATACATTTAGTCAGGAATTATGTTTGGAAAAAGTATTTGGAAAAAGTCTAACTAGTAAAATGTTTACACGTTATTTGAAAACTAATACAAGTATTATAAATAAATAAATAAAAAGAGACTTACTCATGTTTATGATCTCTGCTGAATAAAGTGCTTCATTCTTTTTTTCTGAGGAAATCCATTTCTCAAATCCTCAACCACATCACATCTTTTCAGGGTGAATTATGTCTTATTCCTCTCATCGCGAAGCAAACAGTAAAATAAAATAACTTGAAGAACAGTCTCTGCTTTTTCTTCTGTGTGGGCGTATTCAAACAGCGCGCTTCAGTTTGAATCTGAATAGCGCGTTCAGCGCGGGGGCATGGTCACATTAGATATAATGAAGGGAGATGTGAAAAACAGACATCGCGTTGTTTTCATATGGATTACTTTATCACAGAATATCTGTTCGGTGGCACTTGTTTAGTTTAAAAGTAGACATGTCAAGCTTTCTATAGATATCTCTCTCATGTCTCTTCGTTGAGTATTCACAGAGTTACAGTTCATTTTAATGACGTGTTTGTAAATGAAGATCAGCGCAGACAAAGGCTGCAGACAGCACACCTTGTTTGTTATCTTTATTTTATAAGTGCACAAAGTTTTGTTGTTATTATGTCTGTATCCAAAAAAAGTAGACCCTTTACAGATTCGATTGACGATTAAAACTGAAAGTGTAATTTAAGTTCTTTTCAGGGTTATCAGGAGAAAATGACTCATAACGCGTATCCGCGTTAATCGACACCAGAGGGTTAACAAGAACTGCTGAATGTCTCTGTCAAGCTGATGGTCAGGTCTAGAAGCTATGTCCCAATTATCACTGTTGCTTTTCAGCTCATGGATCAAGTGTTTGATAATATTAGAGCCCAGAATAAGATCATCATGCTGACCAGGCACAACCAAGCAAGGAACAACACATTGGATGGCAAAGAATTGGATTTCTAAATCATAGAAAACCTCAGGCTGGGTATGCTGACCACCACAGCCTACCAAGACAATGTTTTCTTCAGCATGTTTCTTCTCAGACAACACCCCAGCTGAACCAATTTTCTCTTCTTTTTGCTGATTGTACACGCCATAGAATCAGAATCAAGCATTCGGTTAAGCTGAACATGGCCATTGATGCAAACAGGAACATAAAAAAAAGACTACTGAATGCTTCAACTTTTTGACTGGATTGAACAATTATCCTGGTTCCTTTAGGAGCACTATTACAGTTCTCCTCATATAGCTGAGCAAGATTGCACTCTTCATGAAAGGAATTAGTGTCCATACCCACGTCACCCCTTCCCTGACATGGGCCATCTAGTTTAACTGGTGAGGTGGTCTGCTAACATCAGTTGTCTACATGTTCAACTGATGTAGATGAGGAGTGGCTCGCTGTGGGCAGTCCTTTTTCCAATGACCAGGAGTTAAGCACTTCAGACATCTGTTCTCCTGTATGCAATGAGACACAGTTGAATGATCCAAGGATCTACAAACTCTGCATGGTTTGCAGTAAGTCTGAAACTTTGTAACTTGATGATGAGGGCTCACTTGGAATTGGGTTTGCTGAGTGACAAGACGATCTAACAGACTGACTAGGCTTTTCATATAATCAGTGTCACTGCCACACTGTGCTAAGGGAGAAGGTGGCATGGACAAGGCGGGGTTAGATGCAGATGCCTCAATAGCATTCGGGCTCTGAGTGCAAACCATATGCTCTGCTGTATACAAATTGTGTGACTTTGCGTACGTTTGAGCTTTCCATTCTTGCATATGTTCATCAAGCCTCTCTTGTATCTCACAGGCCGACCATTTTTCAGATGACTTAAATTTGAAGACATTTGAAAGAAACTGACCTGGGCAATGCTTAATAAACATGATACTGATCTCATGACTTGGATCACAAATGCGCCGACCTCGTCTCTCTAAACATTCCTTTGCAACATCCATAGACTTGTTCAGCCTGATCCAACTCAATCGCATCGGCATTTGCAAAGTATTGTAAAAATCAGCTAGGGGCATACTAGAGTAGAGTAAATACACATATTTTGTGGAAGTCAGAACGGGTGTATCAAAGGCCCTGGTAGTAGACCCTGGTGTCCTTGTCACGCTGTCTGGTCTCTGTTTCCCTGGGTGTCCACTAGTGGGCTCACTTCCCCATAGGCACCTCACGGCAGGCACTACAATTCCCACAAGCCTCGTCCCTTCATCACAGTAATTGCACTCCTGTTAATTGCACTCAGGTGCCTTCACTTATTAGTCATTATCCTCCCTATATTTACCAGTCTTTTCCTGTTTGTCTTGAGGGAGTCCTTACTTTCCGTCACCTAGCTTCCTCGCGTTTCAAGTCAAGTCACCAATGATGTTTATGAGCAGAGTCAAGTCACCATTGATCTTCCTGAATCCAGTCTAAACTCTGCCGAACTACCAGAGCTTCTCCACATCTCTGCTGAATTACCAGAGCCTCTCCACGTCTCAGCCGAACTCTCTGAGTGCTCGACTGATCCTGTCGTGGCCACGGAGGCCACCCTTAACTTGTTCATGTTCTCTGTTTCAGACTTGCCTATCCAGACTTGCTCTCATGTATAATCGATCCCACTGTGTTGGTCCTCGGTGCCGCCCTGGTGGGCTCCTGTCTCGACCGCACGGCTGTGGTGGTCTTCTGCGCCGCCCTGGTGGGCTTCTGTCTCGACCGCACGGATGTGGTGGTCTTCTGCGCCGACCTGGTGGGCTTCTGTCTCGCCCGCATGGCTGTGGTCGTCCTCTATGGACCTAGCCATCCGTCCCTCCCCCTGATCCTCCGCCGGTCCACCTCCCTCCTGGGCTCCTTGTTTTTGTTTTGCACTTCTTGTCTCTGTTTCCCCATTTTTACCTGGCCCTCCATCCCTCCCCTGGTCCTCCACCTCCCTCCTGGTCTCTGTGTTCCTTGGTCTCTTCTTGGGTTCGGGTGGAGCATCTGGTAGATGCTCCGTGGAGGAGGGGGTAATGTCACGCTGTCTGGTCTCTGTTTCCCTGGGTGTCCACTAGTGGGCTCACTTCCCCATAGGCACCTCACCGCAGGCACTACAATTCCCAAAAGCCTTGTCCCTTCATCACAGTAATTGCACTCCTGTTAATTGCACTCAGGTGCCTTCACTTATTAGTCATTATCCTCCCTATATTTACCAGTCTTTTCCTGTTTGTCTTGATGGAGTCCTTACTTTCCGTCACCTAGATTCCTCGCGTTTCCTAGTCCTTGAGTTCCTGTTCTTGTTCCTGTTTGTTTTTTTTGTTTGTTTCTGTTTGGATTATGTTGGTTACGACCCCGGCTTGTTTTTGACTCTGATTTGGATTACCCTTAATAAACCACACTGCACTTGGATCTTCCGTTTCCTGTGTTCCCGTACGTGACAGTCCTATGTTCAGATGGTATACTGAAAAAACCCATTCCCCTTCCAAATCTGCTACCTTGTTCAAATGTCACATTGTCGTTCACCTCATCAGTTAAACTTCTAAAACCCTCTGCCATATTTCCACACTGTATCAGTCAATTATTTTCAACTTTAAGTTTAACAAATAAACAAAAATACTGTTCTGAACAGTATAAATTGATAACAGTAATCAGTGTGCTAATTTGCTTTTCGGCAAATTAATTGGTTGAAAGTTCGAATTCAAATTGGTGACATGTCTTTGGAGAAAAAATAATCCACCATCATATAAAATAGTCCTTCAGTCTTTGAGGAAAAAAGTACCTAAAATCAGTCACTACAGCTTCCCATGGCGAACAAACAGGCATCGATCTTCAGATGGATCCTTAAAAGGTCACGGCACCATTGTAACGGGTCCCAGTAAAGGGGAATCCACTCTGCGTTGTGGATGTCACTCAATAAAGAAACTTCAGACCTCTCACTGCTTAGCACTGGCTTTATTTTCTGCATAAATGGGGAAATATGTTGAAAATATGAATTTTGTGATCTCTTGATTAAACACCATTTAATGCCTCAACAAACCACGAGACAAACTTCTCTCAGCTCAGAAGGAAGTTAACTGAGGAAACAATTTCACAAAGCAAAATACATGGAGTTAATCTGCTTAGCATAAGCTAACATAAGACAAAAATATCAATAACATGAAATTAATAACAAAGATTGCACTCAAAACTACAACATACATATAAATGGGGAAATATGTTGAAAATATGAAATATGAACTTTTGGCAAACAGAGAGTAAATACAACAAGCTAATATATGCTAATCTCACTCACAATCATTCAAAAAAACGATTTCATTATCCTACATACAAGATATGTTTAACAAAGCCAGAAACAGCTTTGATTCAAAATATATCATCAAATATAAGTAACATTACCATTTAATGCCTCGACGAACCACGAGACAAACTTCTCTCAGCTCAGAAGGAAGTGAACTGAGCGGGCAAAGCGCGCGCGGTGAGAGAACAAGTATATACTCTTAAAGTGAAAATGCACTTCCTGAACAAATCTTGAGGATCATGTCCATGATAACAATAAAATAATATATACAATCATATCAAAGAAACAAAATTACATTTATATTTAATAGAAAAAAGGGGGATTTTGAGTGCAAACAATATGAACAAAATAACTTTTACACCATTCTCTGGTCTTCCTACTGTGTTAACCATGTGTGAATGTTGACATATCTAGTTCTTGTGACAATGCTATCTGTAGTTTCTAGGCATGCTGGCATATGCCTGCAGAAACAAGTGTGACGATATAAACTCTATAGTTTGACATTGTTTTAATATTGACTCAAACTAGTTTGCATATAATTTGTAAATGAAAGGGATTAATAAAAGTATTTAATTTTATTGTATCCAGCGTATCAGTAGAATGTTACCAGAGAGAGACTAAGTTTAGCTTTTGGGAGGAAGAGAAATAGAGGTGGAATTGAGGACTTGTGTGGACTGAGATTCTGTTTCAGAGAATGATGGATGAGCAGGTACATGTGCATCTCATGAGATTAAATGATTACAGAGACCGCATCTGTCACTTTCTTGAGTCCCGGGCACAGGGTGTATCACACAAGACCTTGTACCGAGCTCGACTGTCCCCGCTGGTCTGCACTCATATCGCTGTTAATGTTCCAGGACAGTGCACACGTCATTACCATGCTACTTTGTGTTTTGAAGTAATGCATTTATACATTATACATTATGTGTGTCTTTTGAGGACAAACAATAATTTCAGCATATTTACACACAACTCTGACACTTCATAGGTCTCTCAACTTGACTTCTGAAGTCGCTGGAGGAATTGGACAAAGATGATCTGAAGAAGTTTCAGTGACACTTAAGGAAACATGAGTGTATATCAACATCTGAAATGGAGGATGCAGATTGATTAAACAGTGGATAAGCTGGTGGAGTGTTTTGGGCCAGAAGAAGCTGTGAAGATCACGGTCGGCATCCTGAGGAAGATGGACAAGAACAAACTGGCTGTTCAGCTGGAGGAAGAACACAAGCAAGGTAACATTTAACTCACTGTGACTGTAACATAAGCTGTAACGTGTCATTGTTTAGCAGTGTAACTGTTTGACTTACAATTTCCTCTTTTCTCTGCTGAAGTGTTTGTGTGATTTGTGTTTCCCAGTGAGTGAACCTCTCTCTCTCTCTCTCTCTCTCTCTCACACACACACACACACACACACACACACAAACACACAGCTCAGGCTGAGGGCAATATGAAGATATATGATTCTGCTGGATCATTAAAAAGAGAAACAGGGTAAATAACTATCACTTCTTGTTCTGTACATAGAAACGAAGAAATAAAACAGCAATTCCAGGACATAGCCCAACAGCAGCAGGTCTACACAAATACATTTAATAGAACTGTGACCCCCAGCGTACAAGCTTGATTAAAACTTTTTATACTGTGATACAATCTATTTTTATACTCTGATACAAATTATGCTTGACCAGTAGGTTAAATAATCTAGTATCACCAATGCATCATTACAATCACAAATACAAAAGGTATGGTAACACTTTAGATTACTGTTTCATACTACATAACTAATAAGGAATTATTGAAGAACTAAAAGGTGATTATTCATTAAGACTTAACTCACTACAGTTAACTACTAAGGAAGATGTGTTAACTAATCAGCATGTTATATAATTTTATGATTATGTTAAGTAACAGTGAGCTAATCAATAACTTATGTATTCTGTCATAACTCCTGAAGAACTACTATTAATTATCTACGAGTTAAGGTCCAAGAAATATCACTATAAAATAACTACTACTGAACAGTTATACGCAAATATTCACAATAATAATCAGGCTGTTGCCCACAGATCAAGTACTTGAGTAAAAGTACAGATACCCCAATAAAATATTACTTAATATTAAAATAAGTAGGCCTATACATTTTCAAAATTAATTGAGTAAAAGGACGAGTACAACGTGCTACAACAGTTGCAATTTTGTTACAGTCCACTCATTAGACTTTAATGGAAATGGAATATGCATTTTGTTTGCTTCTAAATGTTTAATGTTTGATAATAAAATTTTTGTTAAATTAGTTTAAATGTGGGCAATATACATGTTAAAATAAAATAAAATAAGCTATTTTAAGAAATGTTCTCTTCTGAAATTTTAGTTTATGATTACTTTATAGGGTTTTTTTTAGAGTGCAAGTTTTATTTGATGTTTTGATGAGTCAAAATGATGTAGCAATTATTATTTACTGATATGTTCACTTTAGAATACTGTTTCAGGTTCTAAGTAATTCCTGCAGAATTGTCTAATAATTCTTTATTAATTACTAATGGGTTCCCTACGTTTTCACTTTAGAACAGGCCTAATGTTTCAGGTTCTAAGTAAGTCTTGCAGAATTATTTGATAATTCTTTATTAATTACAAATTGGATACCTGTATTTTCACTTTCCCTCAGTCCTTGTCTTACATACAGGAATTGAATTAATGGTAATGTGGTATATGCTGATGAGGCACACATACAGTACTGTATATAAAATATAAAAACTAAGATAAGTTATCGCAAGCCACTGGAGTTGTGCTGGGGTTACTATTAGAAGCTGATTTATTACAAAACACACTCACAAAACAATTCACTACACAGGCAAAACCTCTATAAATTGTATTGTATTTATTAATGTTGCATTTTCATACTACTACTGCTAATAACATTTATATGAAAGGGTCACAATTCAATGTAATTGTAATTGTGATTAACTGTTCTTGTGTATAATTGTGTATAACTGTTCATTAGTAGTTACTTCATAGTTATTTTTGTTGAACCTTTACTAGTGGATAATTAATAGTAGTTCTTCAGGAGGTATTACAGAATATATTAGTTATTGATTAGCTAACTGTTACTTAACACAATCATAACATTGTATTACATACTGATTAGTTAACACATCTTCCTTAGTACTTAACAGTAGTGAGTAAAGTGTTAATAAATAATAATCTGTTAGTTCTTCAATAATTCCTTATTAGTTATGCAGTAAGTAAGAAACGGTATTCTAAAGTATTACCAAAAGTTATATGAAAGTTGTAAAGTATGTAAATCTTTGTAAGAATCATAAATCTTTATCTCTCTTTCAGCTGATAAATATCCAGTCCAGATAAGCAGCAGTGCTCAGCCTGGAGCCAATGTTGTTGAAGTGAAAGCTGAAACAGGTGCAAGTGTAAATGCTCCTGTACTCGCTGGAAGCACCTTCACTGGACCAGTACACTTCAACTTCAGCTCACACGCTGCAGGAAACGGTACACTGTAATCACTAATACTAGCATTTGAGTAAAGACTGGTGATGTTACGCCCTCCTAGTGAGTTAATGGGACACTTGATTTAGCACCATTTTAGTGATACAGAATACGATCTCAGTTATTGTCTATCTGTATCTTCTGTTTATTTCTCTCATTCTGTATGCATCTCAGATAAACACAAATGCTCAGAGACAGCAGAGAATAACAGAGAAAAACAAGGTAAACCTTTCATGTATGAACATTTATTGTGCACCTGCTGCAATTATATTACTGAGTCCATCTCCCCATTTAAATATCTGATTTAACAGTAATGAAGTTCAAGTTCAAGTCTGCTTTATTGTCAATTCTTTCCACATGTACAGTACATACATACAGAGAATCGAAATTGCGTTACTCTCAAACCCCGGTGCATACAGATAACATTAAAGCCTAAAAATCTAGATCAAATATAAAATGTAGATATAACTATACAATAAGGGAATGTTAAAAAATACATATAATAAAATTAAAAATAAAGTTAAATAAAGCAGCGCAAGGCAAAAGGCAGATAGAGTGCAAATCAATGAAGTGAACAACAGTGCAGATAAAAGTTTTTATGGTGCAAAAACAAAAGCTTATTAAGTCTGATTAAAGTGGTATAGGGCTCAAGAGCAGTTATTTTATTTAACTGACTGATGAAGTAGTGGAATGATGTCAGTTCCATGGAGAATGAGGTAGTGAGCAGACCAATGCTGCACAAAGTGACTAGTGCATGTCATCGTATATTGGTGGGGGGGGGGTGTGGTTCATAGTTCAGTGGTGCCTGGGGCAGAAGAGGGGAGGGGGGGGCAAGTTTGGGAGTGAGTTCAGCTTCCTGATAGCCTGGTGGATGAAGCTGTCCTTCAGTCTGCTGGTCCTGGCCTGGAGACTCCACAGTCTCCTCCCTGATGGCAGCAGGCTGAAGAAGCTGTGTGATGGGTGAGTGGGATCACCTGTGATGCAGAGGGCTTTACGGGTGAGACGTGTTCCGTAAATGTCCTGGAGGGAGGGGAGAGAGACACCAATGATCTTCTCAGCTGCTCTCAATATGCGTTGCAGAGTCTTTCGGCAGGACGCGTTGCAGGCGCCATACCACACAGTGATGCAGCTCGTCAGGATGCTCTCGATGGTGCCTCTGTAGAAGGTGTACATGATGGGGCCCGGGGCTCTGGCTCTCCTCAGTTTGCGGAGGAAGTAGAGACGCTGTTGTGATTTCTTGGCCAGTGCTGCTGTTTTCAGTCCAGGAGAGGTCCTCTGTGATGTGCACACCCAGGAACTTGGTGCTGCTCACTCTCTTCACAGTCGCACCGTTGATGGTCAGAGGAACGTGCCGAGTGTGTGTTTTCCTGAAGTCTACAACAATTTCCTTCGTCTTCTCCACGTTCAGAAAGAGATTGTTGTCACTGCACCACCTGGCCAGGCGGCTCACCTCGCTCCTGTAGTTCGTCTCATCTCTGTTGCTAATGAGACCTACCACAGTCGTGTCATCTGCAAACTGAATAAAAAGGTTGGAGTTGTGTGATGGTGTGCAGTCATGGGTCAGCAGAGTGAAGAGGAGGGGGCTCAGCACACATCCTTGGGGGGCCCCAGTGTTCAGTGTGATGGTGCTGGATGTGTTGCTGCCGACCCGTACTGCCTGAGGTCTTCCAGTCAGAAAGTCCAACAGCCAGTTGCACAGCGAAGTCTTGAGCCCTAGCTGGATCAGTTTGTAAATGAGCTGTTGAGGGATGATTGTGCTGAATTGTGATGAACTGAAGTCAATGAACAGCATTCTGACATATGAGTCCTTTTTGTCCAGATGTGTCAGTGCTGAGTGGACGGCAGTGGCGATGGCAAAATCAGTCGAGCGATTGGACCGATATGCAAACTGGAAGGGGTCCAGGGAGGGGGGGAGGGCAGACTTGATGTGCTGCATGACTAGCCGTTCAAAGCACTTCATGAGGATGGGGGTAAGTGCAACAGGACGGTAGTCATTGAAGCAGGATGGAGATGGCTTCTTCGGAACTGGAATGATGGTTGTAGTTTTGAAGCATGTGGGAACAACAGCCTGACTCAGTGAGATGTTGAAAATGTTTGTGAAGACATAAGTGAGTTCTGCTGCACAGTCTTTCAGTACACGCCCAGGGATGTTGTCAGGGCCCGGAGCTTTGCGTGCATTGATCCTGCTGAAGGATCTCCTCACGCTGTCTGGGGTCAGCGTCATCACCTGGTCGCCGGGAGGAGGTGGAGTCTTCTGTGCAGTGGTGCTGTTTTGTTGCTCAAAGCGAGCAAAGAAGGTGTTCAGCTCATTTAGCAGAGAGATGTTGTTGTCACAGGTCCGTGTTGGGGGCTTGTAGTCCGTAATGGTTTGTATCCCCTGCCACAGCTTCCTAGTGTCTCTGCTGATGAGCTATCCTCCTGGAGTGCTGTCTCTTAGCCTCTCTGATGCCGCGGGACAGGTTGGCCCTGGCTGTTCTCAGGCCCACCTCATCTCCAGCTCTGAAGGCAGCGTTCCGTGTCTTCAGGAGTCTGTAGACCTCCCCTGTCATCCATGGCTTCTGGTTGGCCCAGACAGTGATGGTTTTTGTGACTGTAACATCATCAATACTCTTGTTGATGTAGGCAGTGACAGTCTCCGAGTACTCCTGGAGGTCAGTGGTGTTATTGCATGTGGCAGCCTGCTTAAACATGTCCCAGTCAGTTGTGTTGAAGCAGTCTTGAAGAACCTCTGATGATCCTTCTGGCCACACTTGAATCTGTTTTTGAACTGGTTTGGTGACTTTAATGAGCGGTCTGTATGCAGGCAATAGCATGACAGTGATGTGATCTGAGGCTCCGAGGTGGGGGAGGGGGAGGGGGAGGGCTTTGTAAGCTCCTCTCTGTGTGGTGTAAACAAAGTCCAAAATGTTATTACCTCGTGTTGGAAAGTTAATGTGTTGGTGTATTTTTGGAAACACACTCTTTAAGTCAGCATGGTTGAAATCCCCAGCTATGATGAGAAAAGCATCAGGGTGTGCTGTCTGCTGCTCACTGATGTGCTGGTACAGTTCATTTAGTGCATCGTTCCTGTTGCTGATGATGTTGAATGGGGAATTGTACACCAAAATGAGCAGTATAGCATTATATTCCCTCGGCAGATAGAACGGCCGGCAGTTAATAATCATAAACTCCATCAGGGGTGAGCAGTGTTTGCTGAATAGCGCAGTCTGGAACGCTGTTGCAGAGCAATGTTTCCGTGAACACAAAAACACAGCAGTCTCTTATAGTCCTCTGAGTTGAGCATAGTAATCGAATGTAGTCCAGTTTATTGTGTGGGTTAGCCGTTAGCCTAGCCCGGATACCTCCGCGCTTACCCCTCTTCTGCTTCCTCTCACACCGCTTGTGGTGCCTCCACTGTGGGCGAGATGCAGCAGTGGGGGTTGGTGGTGGTGAAGGCCTACATAGCACACAGAGATCCCGCAGCTGTTCCGCGTGGGCGGAGTTTAACTGTAAAAATATGGTTCTGCCGACATCGAGCAGAAACTCGCGACTGTATGCGCGCTTACAGACAGGTAGACTCGATGACGACGTACAAAAACACTGCAACTCACATGACATAAAACACGAAAACATTGTTCTGTCGGGACAGAGAGAAGCCGCTGCGTGTGGACGCGCCGCCATCTTGGAATCAATGAATGTAATGAATTATCATTGCATTGATGCATTTAGTGTTATTATTGAATAACATTTTATAAGCTATTTAATGTGCATATTTTGTATCGATTTTAGTCAGACTGAAATCCCTGAAGAAATACATATTTAGTCTATGAACGTGGAGGCAAAAGTGCAGCTACTGTATTTTTCGGACTATAAGTCACGCCTAACTATAAGTCGCATCAGTCCAAAAATACGTCATGACGAGGAAAAAAACATATATAAGTCGCACTGGACTATAAGTCGCATTTATTTAGAACCCAGAACCAAGAGAAAACAATGCCGTCTACAGCCGTGAGAGGGTGCTCTATGCTGCTCAGTGCTCCTGTAGCCTATACTGAGCAGCATAGAGTGCCCTCTCGCGGCTGTAGACGGTAATGTTTTCTCTTTACATCACTTTTGAGCAATTTAAGGAATCTTTGCTAAATAAAATATTCATTTATATCATTTATTTTCCAAAACAATTATACTGATTAAGCTTTTGAATGATATAGTGTATAATGTTGCAAAAGCTTTTTATTTCACATAATAAACACATAAACTTGCTGATATTTGGATCTTTCTATTCATCAAAGCATACTGAAAAAAAATTACTCATCTGTTTTAAATATTGATAATCAGCAAATCAGCATATTGAAATGATTTCTGAAGGATGTGACACTGGAGTAATGATGCTGAAAATTCACCTTTGATCACAGAAACAAATTACATTTTAAAATATATTCATATAGAAAGCAGTTATTTTAAATAGTAAAAACATTTCACAATATTAATACTTTTGCTGTACTTTGGATGAAATAAATGAAGGCTTAGTGAGCAGAAGAGACTTCTTTAAAAACAAAAAATCGTACTTTTCAAAAACTGTTGACTGGTAGGCTGTACAGATTAAAGAACTGTTATATGGTAATGTTTTGTATAGTTGTATCAGTTCTGAAAAGATGGCTACACCCCTGTTTTGAAATGTTTCAAGTTTATCAGAGGGGGAAATGTGTTAGGATAACAGGACTTATTGTAAACCTGGGGTCACGAATAAAATGTGTATTTTATCAAAAATCTTATGGATTTTTTTTTTCTTTTGAAAAAAAATGAAATCATTGATTGAATATAAAGTCACACATAAATGCAAAAACAATTACATTTCTGAAGGATTTCAATCATAATATTTAATGGTAAATTAAACAGGCAGGGAGCGTGGACATGCAACTGCTATTTAGTGTTCTAGGTAGTTTTTATTAATTATTTGAATTATACATTCTACATTTTTCAGTTAGCTAAATGTGAAGACATTTTGCTTAATAATAAAATGTATATTAGAGTAAATTGTCCTGCATTTATATACTTTTAATGTCCTGGAGACAGAAATTTTACCCATTCGCTGAAATGTCCCAAATAATTTTGTTACAGTACTTGAATTTTACATTATTTTCTACTTTCTTCAGTATAATTAAATTTTGGTACTTTTACCTAAATTGAATAAAATTAAAGTATTTATTCAACTTAGCTACATTTATTTTTCACTTAAAGTAAAAAGACAAAGGTGCTGATAACTCAGCACTGCTGAGTAACTTTTCAAACTACTAGCTATGCTATAGCTGTGCACAAGGTGTTCGAGTCTCAGCTCAAGGTTCAGGCTTATTTGTTCATTAATGATGTCATCAGCGACTAGTCGACGTTGACTCGACTTTTATTACAGAAATTAAAAAAATTTATGATGAAAAAATCTGAAATCATTCAACCCCTAATGCACACAGTTCAGTTGAATGGTAGGGCTCGCCCTCTTTAGCAGTACATTTAAACTAAATGTATGAAGCAAATTTTGTATGAAGCTGAAATAACCTCAACATTAACAACAAAACTGATATAAGAATGTAAATTTATTTTAAAATTAAATGACTGACACATAAGCCATGAATTTTATGGCAGTCATATGGATGTAAAAGTGTAGTTTTTTTTACTACAGCAACAGTGGACTTTAGGCATATTTTTGGTGGAATGAAAAAGGAGCATTTTATTAACAATCTAACATGAAAAAATCGGTTCCAGTCCTGGAATCTGATAATTATGGTTGGGAATCGGATACTTGTCATAAAAATGTTTATTTCGATCCCTCTTATCAATTCCTTTGTGTGCATTTTAATGTAATGTCTCTTTCATTCATACTTGTAGCTGGAGGGCACCATCACACAGAAACAATGTGATACTCATAGAAGTAATAGAACTTATGATGTTCTATTTACGTCAATCTCATAAACTGATCGATCTGCTCAGTGCCACTTCAAGACAAACACACCTTATATGTACATGTATTAAATCACATTGACCGTTCTCTGTTGATACCACCTTCTCAAGTGCCATGAATCCTGACCATGACATTTCAACGAAAAAAAGGACACACATGGTCACACTATGTTGTCAGAAAAATGCAATTTTTTTACTACAGCAATGGTGGACTTCAGGCATATTTTTGGTGGAATGAAAAAGGAGCATTTTATTAACAATCTATTTAATAAATAAATCTACAATCTACCAGTGTGTTCATCAACCTCAGCAGTCTGGGTTACAAACAGCATCACCAGAACTTTGATGTTTAGAAGCAGTGTGCATAGTTATAGGGGAAAATTCGTAGTTAAGTCTAGAGGGAGGGGGGGAGGGGTAAAACTTCTGAAAAAGAAAAAGAAACTCACCTGCTTATAGTCTTTATAATCCTGAATACATTGATTAGCTTGTTCAGGTGTGTTTGATTAGGGTTGGAGCTAACTCTGCAGGGCAGCAGCTCTCTATGACTTGCCTACCACTGGTCTAGAACAGGGGTGTCCAAACCTTTTCTGGAGGATCACAGACCTGTGGAGTTTAGTGTCAACCATAATCAAACACCCACTGAACACCCTCTTAAAGCCTAGTTAACACTACACGACTTTAAAACCTCTGCAGATTGCTGTGCTGTTTAGACTACATCACTTGATTGTCTGTCTTGAAGTCTTTATGGTGTTCACACTACATCACATCACACGAGTTGAAAATTCTGTCTCCCAAAGAGTCTATTCTGTCCCCAAACCACTTTTTTTCACAAAAACATGTTCGAGAAGTTGAACAGGAATGACATGAATCAACACGTGAAACAGGAGTTGTTTATTTGAAAATGGACATTGTGAAGAAATTTGTGCTGCAAGATGTTTGCATGATGATCTGTTCTGAAAAATTTTGCTCTATTTCTTGTGTCTAATCTTTCCTTAAAGCTGTGTTGCTGCTGATGTTTTTCTTCCGCTGACCTCAACCCATGCCTTGCTTTCTCATTGGCTGTAGCTTGTCATGACACCTGACACCATGTGATGATGAGACGGCTGACCGGTCCAGATATTTAGCATGCTAGATATTTGTTTGGTGTCGTGACGTGTCAGCGAGCGTCAGTGGTGCATCGTAGAGTAGTTAAAACATAAAAATTGCAGAGCGCTGATCACCCGTTGATTTTCCCCCAATTAAAGCCGGCTTAAAATCCTGTAGTGTGAACTAGTCTCACTCATTGGCCCTTCAGGAGCATTAATTAGAATATAGACAACACACAGTCTTAAAGTTTTGTAATGGGAATCACATACTATGTCAGAGTCTACATAAAGATTTATAATCAATATTTCATTAAAAACCAATAACTTACACTTACACTGACTTTTCCATTTTCTCAAAGGCTCAGCTGCAGAGGACAGTAAAGCTACTTATAATGATTACACTAAGGTCTTGAAGGACAAGTTAAAACAGCAATGTGAGCGGATATTGGTTGGTAATTCCCAGACGGGTGAAAATAAATACCTGGACGATATTTACACTGATTTATATGTGGTGGAGAATCAGACTGGAGGAAGAACGAATGAACACGAGGTGAGACAGATCGAATCAAATCACAACAGACTGACTGCCAAGGACACGCCGATCCAGTGTAATGACATGTTCAAAGACCATATGGGTCGACAAAACAGAAAAGTGCTGACAGTGGGGATTGCAGGAGTGGGAAAAACTGTCTCTGTCAATAAATTCATCCTTGACTGGGCTAAAGGAAAAGAAAATCAAGATATAATCTTCATTTTTCTACTCCCATTCCGTGAACTGAATTTGATGAAAAAGGAGTACAGTCTCATGGGATTGCTTAACACATACTGCTTTAGTGGCCTTAAAGAGCTGACATCTCTTCCTGAAGATGGCAATAAGGTCATGTTCATTTTTGATGGGCTGGATGAATGTCGCTTCTCTTTGAGCTTTGAAGAGGGTGACAGCTTTACAGATGTTAATAAGAAAACAACAGTGAGTAAGATAGTTACAAGCCTAATCAAGAGACATCTGGTTCCCTCTGCTCTCATCTGGATCACATCCAGACCAGCAGCAGCCAGTCTGATACCCCGACAATACATTGATCAGGTGACAGAGATACAAGGATTCAGTGATGAGCAAAAAGAGAAGTACTTCATCAGAAACCGCAGTCCTGAGGTTGCTGAAAACATCATCCGTCACATCAGAAAATTCAGAAGTCTGTACATCATGTGTCACATCCCGGTCTTCTGCTGGATCTCTCTCACTGTTCTTCAGCCTCAGCTGGTTCAAGAGAGCAATGACAAAACACCTACAACCCTCACAGGGATGTACACAAACTTTTTACTTTCTCAGAAGCAGCAGATGAAAATAAAATATTGCAAGGATCCTAAAACTAAGGCTGAAGTCATGTCTTTTGATGAGATTATTCTGAAGCTTGGGAAACTGGCCTTTAAACAACTACAGAAAGGTAATCTGATTTTCTACAATGAAGATCTTGAGGAGTGTGGGCTAAATGTCAATGAAGGGTCTGTGTACTCTGGGTTATGCACCCGGATGTTTCAGGAGGAAAAATCTATGTCAGAGAGAAATGTTTACAGCTTCATACATCTTAGCATCCAGGAATTTATTGCTGCTCTCTATGTGTTTTTTAATAACAAAAACAAGAAAGCAAACCCATTTCTAAAATCCTGGAAAAAAACGACAAATATCCTGTCCACAAAGCCACTGTTTGAACTTCATAAAGCTGCAGTCAATGAGGCTTTACAAAGTGAGAATGGACACCTGGACCTCTTCCTCCGATTCCTCCTGGGTCTTTCAGTAGAGTCCAATCAGACAGACCTGAAGGAACTACTGCCAGGACTGGAGCTCAAAACAGAGGACACCAAAGACACTGCTGACTATATCAAAAAGAAAATAGAGATGGAGGAATCAACCGAGAGGACCTTCAATCTGTTCCACTGTCTGAACGAACTGAAAGATGAATTTCTTGAAGAATTCCAGAAGAATCTGTGCTCTGGAAAACTTTCAGAGCAGAATTTCTCCTCTGTTCAGTGGTCAGCTCTGGTGTTTGTGCTCCAGATGTCAGAAGAGACTCAGGAGAAATTTGAACTGCAGAAATACAGAAGATCTGATGAAGCACTGAAAAGACTGCTGCCAGTCATCAAAAACACCAAAAGAGCACTGTAAGAGTCTTCTTAATATTAATTTAATTACACTGTTAGTTGTTTTAAGGGTAGACTCTGCAGGTAGAAACATTGTTTTTAGTTGCACCTGTCAATTTTGAGATTTAGGGCATTTTGGCTTTTCATAAAGACTTCATAAAGACTACTGGAAAGGAAACATCCAAAAGACACTGTTATGTGTTTCTTTTATAGAAATATATTGCTTTGTGGTTGTTGTGGAGTGACAAAAAGAGATACTATAAATTCCTACTATAAAATCATTTGACTCTTATATGTAAAAAAAAAAAAACAACAACAAAAAAACACCAAGTAACAGATCAGTTCAGTTCATCCAGTTCAGATTTTTTTTTATTAGAAATGTATGCAAATTAGTGCGTATTTCATTAAATAACAGCGATGATAGTCCATCAGAAAGAAGCTTGGTGATAACTATTAGTTAATATTTTTACCCTATTTACCTGCAGTGTCTCACCTTATTAAAGGGATTTAAGATATTTTGGATGAAAATCAGGAGGCCTGTGACTGTTCCATAACAAGTAACAGTCAAGGTCAGAATACTACATTTGCCATCAGTGGTTCAACCGTAATTTTATGACATGACGAGAATAATTTCTGTACGCGAAGAAAATAAAAATAATCACTTTATTCAACAATTCCTCTCCTCTGTGTCTCTCCAAATCAGTGTCAGCACCATATTGGCAAATCTGAGCAGTACGCAGGCAGCTCTCTTCTGTGTCAGCCGCACTGCGCTGATGCACAGTTTTTGTTCAAACCAAAATGTAAATCCATGTAAAAAACATATCCTTGTGGCACTGCTGACACAGAAGACCATACGTTGCCTACGTACTGCTCAGATTTGTCAAAATGGCGCTACGCTAATTTGGAGAGACACAGAGGAGAGGAATTGTTGAATAAAGTCGTTATTTATGTTTTCCTCATGTACAAAAAGTATTCTCGTCGCTTCATAAATTTACGGTCAAACCACTAATGGCAGATGGACTATTCTGACGATGCTTTTCATACTTTCCTGGTCCTTGACAGTGTAGCTTACTTGGCAGTCTATGGAACACTAGTCAATGGTTTTTGCACGTTTTCTGTGCTCCAGAATGTAAAACATACAAAATAAGCAAATTATTTGTTTTTATTATTATTTTTGTTCTCTACACAGGCTACAGTGCTGTGATCTCACTGCTCAGTCTTGCGAGAGGTTGTCATCAGTTCTACTGTCATCAAACTCTATCCTGAGAGAGCTGGACCTGACTAACAATGATCTGCAGGATTCTGGAGTGAAGCTTCTTTCTGATGGACTGAAGAGTCTAAACTGTCAACTGGTGATTCTGAGGTAAATGGTTTACCATAAAATAATTAACAAAATGCTATCATAATGAATGACTTAAAAATTTTGTCACCAAAGTTGGCATGTGCTCTCAATGGAACATTAGAACAAGAGATAATAAATGAAAAAATATGACTCAGGTGGACTGTGTACACCTGAGAAGAAAATAAATGTTGAAATATTGTGATTAAAATTATGGATTTTCAAATAAATTGATATCATGCATGAATTCCTCTGCACAGACCTACACAAGCTAGCAGCACCATCTAGATTGGCTGTGTGAAAAACAACCATTGAATCTAAGCTAGGGTCTAGAATTACCACTCACCAGGCACCAAGTGCAAGTAAAAACTGATCTTCCCTGGACATTATTTGAAATTGTATTAGTCACCAGTTTGTGAGAATGCAGTATGGATTAGTGTGATTCTAAAATTATAAAACTTGCTGTTCACTATCTGGTGTTTTACATTTCTATATACATTTACATTTATCCATTTACAAAACACTTACAAATGAGGCATACAATAAGTGATTCATCATTAAGAGGCAAGTAAACACAAGAAGTGCTTGTAATACAAAGTTTCAGACTTTGTTTAGAAGAGCACAAGCTAGAATAGAGTGCTGTCTGTGTCTAAGAGCACCTCAGTTCACAGTAAATGATGCTCCACTTGAACACCATCTTACATAAGTGCTATGAGTTCGGATCACTTGGATTTTAAAATGCATAACATAAAGAGAATGAAAGAATTTATTAGAAAGAAACTAGAATTCGTAAAATAAGATTCAATCTATTTGCAAATAAAAATTTTATTTAAAAATATGCATATTCACTTTTATTTGTATACCTAATATTTTGAAAAAGACTGATTTACCAGACATTTTTATCCAAAGTGACTTCAAAATGAGCAATTCAACAAGTGATTCGTCTTGAGTCAATAACAGAAGTTCTAATAATGCAAAGTTTCAAACATGGTCAAGAATCGTGCAAACTAGAACCCAGGAGGGATTTAAGAAATAGTGAAAGCATGGAAGAAGGATTTTTTTCCCCCAAATCAGCATGATGCAAATGTTGGGAACTCAGAAATGAAGACCAAGGCCCGTATTCATAAAGATTCTAAGAATCCTCTCAGAAAACTTAATTTAGCTTAAAAACTTTTACGTAGGAGTCTTAGCTTAAGAGCGATTCAGGACTGATCTGAGAGCAACTCTGAGTAAGGAAAAAACTTTCATCTTAGTGAGGAGGCGGGGTTGACCCCGTTGCTATGTATGACACAATCTTTTGAAGACTGTGATTGGTTGGTTGTCCAAGAAGGAAAAAAGGAGTGATTTTAAGTATAGGGTCTATTCTAATTCTCACTTTGAATTTACATGCGTAATTTTTCCTATTTGACCATTCTCTTTCTCACACACACTCACACACACACACATTATATGTGTGTATATAAATCCTTTTTTTATTTACCATGCTTTTAATTTCCTATAAGGTAATTGATTAGCTTAGAATGATAAAAATTGTTCCACTCTTTCCAATTACAGTGATTGCTGTCCTATTTAAGTGGCGGTTTGAATGTTGGTTTTGATGTATCAAACATGGAATCAAAACCAAGAAGGGCGAGAAAGCCAAACTGGACAGAGGAACAGAGTTTACTGTTAGCCCAGTTAGTGTATGAACACAAGGGCATTCTTAAAGGAAAATTCGGGCCGGGTGTCCCAGCAAGGGACAAGAAGCAGACATGGGCGTAGAGCACAAACTATTAACGGTTCATTCCCCCTGCTTGTGCGCACCTATAAGCCTGCTATATTCATAAATTCAGTTTTGTGAGCCTGCAAGGTGGGAATGTCCAGTGGAAACGAAATGAACTGCGACACAATAAGAGGTTCTGAAAGTGCTGTAATTGTTTGTGTGATCACTCTGCTTACAGAAGGTTGTGACAGACCCAAATCATCACTACTGCATTGTTGCATTTTCCCAGTTGCCAAATATCGTAATGTAGTGATTACTTGAATTTCTGGCGCTATGGCATTTCTGGCGCTGTTTTGGAGATGTTAGCACGTCTCTAATAAGATAAGTCACAAACATGATCCCTGCACGATCTAATCTATAGCGTCTTATTTACTCACTGTCATCCAATGTCTGCAACACATTTCTTCTGCCTCTTCATCTTTCTGCCATTTTCTCCTCTTCTAAAGAAACTCTTAAGCCTCTTAAAAGTCCTCGTCTGTGCTCCTAACAAGTTTGACCTTAAGACCTCTTTTAAGGGTTAAGTTGCTTTCTGAATTACTTTTTTCTTTACTATGATTTTTTCTTTAATTTTAAGAGTAAACGCCCACATTTCTAAGAATTTTCTTAGAATTTTGTCACTAGGAGCTACTTTTTGCATTAAGATTCTTTATGAATACGGGCCCAGGAGACTCTTGGGTAATCTTCAGCAGAATTCTTTATTGAGAACACTCTGCATGGTGCTGTCGTCATCAAAAGTCTAACTAGTAATTAATACATAGTAGTTTATATACATTTCAAGGGGGCGGGATATACAGAGGTGGAGACAACCTAAACAAAGCATGCAAATGGAATCAGGAAAATGCCTGATTCTGGCATTTTCCCAGCCTTAATCTCATCAGCATAACAGTGTCATGTAAATACAGAGGTGCCTGATAGTATCACCCATACCTTCACATTATCATAGAAACAAAAGCACAGCTGTGCCTTGAGTTTAGCAGGCACCTTTATCTTGGGACCTTGCCCAATCATCAGGAAGTGCATGAAGACAAAAGGTTCATGTCTCAGACACTTGATTTTCCTGATTTGATCTTCTTTGATTTCAGCTTTATTAGCCCAAAATGTCTACTATTATATTGTGTAACGATAAAAGCTTCGGAATCTTCGGGAAGAAGGAGGCGGGAACCGGCGGACAATCAAAGGACATTTTAATACACAAAATACAAAATACAAAAATAAACACAAAACAGCGCACCAGCCCCTCACGGACGACTGGTGCGCGCAAATAAAAACCAAAACACAACTAAGAGCCCAGGCCTGGTCCTCTCTCGTCCTTCACTGTCGTCGCTCCAGTTTTATATCCTTCCATCTCCTACGTGGGACTCGAGACCGGCGGTGGGCCGCAGGTGCCACTGATTTGCCCAATCACTGCCGGCCTCACTCGTGTTCCCACGTCCCTCGGCCCCGCCCCACTCGCCACATACCCCCATCGCCCCTCGCAGGCCGGGGGGTACCCACGAGACTGCGCTCTACTCCCCCCCCCTCCCTCCGGGGGGGACCGCTCACGGGAACCTGCGGGAGCCTGGGGGTAGGACAGACGAGGCGAGAGAAAAGGAGATGGAAGGAGGAGCGACAGAGACGAGAGAGGGGAGAGAAAAAAAAAAAAAAATTCCGGTTCCCAGGCGCACTGCTGCTCGGCCCTCCACCAGCTGGGTGATCTCCTCCGCGGTGCCTGGCGGTGGCACTGGACGGCCCTCGGCGGACGGCACGACACTCCTCCGCCGCCCGGTGGACGGCGACGGCTCCTCCGGTTTTGGGCAGCCGGCAGGAGTCCCCCGTTCCCTGCTCCTCCCCGTTCCGGCGGATGGCAGCAGGCTCCGGCCACCTGGCGAACGGCGCAGACTCCTCCGCTCCCTCATGGACGGCAGCCGCCCCTCCCTATCGTGGGCGGCCGGAAGCGAGCTCGCCCGTCCCCGGCAACTCGCTCCAGCCCACCGCCTCGAGCGTCCATGGCGGCACACTCCTCGCCTGCACGTTGGCACCGCGGATTCACCAAAGCGGCGAGGGATCTTCAGCAGCGCGTCCCTCCTTCTCCCGGGCTTCGGCACCACTGTAACGATACAACCTTTTATATTCATCTGGAAGAAGGAGGCGGGAACCGGCGGACAATCAAATAACATTTAATTATTCAAAATAAACACAAAACAGCGCACCAGCCCCTCACGGACGACTGGTGCGCACAAAATAAAACCAAAACACAACTAAAATCCCAGGCCTTGTCCTCTCTCGTCCTTCACTGTCGTCGCTCCAGTTTTATATCCTTCCATCTCCTACGTGGGACTCGAGACCGACGGTGGGCCGCAGGTGCCACTGATTTGCCCAATCACTGCCGGCCTCACTCGTGTTCCCACGTCCCTCGGCCCCGCCCCACTCGCCACATATTGGAATCTAAATTTAACATTTTATAAATTTGTAATCCACCAGTCCTCCCGTTGAGAGTTCTAATAACTCTCCCATAATACAAATTTAAACTTTCATAAGTCCATTCTATGGCCTATGTTTCTTAACATAAGCCCCATCCCACAGTCATGTAACCTGAAAAGGTTACATGCACACATATCTTATTATGTGTCTTGTCCTAGATTTACTTAGGTGTAATAGTTTTTTTAGAAACATAACTGTTGAAACATATGACATAGATGGTAACATGTCGTGAAAACTACATGTTGACACAGAAAACGATGTAGCATAAGAGTGGAAGTCTGTTTTCTGTAGTCCATTTTGCACGTAGATTCACTCAGATGACTCTTTGTCCTCATGAAGCTTGTTCATGGATGTCTGAAGTGATGCTTAACACCAGGGTGTCACATATGGAAATGACATGGCATGCACACATACCTGAAACACAAGAAAACAAAGAAACAGCAGACCAGCAGTATTCATGCATAGACTTCTGTAGATCGTATAGTGGTTTTAAGTCTGGTGGTCGTATAGTGTTTTTCTCAATCTAGGTTAAGTACATTTGACACCTATGGACTAGTGATGTGGGGATAAAGCTACGGATAGGGGAAACCTATGAGGAAGTCTTCACCACAGGGTTGGCCCCCGAGGCCTATTGCACTTCGGTTCTTCCCAGGGCTCCTCACTGGTCTTTGTGTGTCCAGGTCTGTCCCTGTATTTGCTGTGCGAACTTTACTTTGTGACATCTCCATCCTCTAATTGAACATAAATAATAACAAACATCACTACCCAAAAAGAATAGGTTAGTGACTGGAGTGTGCTTTAGTATAGCTTTGTAGGCTGTGAGTGTACTTAACGTTTTCTCAATGAAAGGAAGTGACAGTCAGCTTCCTGTAGTTTTATTTACAAAGGATCTTTCATCTCCGTTGTACATTACTGGGGAAGTTAAGCACTCACAGTCCTTACAGTTAACACCTGAGCAAGCTGCTCCAACAGTTTGGTGATGTGGGGTGGGGCAGCTTCAGAGTGGTAAGTAGACTGAGTAAGAGCTGAGTAAAGCTGTTCATTTATCTTAATGTCTTCCTGCTTTTCCTACACTCTTTCATCCAGTGTCCAGTTTTGCTGCTGCAATCTTTACTCCAGCTTTGACATCAGAGCTTCTTTCCCAAGTAACTAAACTGTCTAGATTACTTTTGAGAGTTTTGTGAGACCAAGTTCGATCTAGGAATGGCAAGGCTTTCCTGTACTCTGCTACAAAGCCATCTGACCAGATGCGGACTAATGGTCTCTTTCAGCATCATCAACTATTCCACTGTAAGTTACTGTTTACTGACAAAATCTTTTAGTGAATTCACTCACAGTTTCAGCCTCCTCCTGTTCAGTTAGAATTTGTGACATCAGCTGTGTGACTTCTGCTAACGACATGTCAAAGAGATTCATTTTGCTGATCAATGCTCTTCTAAATTCAGTAACATTTGTGCATGCAGAGGGATAGCTCTGGTATAGTCTCACTATATCTTTAGGTCTTAGCGGTTTGTCAACAGTTTGTACTCGGCCTACAGAAGAGTTGGGAGGAACACTTTCAGTTCCCTCAGTTCTCTGAGATCTTCTCCTAGCGCCACATACCTTTACAGAATCTACAGGCACATCAGTTACTGACTGGATGGCTACATCTGTTTCAAAGAAAGTTTTTAAGTCAGGATAAATGCTATCAGTCTGACTAACTTCTTCCAAATCAGTTTTTGCTGCAGCTTTGTTGCGGTTCAACTTCTTAGTCAAAGAGTATACTCTAGCTCGGCGCTCTTTGTTCTGTTCCTCTAGTTCTGAGTTACACTGAGACAGTTGTGTAGCTAGCGCTAAGGCAAATTCTCTGTGCCAGCAGATAATGCCTTTCAAATTGTTATTGCGAATACATGCTCCTAGTACCTTTTTACACTCATCTACAGACCAATGGATGTATGTCTGGATGGATATCATATTTCTGAATTAGTTCTTCTCTAACTTTCTCAGTAACTATTAGGTTCATTTGCACTCCTGACAGTGATTTGAATTTGCTATCTTACCACGAAGGAGTCGCGAGACCACCTTTTTCAGTTGTGGGGATCAATCTAGCATTCTTTCTAAAGATTTTGTGAGTTTCTTGTTTTACCACACAATCAAAACACTAAAACTTCTCTGATCAACAGAGGGTACCAAATATTAACAATTCTTCTCTGCCAACACAGAGGATAACACAAATTCTAGCACTTTACGCTAAACTTCCCTGCCGAGACAGAGGGTAACACAATATTAGCATGTGATGCTAATCTTCCCTGCCTGAACAGAGGATATCTTTCATCTCTAAAATATTTTTTTAGAAGATAACTTAGTTAACCAAACCCTACAGCTGTCTGTTAACTCTTCTCTGACGGCGCAGAGGATAACAATTTTTTTCTGGTCTTAAAGGTTCTTTTGGATGGAGATACACTCACCAACCCTTCCTATTTAATGTTGATTGTCTATTAGTTCCTATTATTAGTTCAATATGTCAAAGAGCAAGACAAAGACTTGACATTTGAAGGACGATTCTGTAGATTGTGTGTTCCTCCCTGCCCTCACTACACATAGTATATGCGTGGTTTGCCTGGGATCAAAGCACGCTGAGTTGGCTCTCGAGGGGGCCGGAGCCATCAATGTTTTCACGATCTCCGCAGAGAAATTGTGAGATCGTGGAATCACCCCTATTCTACCCACCTCTTCGGCCCTGATTCACAGCACTTCAGCAATGTAGTGGGGCTGGGAGAGTGGGGTTATAGAGCAATGCCACGGGTGGAACAGACACTTGCAAGCTATCTGTCCCCCGGCTCAGTATCGTCTCTAAAGGCTCCGGTGTTGCCCAACTTGTACGCAAGTGGGCAAAGGGTATGTGGCTGCAGGTCAGGCTGGGGCATGCCTTCACACTATGGCAGTTCTTCAAGCCTGTCAAGCTGACCTGCTGAGAGTTATTGACGAGGGGATCAAGTCCAAGATTTCAAAGAGCTTAGACGGACTGATGATTAGTGTTGCTTTCGTCAAGGAAAATTATGACTAAATATCATCATTAACGAACCTTTAGCATGTGACGAAAACGAGACGAGACGCAATGTAATTGCTGGTCATGTGATGATGACTATAATTAAATGTATAATGCAGTATTGTTGAATAAAAACGAGACTAAATGTGGTTTACAAAATAAAAACTATGCTAAAATGTCTCTTCAGTTTCGTTGACTTAAACATGACTAAATGAAATATTACAATGTTTTTTTCATCTCGTTTAGTCACGTTATAACTATTTAGCAGTATTTCTGTTTCCTATGTCTCACTGCGCCAAAGTAATTGACGTCACTGCCTTAAGCCCCAATCGTGTAGTGAAGTTCGGTTCTTTTCCGAGAACCGGTTCTTTCAGTTTGATTCATTACCAATAGTTATCTGGCTCTGCTCGGTGTTCATCTTCACAGCAGTTCAGTCAGTATACGGTTTGAGTAAATTAATTACTCTGCGATATTGGTTTATTTAGACTCAGAGGGAATGTCAGCCACATTAAAAAAAGTAAACAATTGAAGTAATTTGTGGATCAATGCTTAATGGAGATGCAAACCATTTCAAATGATTCAGTTCGATTTGGTGAACTGGTTCAACCGGTTAAATCGAACGATTCGTTCGCAAACCGGACATCACTTTCATTGTGGGATCATATAGAAGACGACAACAAACAATTCAAACAGGATTTATACTTTCACCTGGCTCAGCTAACTGCGAGCTCTCTTTCCCAAATGGACGAGGCTTTTATACTTGTCACGTTCACCGTTGTTCTATTCTTTGAAATGACAGGGGAGTGACAAGGAGTAATTGTCCTATAAAACCGTCGGGAATCACCAATGAGAAGTAATTTGCCAGTGCAAATCTTGTGATGAATGAGTTGATGAATTAATATATTTTTTTATGTACAAACAATCTTAACACATGGTGTATAATATAGCAATATAGCACATAGTGTTTAATTAATATCTAAATAAATTCTAATTCTATTTTATACAATACAATAAAATGTACTTCAAATAAGAAGCCTTTGACAAACTATGCAAACTTGAAAAAAAAAAACTTTTCCGTCAAAAAGCACCTGATGGATTTTAAACTTCACATTAAACTGCTTCTGTTTCACACAAACGCCGACACAGATCTACATGTTCAGCTAGAATTGCCCTGAACTCGTGCATGTTTCTTATGTGGAGCTATGTGGAAGGAATAAAAAAAATGCTGTGCACTCCGCCACGCGAAATTAGAGCACTAAAAGCAAACTTTGGGCAATATCGCAATGATGTCATATTTTCCAAGCTAAATTGAGGACACGCAATAAATCAGGCCCGACACAGAGAAAGGGACTGATGCCGGCCAGCCGGGGTTCGTCTTTGGGAGAAATATTTTATTATATTTAAATATATATATATATATATATATTATTTTATTGAAATATATGTGTGTGTGCTTCTTACATGTTTGGTTGTTAAAATAAATTAAAATCAGAGCATCTTCAGTGTCTGGAATGGATTTATTCTTAAGTCGATAAGGTAACAATAGTATAATAAGATAACCTTGTTTGAAATGGGTTTGGCTAAAATAAAATTTTGGTTTTGTCTATACTTCTAGCTACTTGTACTATATTGACTGGGTTAAATAGAACTGTGCTACTAAAAAGAGACTAAAATACTATGTTCATTGACTAAAACTAGACTAAATGTCTAAAACTGGACTAAATGTCATCAGTTTTTGTCAACTAAAATTAGACAAATATAATTAGTTTTTGTCAACTAAAACTAGACTTAAATGTCATCAGTTTTCGTTAACTAAAACTAGACTAAAAAGAGTATGAACATGACTAGAACTAATAAAAACTAAAATGACAGCTTCACACAAAGACTAGACTAAAACTAAAATTAAGAAAGGCCGCCAAAAACAACTCTACTGCTGATCCCTCCACCTGTGCCACTAAAAAGACTGCTTGCGCTATTGGGCAGTCTATGGCAGCCTTAGTGGCTGTGGAGAGGCCTTTATGGCTTACCCTGTCAGAAATAAAAGAAAGAGACAGGGTCTGCCTCTTGTATGCCCTTCTTCAGCCTTCTGGCCTGTTTGGCGACACAGTCAATACTGTCATCGACAGGTTCCAGGAGGCACACAAACAGGCTGTGGCATTCCAGAGCGTAATGCTTTACAAACTTTATAATCTTGGGATGAAGGGGGTGGGGAACCGGCGGACAATCAAATAAAACTTTAGTAACCAAAATAACACAAACAGCACGACAGCCCGTCGTGGACGACTGCTGCGCACAAATAAAAAAGCAAAACACAAAATAAAGCCCAGGCCTGGTCCTCTCTTGTCCTTCACTGTCGTCCGCGAGGGAACCTGGGGGTATAACAGACGAGGCAAGAGAAAAAGAAGATGGAAGGATAAGGAGTGACAGAGACGAGAGAGGGGAGAGAGGAGACAAAAACTAATTCAAGTTCCAAGACGCACTACCATCCTCCATCCGGGTGATCTCCTCCGAGGTGCCTGGTGGTGTTACTGGACGGCCTCGGTGGATGGCATGATACTCGTCCGACGCCCGGTGGACAGCAACGGCTCCTCCAGTTTTGGTCAACCTGCAGGAGTCCCCCGTTCCCTGCTCCTCCCCATTCTGGCGGATGGCAGCAGGCTCCAGCCCCCTGGCGAATGGCGGCGACTCCTCTGCTCCCTCATGGACGGCAGCCACCCCTCCACATCGCGGGCAGCCGGCCGGCAGTGAGTTCGTCCGTCCCCGGCAACTCACTCCAGCCCACCGCCTCGAGGTTCAATGGCGGCACAATCTTCGGCCACGCATCCCTCCTTCCTCCCGGGGAACTTTTCCATGACATTGTAATTTATCAAGATGCACCTGTACAAACAAACAGTTATGAAGTGGAGGATTAATAGAATTTGCAAGTCCCAAGGTTCTAGTATTTGTTGCTACTTAAATTGCACCAATAAAATCACAAAAGCAGAGATTTGTCTTATCTTAACTGTTTAATATCAATTCAAGCCAATTCAGCAAGAAATAAAGATTTTGTTTGCTACTTGCGATTGCGCTGAAAGCAGGGTTTCCTTTCCTGGCTGAATGAGTCCTGAAGCTGTTTATTCTTGTTTGGATGATGTCTTTGGGATTCACGTGGTGATGAAGGGGGTTTTCCTTGTAACTGCGGAAATCGTTGTCTTGGCTATGGATGATAAGGCACTTGAAGTTCTTCTGAGAGTTTCTTTGCTTGGCTTTTGACTTTAAAGATTTCTTCAGTCAATAAGTTTCAACAGAGTATTTGAGTTCTGGATTACTTGATCGCTTGATGGTGCAGCACGTGAGCATGTTTAACACAAAGGCTAAAGAGCCCGAGGATGAGTGAAAAGGGAAAAAAAGCAAGAACAGATCTGTCTGTGCCATTTGGTTTTAAAATATAAAATGGCATAATGCTGACAATATGAAATATATACAAATGCTCATAAGATCACGTTAAAATACATCAGGATTAGAGGTAGAGTTAGAGTACAGAATGTTCAGTTCGTACAGTATAAAAAAACTGAAAATGATTCAAATCAACATTTACTGGATCCATGATCTAGTCTAAAGTGAGTACTATTTATGGTCAATGGGTAGTTAATAAATAATTATCCTAATAAAAAAATACTTACAAATGAGCTAATTTATACAGCAACACTATTTACACTGCCTCGTTTACACTGTCAGTTAAATGTGAAAAAATCACTTACTGCACTTCATTAATCGGAATTAATAATAAGACAAGACAGAGGACTTCACTATCAACTTCAAATGGGCATGTAATTTTTTTTCAGATTCCAAAAAATTATAAATCATTCTGAATGTATTTTAATGGAGAATTAAATTTTCATTAAAAAAAAAAAAAAATGTATTACATTTTTTTATAAAATTTTTTAATTGCTCATTGTGACTCGTTTTGTCATCACAAGCCACATTATTCTCATGCGGAAGCACATGTGGAGGCAGTAAATGACAACAACGCATGCGCAGTGTTTCAGATGGTATGGCAAGTATAAACACATGAATCGGTTATGGGTCATAATTGAAAGATTATTTAAATGGACAGCCAAAAAAACTGATTTAGTCAACAAATCAGAATTACGCTTTTAAAACTGCAGTGTAAAAGAGGCCTTAGTTAATAACAGTGACAATGAATGATGAACTCACTATTTGTATATAGTCTATTAACTACAATAGTTTTAAAATGGGTTATTAGTGCTTTGTTATTTTATAATTATTATAAAGCGTTACCTAGTAAAGTTCAATCAATAAAGTCTAATTACATTGTATTTAACACAAACATGCACTGCAGATTATAAACTATATAAACTCATAAATTCACATTAATAAAACTCTTTGTTTTGTTTACACAGGCTATGTGGATGTAATTTCACTGCTCAGTCTTGTGAGAGTTTGTCGTCAGCTCTACAATCCTTAAATTCCCATCTAAATGTGTTGGACCTGAGTAGCAATGACCTGCAGGATTCTGGAGTGAAGCTGCTTTCTGAAGGTCTGAAGAGTCCAAACTCTAAGCTGGAGATATTAAGGTTTGAGTTTTATATATTTGATTAGTTATTTTGTAAGTTAATTATAAAAAAAACACATTAAGATTTATTTTGTTTGCAGTTACTGTGCCCTTTTTGTTTAGATTTTCCATCTGTAATCTCACTGCTCAGTCTTGTGGGAGTTTGTCATCAGTTTTACAATCCTCAAACTCTGTCCTGAGAGAGCTGCACCTGAGTAACAATGTTCTGCAGGATTCTGGAGTGAAACTTCTTTCTGATGGACTGAAGAGTCCAAACTCTAAGATGGAGTTATTGAGGTTTGACATTCAAGTACTTGATTAATTATTTTGATAGTTAATTATAAAAAAAGGTTATGAATGTAACCATGGTTCCCTGAGTAGGGAACGAGACACTGCGTTTTCTAGGGGTCGCTATGGGGAACACCTTGTCGTGACCCGTGTCTCAAGCATACATTGAAAACTTTAATTACCAACACTAAGTACCAACTCCATGGGAGTTGCCCCTGGGACATTTAGTTTTTTTTTGTCTGTGACATAACAACTTACATCCAAAGGCCTAGGCTACATAACAAACTTATTTGTTAGGGCCTCGGCCCAGGATAGAGCTGAAGACTTAGAATCAAGAAAGATTCCTTTAAAGGGATATGGCTAAGAAGTCTTGCCTGTCAAACAGGGGCTACCGCTTGCTATTGCATAAGCTTACTGAATTAGCTGTCTCAACAGATCCCTAGTAGCAACACCCTTTTTAGATAGGTATCCAAGGATACATAGGTGGAGTGGCGCCCAAGATGAACGGGGCTTTAACCAACTCAAGAAAGGGCACGAAGCAACCGCGCAAAGCCCTCACCAAATAGGATTTTAGAAGGAATGCAGAGCACTAGTGGCGAAATTACCACAGTGTGGATTTCAGAAAGTGCGCAAAGACACATGCACACTTACCATAACATGTACTTTAAATACTGTTCTAAGTAGAGGGCTCTTGTGGAACTCATAGGCGCACTCATAGGCGACCCTTCTTAGTGAGGGGAGCGCTGCTAAACTACCACAAGAACCGCCCAAATGGCCACCGTCATGTTGAGGGAAGTGATGCTTGAAGTGTATAAATAAATAAACACTGGCTGAGTGGAGCCCAAGGAACCAAGGTCTAACCATCTCAAGAAAGAGAACGAAGCTGAGCGCATTACCCTTATCTTACAGGATTTCAGAAAGTGCGCACTTACCACTTAGGTGGATTTTAGAAAGTGAGCAAAGTGTTCAACATGCACACTCACCACCATGTGGTTTGCCAAAAGTACACAGAGCTTAGCGTGTGTACTTAAAGGTACCTAAGCATCCCAGAAGTGCTGAACCGCACAGGGGAGGCAAGCTCAAATTTAAAAACCTCTGGCAAGGAGAACATCACCTGAGGCAGCACATACAAGAAAACTTCCGTAACTACCACCTCCACTTCCCGCTTGATGCTTCAGCAACATCTAAGCAGCCCGGACATACATTAAATTCCTTGCAGTGCCGTGCCGGGTCTGATGATCAAGAAGGCTCCTGCAGAAACCTGTGATCTGGCCACCTGATACCACAAACATGAAGCCGGAATCAGGGCTATCATACCAGCTGGACAAAACACCGACGAGTGTTTAGTAAACACTGTAGTCCAGCACTGCAAAGAAAGGCAACTCCCTTTAATCTGGACCATCAGTAAATTGGTTACTATGAATATAGAACCAACTGAAACATCATAGGTTCAGCGTAGGAGACTGTTTGCAAGATGTTTCCACCTAACCTTGGTCAGGTGGAGAGCTGGTGGTTATTACCTATAACCTCAATTACCGTCTCAATGGAAATACAGAGAGAAGTTTGGAATGTGAAACCTGAGCGTTGAGGATTGAGGACTGAGCATTCCCAATGTCTGCCAGGTTCATCCAGATGTCTCTCCATTACTACCATGGCTGCCATAGTCCTGCCCATGCCAGAGGAGGTGTGCTTGGTAGCACGGAGAGAGAGATCTGTGGTGTGGCGCCACTCGGCTACCTGATCAGGAGAAAGGCCCTTGCCTTTATCCAGCTCTTTTAACAGATCAGCCTGATATGCTTGAAGCACCACCATCATGAGTAATGAAGCCACAGCCTGACCTGCTGCCACGTATGCCTTGCCATTTAAGTGAGATGTAATCCTTGAAGGGGCTTTGATGGCGAGGGAGATTAAGAGAGGACATCTCCCCCGCAGAAAGAAAGCTACAGGGGGCATACTCTCATAGCCGGTTTCGCGCATCGCCTCAATGTCAGCATAAACCTTTTGCTGAAACCGATGGATGCGAGAAGAAAATGGCCTCTTCCATTTCTTTTCGATCTCTGCATAGAAATCAGGCAGAAGGCTCACCTGAGCTGGAGGACTATGGTCAGAAAGATAACGCTCGTCGAGGTGGCCTTACGGTGTCACCTTGTTAGCGCACTTCCATGGCAAGTCCAACTTTGTCGTGGCATGATCCATAACCTCCAACAGCTCTACATACGCAGGGCAGGAGGATTGAGAAGGCTCAGCCTCAGCTTTTTCACCATCCTCAAATATTTCCAGCTTTTCCTGGACAAAATCCCAGCAGAGCACTAACCTCAGTATCAGAAAGTGTTAAAGATATAACATCCTTTTCCTGAGGTTCACTCTCATCCGCCACCAATGAGCGCGAGAGGGAAAGTCCCTCTCTAAACGATTGAGCCAGATCCACCTGTAATTCTCACAAGCTCATTCTCCTCTGTGCCTCAGCAGTGGCAGGTCCTGGACTGTGGGAATCAGATGGCTGTACTTTTTTTCCTCTGAAAGAGTGCGGAGCTTTTTCATTGTAAAAACACTCACAATGCACGCAGACTGCCTCCTCAAAGACATCGAGTGCATGCTCTTCACCCGAACAAACGATGCAAAGATTGTATTACATTGGGTGTCAAATAACGCTGACATGGATGCACTCATTGTCTAAACGCTTGTTAGTAGTCGCCATGATAGACAGAGAAAGATCACTCTTACCAGTTCTTTCAGAGGCACGCTCTGCGTCAGTGAAGACATTGAAGAGAATGGCGTGTTCTCCCGGTGCTTATTTATCCATAGTTGCGCCGGTAGTGACATCAGGGGTTGTCGCCGGCCAACTAGTTGGTTTTTCAATGTATGCTTCAGACACAGGTCATGACGAGGTGTTCCCCATAGTCGCGCCGGTAGTGACAGCAGGGGTTTCCGCCGACCAACTAGTTGGTTTTTCAATGTATGCTTCAGACATGGGTCACGACGAGGTGTTCCCCATAGCGATTCCCATTCACTCCTAGAGGACGCATTTCGAAGTTCCCTTAAAAGGGAACCAAACTGCTAAGATGTATTCTGTATGCAGTTACTGTATTACTTCTTGTTCAGATTTTCCATCTGTAATCTCACTCATCTGTCTTGTGAGAGTTTGTCATCAGTTTTACAATCATCAAGCAACTGTTTGAGAGAGATAGACCTGAGTAACAATGACCTGCAGGATTCAGGAGTGAAGCTACTTTCTGATGGACTGAAGAGTCCAAACTGTCAGTTGCAGATTCTGAGGTAAATTGTTTTCTAGGGGTGCACAATTATGACAAAAATCATAATTGCCAATTATTCCCATGAAATTGTAATTGCTATTATAAATAACAATTATTTAACAAAAATCTATTATGTATAATATATATAAAGCTTAACTATATATTGGTTTTGTTTCTTCTATTTGGTTTCAAAAAAGGTAAAATTATGCATGGTATAATAATGTTATACTAAAACTGAAAAAAAGGTTTACCAAAGCTATGTATTTAATTTACAATTAAACAGATGCAATTTTAAATTAAGGCAAGGCAAGTTTATTTATATAGCACATTTCGTACACAATGGTAATTCAAAGAGCTTAAGTAAAATAGTCATGAAGAAAAATAATAAAAAAATTAAAACAAGTCAATTTTTAAATAATTTTCAAAGTTTTAAAATTGCTTATTTAAAATGAATTTAAAACGGTTAAAAATAGAAAATGATTTTACATAAAATACAGTGAATACGTAAAATACAGTGCAATCAGTTCGCACATCGCACAGTGCTCATTCAATAAATACACAGCTAAACAGATGGGTTTTGAGTCTATATTTAAATGTTACTAGTGTTTTAGCACATCTGATCTCTTCTGGAAGCTGATTCCAACTGCGGGCGGCATAGTAACTATGGCGGACTCCCCTTGTTTTGTGTTAACCCTTGGTATTTCTAACTGACTCGATCCTAATGATCTAAGTGCTCTGTTAGGTTTATATTCAGTGAACAAATGTGCAATATATTTCGGTCCTAGGTCATTGATTGACTTATAGATGAGTAAAAGTACTTTAAAATAAATCCTAAATGTAACTGGAAGCCAGTGTAAGGATCTGAGGACTGCTGTGACATACACTAAGTAGACAGCCTAAAGGCCCTTTTTACCGCCGCGGCGTCTGTAGAGTGCATTTGCAGCTTTTGACAACTGAGTGACGCTTTAACCACAAGTTATCAAACAAGCGCATCACAGCACATTTTCACAAATAGACTTCAGTTTTGCCTCGCTGATGTGTTACATTGGACGGCTTCAGTCACGGAAAATGAAAGAAAAAGACTATAGTTAAAATATTTTATATATTTAATATGTAGCCTAATATTCACAGATGAAAGTTTGGTACTTATGAAGTAATGTGCATTTATTAGAACGAATTCAAGCAGGATAAATGTCAAGCCTGTGCCTGAGTCTGTGCTTATATTTTCTCTAAGCTACATGATATTATTTTGTTTTAGATATTAGATATTAGACATATTTTAAAATATTAGACATATTTTAGATTTGATACATTTAAAAGGTGTGAAGTATTATTTATATTATATGAATTATATGTTATATAATTCAAAAGAAATTGTGGTTTACTTTGCATCGGAGCATTAAAAGAGCTTCATTAACTGACAACATAAGTGATTTTAAAGGGAGCCTTCTTTACTTGCTTTTAGTGCTGGGCGATTTATGATTTAAATCGATTTTAAAATCAATATTCAAATGACAAATACATTTTTCAAAACAAGTTTTAATATAGCTATAAACTGTAATGTTTTTTCCTTAATGCTGGAAAGACCTTTATTTTATTTTATTATTATTTTTTATTATATATTATTTTTTATTATTATTTATTTTTTGTTAATACTAGCCCATCAGCTTTGCAAATTTAGTTTGTGAGGAAAATAAAAGTACATTTTTGTCAGTTATTTTATCTAAACAGATCGAATAATTTCTTCAAGATTTCAAAATCAAATAGCCTACTGATAATGTAGCACTGTAAGATTACATTTGTTTGAATGCATTATTGCTAAAGTGATTGCATGTGAATGTGCTATATCTGTTTAAATCATGCTTTAACCCAAAAATAATCAGTAAAAAAACTCATATAGCCTTTAACATCCCGCTCGACTATTGCAGTCATTATAACCTGATCAAGCCATAGCTAAATATGTTTAACATGAATTCTTGCTGAATTTGCGGGCTGTTGGCATGAGTTGTACTCGTGATGTAGGCTCCAGTCAGAATCACACCGCTCGGCTCATCCTTTGCTCGGTGGCGTGTCTTTGTCAGACTCGTGGTGGAGGGTTGAGACACTCTGAACTACGGGAGAACTTAGTGGTGCGTCGGTGGATGTTAAAAATAAAATATAAATTACAAATTCGAGTTAATTGATAAAATCAATTTATCACCCAGCCCTACTTGCTTTCATATTATTTAATGAAAAAAAATGCAGCTGCATTTAAATACAGGTGTGTAAAATATGTGCAAGATTTGCACTGCACGTTCACACAATTCACACCTTTATCTCGACCCCCACAAGCCACACATAAATAACCCCAAAAACCCAACCCCCTCCAGCTGAACGGAATTCGGTCTGTGTTTTGGCTCTGAGGAACGGTGTGTTACTGCACACCATGCCTGCACTCAGCAGCACTACTCTTTGTATCCATTATATTCTCGCAGCCCATATTATTATTTTCACAAGACCATAGTGATAATAACAAATCATCAATTAATAATTAATCATTATTTTACGAAAATCATTGTTATTTGTTATTGTGGATGTTTGCGGAAGGCTTTAAGACCAAGCGGAATCCTCTGACTTTACTAAATCAGATTGAGGCGAATACAACTTATTGATCATGAGCCCAACATTTAGCAAGCAGGAAAACATTCATTCTACCTGAAGGAAGACGTATTTCATTGAGCTAATGCTGTTAAATAGAGGGAGAGAGAGAGAGAGAGAGAGAGAGAGAGAGAGAGAGAGAGAACCAGTCTAGGGCTATTAAACTTGGAGCTCATTATATTGAAGTACAAATCCAAACACCAGAAATGTTATGCATTTTATGAATAATGAAATGTTATGAAAAGTATGCATTTTATTTATTCACATGCAGTATGGTTGTTGGTTTTTAGCAGTTAAAACCAATTTTTAAACTTGAATTTAAATACTATTAAACTAACTTTAAAAAAATATCAAGGAGTTTATAAATTAAAAAGGATAAAATGTCACAGTGCATGTTAAATAGCCTAAATGAACTTGTGTTAATAATATAATTAGAACTTACAATATAATTCAATTTTTTACATGAAAAACTCCTGTATAAAATGGGACAGCAACCTTTATATCAAACTTTTTTAAATCATCCACAGCTGAGCAACACGAGAGGGGGATCTGCGCCTGAGCGCGTGAAGTGAATGTGATGAACGGCCATTTTCAGATGCAATGAAAATAAAATAAAAAATAGCCTAGATTAGGCCATGCAGGCTCTGCTCTCAAGTAAATAATACTTATAATTACTGTTAACCCAGAGTAACAAATTTTAAGGGATTAATCGCCTTTTTTAATTTGCTGCATGTTTTATTTATTTATTTATTTTAAAACACGCTAAAAAATAAATTAAGTTTGTGAGAGAAAAAAATGTATCGTGAGTCGTGTATAGGTTGCATTTTAATGTATTAATCACATATTTTCTTTTGCTGCATGTTTTTTTTCAAATTCAAAACAAGAATTAAAAATATAGAATTCTAATGGATAAATATAATTGCAGTATATAATAATATAGGCTTAGCTATAAACAAACAAAAAATAATAATTTAAAGCTAAGCATAAGGTAAGGTTGGGCTTTCTCATTCTCTCACTCGGGAGAAATCCGTTTCCATATTCGTGAAGTTGCCCATTTGAAGCTTAAGTATTATTCGTGAGGTAAAAGAGGCTTTGTTGTACACGCGTGTTTCAGTATCGATGGAAAAAAATAATAATTAACAATATGTGGAGTACGTGGATCGCTGCTAACGCTGAATGTCCGGTGAACGACTGCTGTTTCCAGTGAATATGTGCACGAGGCACCAGCGCGATCAAACAGCTGAAACAGAAAATACTCAATTTTTGGTCACACATAAGGCATAATTCAAAAATGCAAAGTGTTAGTAGTTTGAAAAAAATCAAGAATAAAAACAGAGTTAATAATAATTATTGCTAAATGCTGGACCGTTCCCATTTCACTCTGCATATAGAACCTGAAGATTTTTTTTAAACCAAGAATGAACCGAAATGAAAATGAAATGAAAACATTTAGCTTTTTATCCGTTGTATATATATATATTTATATATATATATATATATAAATATATATATATATATATATAAATATGTATATATATATATATTTATATATATATATATATATATATATATTTATATATATATATATATATATATATATATATATATACATATATGGGCCTATTTATTTAGTGTTTAATAACAATTGCATGCATATGATCCTTTGTGTAAAGGTCTTCTTTTAATTTTTGATGAGTAGACTGTAGCCTAAGACTATTATCTCATTTTAGAATAACATTCATTTTGCGATCCAACCCTTTGCGCCACCTGGCGGTAGTTTTGCGAATGATTTTAACACGCGACTGAATTACGCTGCGGTACACACGGCGGTAAAGCCCAATTAGGCTGTCTACCTACTGTACTCAGATTTTCAGGTTCTAGTCAGAATCCTGGCCGGTGAGGAGCCCATTATAATAGTCCACCCTGATGGTGATAAAGGCAAGAACAAGTTTCTCCAAGTCTTGACTGGAAACAAAACATCAAATTCTTGCAATGTTTTTTAGATGATAGTATGCTAATTTAGTTACTGCTGTTGTCTGTCTCTAGAATCACACCAAGATTCCTCACTTGATTTTTAGTTGTTTGACCCCTAGAGTCAAGGTATGCATTCACCTTGAACACTTCATCTTTGTTTCCAAATGCAATGACTTCAGTTTTTTTCTTGTTTAACTGAAGAACGTTCTTGCACATACAACTATTAATTTCATAAATGCATTGGCAGAGGGAGTCAATGGGGCTGTAGTCATTTGGAGATAAGGCTAGGTAAATCTGAGTATCATCAGCATAGCTGTGATAGGCAATTTGGTTCTTTCTCATTATTTGACTTAGTGGGAGCATATACAGGCTAAACAAGAGCGGTGCAAGAATTGACCCTTGTGGGACTCCGCATGTCATGGACGTCCACTTAGACTTATGCTCTCCTATACTCACATAATATGCTCTCCTATACTCACATAATAGCCTCTCCCTTCTAAGTATGACCTGTACCATTTGAGTACCATCCCAGAAAGCCCGACCCAGTTTTCCATTCTCTCTAGTAGTATGTTATGATCGACAGTGTCAAACGCAGCACTGAGATTAAGCAATACCAGCACCGATATTTTGCCAGAGTCACAATTTAAGCGAATATCATTTATTATCTTAACGAGTGCTGTCTCTGTGCTGTGATGCGGTTGAAAACCAGATTGAAAATTGTCCAGGTACCCATTTGAGTTTACGTATTTGTTCAGCTGATTAAAACCTACCTTTTCTATAATTTTGCCTATAAAAGGAAGATTAGATATTGGTCTAAAATTGCTCAAAATGGTGTTATCAAGATTCCTCTTTTTCAGGAGGGGCTTAACAACTGCAGTTTTTAAGGAGTTTGGAAATGACCCAGAAAGAAGTGAGGCGTTCACCACTTCTAAAAGATCTGCTTCTAAGCAGTTAAGCACACTTTTGAAAAAAGATGTGGGAAGTGTGCCAAGATAGCAGGTTGACGATTTTAGGTGCTGCACTATGTCTTTCAGAATTTTGCTACCAATTGCTTCAAAAATAGACATAGTATCTTTTTGATATTGTGGCCTAATCTGTCTGACATCTGCATTACTTGAGGATGTGCTAATCGCCTTCCTGGTATTGATGATCTTCTCAGAAAACTCATTGCATTTGCTGTCTGAGAGCATTTCACTGGGAATCTGACTTGGGGGGTTTGTCAGTCTCTCAACAGTGGCAAAAAGAGTACGAGTGTTAATTAAGTTACTGTTTATAAGGTTTGAGAAGAAATTCTGTCTAGCTGTGGCTAGTTTCACATTAAAATCATGAAGGCTGTCTTTATAGATGCTATAGTGAATTTCAAGTTTTGTCTTCCGCCACATCCGCTCTGCTTTTCTGCATTGTCTTTTCATAGTCTGAACTGCTGTTGATCTTCTCCAAACTGATTTCTGTCTGTTTGTTTTCTTACTGATTATTATTGGAGCAATATCATCAATAACATTCTTAACTTTTTGAGTTAAAGGAATCAATGAGAATATCAACAGAGTCTGCAGAAATGCTTGGTGTTAAAGATATAGCCTCCATAAGTAGTACACTTGTGTTCTCGTTAACGCATCTCCTACTGACAGAGACCGATCTAGATTCAGTAGTAGCAGACATCAAAATATCAAAGAAAATACAGAAGTGATCAGATATTGCTATGTCCTTATTAACAATGGATGAAATGTTTAGACCCCTACTGATGATTAAGTCCAGAGTGTGTCCACCTTTGTGTGTGGGTCCATGCACATGCTGAGTCAAGTCAAAAGTGTTTAGAACCGTTATCATTTCTTTTGTAGTTTTGTTTTCTGAATTATCTATGTGAATATTAAAATCCCCTGCAATAGCAAAACAGTCAAACTCTGAGGAAATCATTGATAACATTGCTGTGACCTCTTCAACAAAGGCTGGAGAGTATTTTGGAGGCCTGTAAAATAATAATAAACAGAATGCGTGGAGCACCTTTCAGCACAATCCCTAGACATTCAAAAGACAAGTACTGACCAAATGACACTTGCTTGCATTGATAGACATCTTTAAATAGAGCAGCTACACCCCCACCTCTCTTAACAGTCCTGCAGACACTCATGTAAGTGAAGTTAGGAGGGGCTGCTTCATTAAGGACTGTTGTATTGCAGCTGTCTTCAAGCCATGTTTCGTTTAGAAACATAAAATCCACATTGTTTGTGGTTATAAAGTCATTGATTAGAAATGATTTATTTTTTAGTGAGCGAATGTTTAAAGATGCTAACTTAATGGCTGTGCTTTGTGTCTTTACATCAATTTTAGTTTGATGCATAATAGGCCGCAGATTAGATGAGTTTGCCCTTCGGCTTGAGATGGCCTTAGACTTTCTATCAAGTGATAAAACTGAAATAGAGAAAGCTACAGGCACACTGGGTTCCCGCTTGTTCAGTAGGCATTTGTGAATGTTGCAGTTATTATAGCGGGGACCCGACACATATCACTGAGAGCTGCTATCAGTTGTTTTTGGTTCACCTTCAGCAGATTGAGGGTTTGGGCCCTGGCGTTGTGGCAGTGGTCGAAGAGCTCTCGCAGGAGCAGGAACCACAGGCTTTGGTGGTTTTGGGGCCCGCCGTTTTTTTGTTGATATCTGCGGGCTTGCAGCAAATGAGTGAGAGAGTTTAGTCCCAGCATACACCAATTCCTCCATTTTCTGGGAGAAGCACAGAAGTGGAGATGCTGGAGAAAGGGATAATGTGTCTGGTGAGTGGCTGTGATATGTTGTCCTGGCTTCCCTGGCTGTTTTCCAGAAAGTCGTCCTTGGGTGCTGAATCTTGTAGCTGTTTTGATATATCACAGTCTGTCTGTGAGGAGCTCTGTGGGCAGGGCTTAGCCAGGAAAGTGTCTATCAGCAGTGATTGTTTTGTCTGCATGGTGTTATCAGTGTCCTTGTGGGATATGTCAACCACATGATGACTCGGACCCCGTGTGTGTGTGCTGAATGGATTGACACACTCTGCTGAAGGATGACAGAGGGAGAAGTAGATATTGTCCTTAAGCATTCTAGCACCAAGTTTGTTTGGGTGGAGGCCATCCGGTTTAAAAAATTGTCTATGGCCCCAGAAAAGATTGAAATTCACTTTTTTATATTTCACTGCTTCAGTCACGGAAAATGAAAGAAAAACACTATAGTTTAAATATTTAATATATATAATATTTAATATTCACAGATGAAAGTTTGGTATTTATGAAGTTATGTGCATTTCAACGAATTCAAGCAGGATAAATGTCAAGCCTGTGCCTGAGTCTGTGCTTATATTTTCTAAGCTGCATAGTATTAAATCATATTATTATGCAGTATTATTTATATTATATTATGCGTTATATTATTCAAAAGAAACTGTGGTTTACTTTGCATCGGAGCATTAAAAGTGGTAGCCTATTTGACAGGGGGTAGGCTACATGGATTAATACGCAAAATGTCAATATTTTTTGATATATTATGCCTATATTTTAATTTATATTTTAAATATAAATATATTTTTTCCTTTAATAAAACAACATGCATTTTTGTTATTCGTTACCTATCCTTTATTTTGACATAACTTACTGGGAAAAAGACATTTGTCTGTAAACTGATTAAGAAATTGTTGCATGTTTAAACGTGAAGCACTGTATAATTTTGTTCCCATTATTTAGGCCTAATTTAAAAAAAACAAGAAACGAATAAAATTAAACCTGCACGATTAAATATTTGAAACTCTAAAGAACGGATGGATTAATAAACGTCCTCACGATTAAACTCAGGTTCTCTAATTATAATCAACAAAATTCACACGATGTAAAAAAGAGCTTTAGTAATTGACAACTTAAGTGATTTTAAAGGGAGCCTTCTTTACTTGCTTTTAAAGTTGGGCAATAGCATATGGCCTAAAAAAAAATCTGAATTATGATTTAAACCGATTTTTAAATCAATATTCAAATGATGAAGAAATTAAAAAAAAAGTTTTAATATAGTTCTTTGTAATTCATTTAGCAGTCAAATTTATAACTGCAACAAGATGATAAAAAAAACAGTAATTTTATAACCTTAATGCTGGAAAGACCTTTATTTATTTATTTATTTATTTTTTATTTTATTTAATACTAGCCCATCATGCATCTAACCATCCACTCAGCGTTAAGAGCTGTTAAGAATTAAAACTGGCAGCTCAGCAGTGAGTCAGTGTCATGGACGGAGGACCTGTTAATATATTTTCTTGTCTATATTTCCATCTCATTATGCCGCTGGTTTAGTTTTTTTTTTCTTGTAAATTGTAAATAGAGCAGACACTGTCTGTGTCTACACCAGACACGAGTTGTCATCCGTGCCCCACAGCGAAAAGTGTGTCTAAACTTGATGACATCACACTATAGTGTCAAATCATCTGAACACAGTGTCAGAACATTTCGTCATAAACAGAACGAGCATCAGTTCACTGATGGGGATTGTGTCCAGTGTATCCGTCACTGTGTTCTGTTGTCTTTTGTTGGATCGTTCCACTTGTGTCCGGTGTAGACCTGGCGTGCGTTTCTTATTGTTTTATTTTACAGCCCTGCTTGTTTTAATGTTTTTATTAAATATCTGTATTGACTGCATGGTCATATTATCGTATTATTTACTGCCATGCGACCTACAAAAGTAAAGCTTGGCGAGTTGATCAATGAGCATTGCTGCAGGTTGATTTTTGGTGGATGTGCTGTGCTTGTGCAGCCGCGGTCGTCTTCATTTCGTCGGGTGAAACGTCTCTCTCACTCGCAGCAGAGTCTGTGAGCAGCAACTTCCCCTCCGCGCGCACTGATACCAGAAACACGCTCCGCCTTCACTCCGTGAATATAGTATTTCAGTATGTTTGAAATGTTATGTTCATAACGTAGCATATAAAATAAAAATAATAATAAAAATAAATAACAGGAGAGTTTCAAAGTGGCTAAAGCTATTTTGTGTAAACTTTTCCCTATATCACATGCCAAACTAATTACATTGTAAGCATTTAAATCTTTAATTGCTGCTTTCTGCTGTGAAAATTTTGTTTGTGAGGAAAATAACAGTACAATTTTGTCAGTTATTTTATCTTAACAGATCGATTAACTTCAAGTTTTCAAGATCAGATAGCATACGGATAATGTAGTAGCACTGTACATTTGTTTGAATGCATTATTGCGAACATGATTGCGTGTGAATCTGTTTAAATCATGCTTTAACCCAAAAATAATCAGTAAAAGAAACAGTCAAACTCTTAACATCCCGCTCAACTCTTGCAGTCATTGTAACCTTCTGATCAAGCTATAGCTAAATATAGTGTTGTGCATGAACGCGTTCAATGAACGACGTTCACTGAACGCGTTCATATTTTCGCCGAACGCTGAACTGAACGAATCACTTTTCATACAATGAACGTGAACGAGAGCGGCGCTCACTCTGGCAGGAATGAACAGAACGCGCAGTTCACGTTCATGCTCATTTGAAAGTCAGGTTTTACCAGGGCTTAATTTGAGCCGGAACATGTTTCGTCACCTCCCACATTGGATCCGTCACCTCCTGTGTCACTAAAATTAATTGCCTAAATGAAAAAAAAAAATACTGTTTGTGTAGTGTTCAGTGTTTGTGACACATGACTTGCGCTTGTTGTACTAGTTGAGATGCTGTTAGCCTCGATCGTTTCACGCAGGGGAAAAATGTCAAAAAGACAGGAAAGTTTGCTTAACTTTTTCAAATACGCTGGACAGTCAGATCCCAAAACAAGCAAAAATCGTTGGTAAATTGTTAGGATTTTAGTATCATAATGATTAGGCTTATAAATGCACGCACAATTATTCGTGAACTTAATTTGAACAAATGCCTTTCAACTTGTGTGTGCAAAATTCAGAATTAAATTAATGTGCAGAAATTTGTACAAATAGAGAGTAGGCTATGTAGGCATACTATACTGTTGTAGCCATTAAAAAAGCGTGTTTCATATTTGTTAAAATATTATAATGTAATTTTTTTTCCATTTATGTTGATTTATGAAAAGTGAACAGCACGACCGAGTAAGATAGGATGCGCAATATGAGACATGGAGCGGGTCAGACATGATTTTGCCCGTTGAAGTTGTTATAGAAAGCCTTTCTTTAAAGTGAATTTCGTTTTGTATAAATTGTATCTTAATTTTAATCAACTTTTCATCAACCAATTGCCTGTATTTAATAAATAGGCCGACGAAACAAATATAACAGAGGTGCCCGCGCGCTCACTTGCATTGCACGTCAACTAGAGCACATATTAACTTAACGAAACTCAGTGTATGCCTCACACAGACATGACAAATACATCAAATACACAAAGCTTGAAATGTATAAATAATTGTCTCTTGTTTACTGGTACAATAATTTTGATTAGTTTTGGAGTGGCAGTGATTTGCAGCTGGTAATGGATGGTAAAGAGGTTCTATTGAGTAAGATAGTGGCCTATCTTAAAAAGAATTTAACAAATGAATGTGAACTAGTTTGTTTTTAGATATGTGAACTTAGTTCATTTAAAAAAAAAAAATGAACTATGAACGTGAACTAGTTCATTATCATCTGTGTGAACTGAACTTTGAGCTAGTTCTTTTTAAGTATGAACTGGCACAACACTGGCTAAATATGTTTAACATGAATTCTTGCTGAATATGCAGTTATATTATGGGCTGTTGGCATGAATTATACTCGTGATGGAGCGCTCTTGGAGCGAGTGAAAACCACCATGCTCATATTCAAGTGTTTGTGCAAAAAATATTAATGCATAAATGACAGGGAGGCGCCGTCTCATCACTTAAATTTTTTCCTGATAATGCATTTATAATTTTTTAATTAACATAATAACGTGGTGTTTCACATACATTAAGAATATATCTATATTATATTATATATAATTTATTATTATATTATTATATATAATAAGCTTGAAATGTTTTTTAAACGAAAACGAATTGTGTAATCTGTGAATGTTGCAGTTCTCTCGTCGGAGAGAGCCAGCACTTTGAATTTCCTCTTGCAGCCGAAAAGAAAATATTTGTTTATTAATAAATAATTAAAATGTCTAATTTTTCACAATTATTAGGCTACTTCTGCATGTGCTTTGTTGCAAACTTAATGCATGTGCTTAGTTGAATTAGTTGAATATAACAAACGAACGACTAGAACTAGGAAAATCTTACGTGGGGGCAGACGATTTTTTAGTGTATAACCAAAACAATGAGTCCTAACTAAACCCGCTCAGCAAGTTTGAAACTCTCATAAGACACTGTGCATATGAAAGATTCACACCTTTATCTCGACCCCCACAAGCCATACATAACTACCCCAAAAAACCCAACCCCCTCCGGCTGAACTGAATTCGGTCTGTTTTTTTTGGCTGTGAGGAACGGTGTGTTTGCATGTTACTGAAACATGCCTGCACTCAGCAGCCCTACTCTTTGTATTCATTATTTTCTTGCAGCCCATATTATTATTTTAACAAGTCCATTAATGATAATAACAAATTATCAATTGATTGATAATAATCATTATTTTTCGAAAATCATTGTTATTTGTGATCGTGGGTGATTGGGGAAGGCTTTAAGACCAAGCAGAATCCTCTGCAGCTGCTCCCGCCTCACAGCGCGTGGTGGTGATGCACGGGTCGTCTCATAACCCGCAGGCCCTGCGGGTAACCCGCGGGTCGGGGCGGGGCGGGTTAAGAAATTGGCACTTTATTTTTTTTATTAAGAAATTGGCATTTTATGAATAATGAAATGTTATGAAACGTAGCCTATGCATTTTATTTATTCACATGCTGTATGGTTGAAATTAGGGATGTCCAGATCCGATCACATGATCGGAAATCGGGCCCGATCGCGTGGTTTCAGACTCGATCGGAATCGGACGTTACCTCCCGATCAGGACTCGGATATATATATATATATATATATATATATATATATATATATATTCTCATTCATTTTTAACACATCTTTTGTTATGCGGTGGCACAGAGTTAGACCCTTTTGACTCGTGTGCGGCATGACATCACTTTGTTTTCAAGAGCTGGTGTGAATAAATATAGATTCAAACTCAAAGAGACATGATAGTTTGCGCATGACCTGATATTTCATTCGGACTCAGGATACAGCGAGATGAACATCACAGAGCGCTAAACTCTCATGCAGTGTGTGTTTCCTTCATACTCGAAGCCGGAGCGCGCTCCCGCGCTGATATCAGGATATTCCTAATATGGACAAAAGCGTCCAGCTATGCTGTGGTGATCACAGGAAAACAGAAACTTATGCAAACACGAAGACGTTAATATACGATCACGACAATAAATTGTTCTTCAAGTCATCTCCAGCAGGTGATAAATAAAGTATGAACAATCCAGTGCTGATTGACATAGTATTTATTACAGTATAGAAACTATTCTGCATTATTATGTGATAAACAGTGTTTTTAGTATATAAACAAATCATTATTATTTGTTATTGTCCAGCATTTATAGATTTCTAAGCCAATTAAAAGCTAGAAATTAGAGAAAAAATAAAGTTGCCTATACTACCAGTCAGAAGTTTTTGAACAGTAAGCTTGTCAAGGTTTTTTTTTTTTTTTTAAGAAGTCCCTTCTATTCACCAAGCCTGCATTTATTTGATCCAAAGTACAGCAAAACAGTAAGATTTTGAAATATTTTTACTAGCCTATTTAAAATAGCTGTTTTATATTTGAATATATTTCAAAATGTAATTTATTGAACATCCTGGATCTGTTTTTTCGCTCTTCTTTATTCTTTTTTATGTATCATATTCTTTTATTATCAAATGACTCGGACTCGAGGACAAAAAAAACCTGATCGGGACATCCCTAGTTGAAATAATATTTTAGTTCACAACTTTAAGTTCCATTGTTTAAAACAAATGCTTTATTGGCTAACGTTTCATAAACCTTCAGTTGTTATGCTGTTATCCATTTGTAATTTCACAGTATTTTCACCTCCTAAATCACTAACCTTTAATGTCACAATTCCATTAAATTCAAATTTACTCAGGCCGATGGCATTTTTTAATTACATTATTAAATCATTATTATTTATTTATTTATTTTTGAATAATGTAGCCTACATATATAGGTGAAGCAAACTAACTTTAAAATCTCAAGGAGTTTATAAGTTAAAAAGGGTAAAATGTCACAGTGCATGTTAAATAGCCTAAATGAACTTGTGTTAACAATATAATTAGAACTAACAACATAATTAGATTTTTTTAAATGAACAATTCCTGTATAAAATGGAACAGCAACCTCTATATCAAACATTTTTAAATCGTCCACAGCTGAGCAAGGCGGAGGCGGGTCTGCACCAGAGCACGTAAAGTGAAAGTGATGCAAAGTCATTTTCAGATGCAATGAAAAAAAAAAACTAATTCTCTCACTTGGGAGAAATCTGTTTCCATATTCGTGATGTTGCCCATTTGAAGCTTAACTATTATTCATGAAGTAAAATAGGCTTTGTAGTTCACGCGTGTTTCAGTATCGATGGAAAAAAAATCATAATGAACAATATGTCATAAAGTGAACCGCTGCTTGTGCCAAATATCACGGTGAACAGCTGCTGTTTCCAGTGAATATGAGCACGAGGCACCAGCGCGATCAAACAGATAATACTTAATTTTTGGTCACATATAAAGCATAATTCAAAAATGCAAAGTGTTAGTAGTTTGAAAAAATCAAGAATAATAACATAATTAATAATAAATATTGCTAAATGCTAGACAATTCTCATTTCGCTCTGCATATGGAACCTGAAGATTTTTTTAAAACCAAGAATGAACCGAAATGAAAATGAAATGAAAACATTTAGCTTTTTATCTGTGTATATATATACACACATAGGCCTTATATTTATTTACTGTTTAATAACAATAGCATGCATATGATCCTTTGTGTAAAGGTCTTCTTTAAATTTTTGATGAGTAGACTGTAACCTAAGACTGTCCTACGTTTTGAAATGAACTCACTGTAAATATTTTAATATTTTTTAAAGATGTTACAATGTTATATCATTATGTTATTGTTGTTTTACTTCTTCCTTTTATCTCATTTTACAATTACATTCATTTCGCAATTCGTCCCTTTGCGCCACCTGGCAGTAGTTTCGCGAATGATTTAACATGAGACTGACTTGCAGTTAACACCGCGGCGGTAATGCCCATTTAGGATGTCCACCTACTGTATACTGTAAAAAAAAATAGAACAAAAAGAAATTCTGGAATAAAAAGCATTCCTCGTCAGATTCCTTCCATGCCCTGCCTCCAATCCCCATGATCGGCCTGATTAACTGCCTCAGCAGCCGCAAGACCCGAAACACAGGTGAGAGCTGCTAAATTTTTGAAAAGAATCAGGCATTCTAAATGCAATCACATCTCACATCTCTCATACGTACGGTTTATTGAATCGAACTGTCCGAAAGAACTACTGGTGATCCGAAAACCGATGCAACCTGTTCTCTACTCGAGAACGATTCAATCTTTTGTTCGTTATCTGGCTCGACTCAGTGTTCATCTTCAGTTCTCTCTTCACAGCAGTTCAGTCAGTGTACCGTTTGAGTAAATGAATTACTCCGGGATATTGGTTTGTTTTAACTCAGAAGGAGTCTCAGCCACATTAAAGTTTACAGCTTAATTAATTTGTGGATTAATGCTTATTGGAGACGCGAATCATTTTAAACATTTCAGTTCTATTCGGTGAACTGGTTCAAGACGATCTGGTTACATCGAATGATTCGTTCTGTTGTGTTTTGAACTCTCTCACAACAGACACGGAAGAGAAGACAATGATGAATAAAGTTGTAGTTTTTTGCTATTTTTGGACCAAAATGTATTTTCGATGCTTCAAAAAATTCTAACTGACCCTCTGATGTCATATGGACTACTTTGAAGATGTTTTTCTTACCTTTCTGGACATGGACAGTATACCATGCACACAGTTTCAATGGAGGGACTGAGAGCTCTCGGACTAAATCTAAAATATCTGTGTCCCAAAGATGAACGGAGGGCTTACGGGTTTGGAACAACATGAGTGTGGGTTATTAATGACATAATTTTCATTTTTCGGTGAACTAAGCCTTTAAGCTTGTTCAACTCCCCCGAGAGGTGAACACGCTTGTGCAAACGCTGACATAAAAACTCAAGTACAGATCTCTGCTCTAGTAGTTCCGCAAATGCAGCAGTGAGCGCATCCTTCTCTCTCGGGAGTCACATATGTGCTTCGTACACTAGGCCTCTTGAAGACAAAAAAAGAGGATGATGTGTTGGATACAATACAGGTGCCTTTTTATATTTTGCTTACATCATATGCTTCGGCCTGCCAATGTCAAGTTCATTGTCGTTATTTCATTCATGCTTCAGACACCGGTCACGCAACGTGGATTTCCCTTTCGAAAGGGAATTTTGTGTTTTGCAAAGTTTGCTGCTTAACCTGTTGTGGTGTTGATTTACATTGTTTCTATTGTGTAGAGTGATCAGATGCATTTTAAATAATTGCTAAAATCTTCATTGGCCAAAAAATGTACTTTTCATAAAAAAAAAATCACTGTCGTTTGATCCTGACACAAAATGACCAGCTAACATTAATTGTCTAATCATATCAGCAGCACATGTGAAAGTGTGAATGAGTACTAGTCAGGTTAATCACTATAATACTAATTAGATTGTAAGAGCAGACTGATTGCTATAAAAGGAGGAAAGAAGCACTTCCAATCATTGTGTTCTTGTTAGCAATGGTTATTTCCAAAGAGAAATATGCAGCCATCATCACCTTGCATCAAAATGGCCTCACTTGCAAGGAAATTGCTACAAAGAATATAGTACCTGAAATAACCATTTACAGGATCATCAAGAACTTCAAGGAGAGAGGTTCGACTGCAGTGAAGAAGTCCTTAGAATGTATCAGAGTATCCGGCAAGCACCGTGACCATCTCTTCCAGTGGAGTCAGCTACGGAATCATGTCTCCAGCAGTGCAGAGCTTGCTGATGTGGCAGGTTGATGTGAGAGCATCTGCTCACACAGTGAGACCAAGACTTTTGGACAAAGGCCTGTTGCCAAGAAGGGTGGTAAAGAAGCCACTTCTCTCCAAGAAAAACATCAAAGACAGACTTAAATTCTGCAAGAAGTACAGGATTGGACAGCAGAAAACTGGTACAAAGTTATTTTCTCTAATGAAGCTCTCCTCCGACTGTCTGGAAAATAGTTTGCTTGGAGAAGAAAAGATGAACACTACCTTGAGTCCTGTGATGTGCCAACAGTGAAGCATCCTGAGACCATCCATGTGTGGGGTTACTTTTCAACCAAGGATGTAGGCTCTCTCATAATTCTGCCCAAAAACACTGCCATGAATAAAGAATGGTGTCAAAACGCCTGCAAGAGTGACTTCTTCCAATGATCCATGAGCAAATTGGTGATGATCCGTGCCTTTTCCAGCATGATGGAGCACCATGTCACAAAGCAAGGGTGATAAAGAAGTGGCTCGAACATCATTACACTGAAATTTTTGATCTGTGGCTAGGCAAGTCCCCCGATCTCAATCCTAAAGAAAACCTGTGGTCAGTCCTCAGAAGGTGAGTGGACAAGCAGAAGCCCACAAATTGTGATCAATTCCGAGAATACGGCAAAATGGATAAGCATTTATCAGGATTTGGCCCAGAAGCTAATATCCAGCATGACAGAATGAATTGCAGAGGTTATGAAGAACAAGGGTCAACACTGTTAATATTGCCTCATGTTTTTTTTTTTTTTTGCAAATCAAAGCCTTTAAAACTTATGACATGCTTATCATTGTTTTTCAGTATACCACTGAAACAGCAAACTTTGTGAAACACAAAATATCTGTCACTGCCAAAACTTTTGGCCATAACTGTAAGCAAAATATTACATTAAATAATTATCCAGAAATTAAAATGAATATTATAAATATTAATATGTTCATTTGCAGCCAGAAGGGATGTTTCAACCAGTCAAATGACTGAGAACTAATGCTGAGGTCTGAGAATGTCCTCATATGAGCACATTAGTATGGATGAGGCTTGTGAAAATAGCATATGTTTCTATGCTTCTACCTCCTCAGCGCATTTCTCTGTCATCTTTAAAATAAAATAATCAGATTTTCATTAGACAAACAAGCTAATTGCACATATTCATAAAGTGACTGTTCTGTCTCTGTGAATAGTACACATTTGACTCAACTGACAAGATCAGAATAACAGCAAATGTGCACAATACTTTATATTGAATAATCAGTTCAATACAGAAATGATACAACACAAAATGCTATATACAGAACAAACAAACTAATGTGATGTGGGCTGCTGCTGTATGTTTTTGTAGGTTGTCTGGCTGTATGGTGACAGAGGAGGGATGTTGTTATATATCTTCAGCTCTGACTTTAAACCCCTCACACTTGAGAGAGCTGGATCTAAGCTATAATCACCCCGGAGATTCAGGAGTCAAGCTGCTCCAGGAAAAACTGGAGGATCCAAACTGCTCACTGGACAAATTCAAGTAAGTTGAGAAGGAAGAGCTTTTAGGTTTTATTGATTAAACTTTTCAGTGTCTTTGGGTATATCTTTAAGAGTCTAGATTTTAGAGGATGCAACAATATTTAGAATCTAAAAGGCACTTTTCTGAAGATTAAAATATTAACTAAGCTGCTCAAACAAAACAAATTAACAACAAAACAGTACTTTAACTCACCCCCTAACTGACATAAAAAGAGGAGCATACAGTGAAAACACAATGGAGGATATTTGTTTTTTTAAAAAGCTATGTTTTACACATATTATATCTCGTGTGATTTTGAGAGCAAGATTTTCTCATGAGTAACAGTGTGTGATGTTTTGCGATAACCACAAGAGCTGAAAAAAACTTTGAATTCCTGTTTTGAAGAATAGATTCACTTTAAATGTGCGACCTCCCTTTGTGAATTCTTCACCACACACTGGGAAGTGTTACAAAAACAAGATTCAAACAATCAGAATATTGTACCTGGTCAAGAGTGCCCAATGTTGAAATGTGAATACTACACCATTACTGATATTATACAGTTCTGGAGGCTCTACATAATGCAGAGGTTGACTGTCTGCTCTGCCTACAGTTTGCAGTGGTCCTACAGTGTGCAATGTTTCATAAATCACTGTTTTACTGAATTCTGCTGAGGTGAAATTCAGTGCAGTCCCCTATTGGGATATGTATTGTGACTTTACTGGTGATACAAAGCCCTACTAGCAACTACCCCATGTACTCTAGCAACTGCACAGCAACACTCTATCAACCATGTTATGTACCTTGGCAACCACATAGCGACCAACCAGAACATGTTACCAACTGCATTGCAACCACCAAAGTACCCTTGCAATTGCATAGCAACAACATAGAAACCACCCTGACTACCTTAGCAATTGCATAGCAATACTCTAGAAACCACCCTGAACACATTAGCAACCACAAAGCAACCACATCATGCACCTTAGAAACCCCCTGAGTACCTTGTATAGTAACTGTATAGCAACAGCAATTTGTTCACTGAATGATTGTGACTCTGTGTGTTTTTAGTGTGAAGAATGGAGGGGAATCCAGGATTACAGCAGGACTAAAGAAATGTATGTCTAAACACACACACACAGCTGTAGTGATTGTTGTTGTTATTAATGTCTTTATTCTTGTATTCAGATGCCTGTTTTTTCACACTGGATCCAAACACAGCAAACACTGATCTCATTCTGTCTGAGGAGAACAGAAAAGTGACCTGTGTGCAAGAGAAACAGCCGTATCCTGATCATCCAGACAGATTTGATGTACTTCAGGTGTTGTGTAGAGAGAGTGTGTGTGGGCGCTGTTACTGGGAGATTGAGTGGAGTGGAGACTATGGTGTGTGGATATCAGTGTCATATAAAAGCATTAGCAGGAAGGGACGGGGTGAGGAGTGTGAGTTTGGACGTAATGATAAGTCCTGGAGTTTGATCTGCACTCCTGACAGTTACTCATTCAGACACAATAACAAAGTGACAGATCTTCCTGTAGAGTCCATCATCAGGAGAATAGGAGTGTATGTGGATCACAGTGCAGGAACTCTGTCCTTCTACAGCATCTCTGACAGAATGAGACGCATGCACATAGTCCAGACCACATTCACTCAGCCGCTCTATCATGGGGTTGGTTTTTTTTCTTATGAATCATCAGTGAAACTGCTGATGAATTAGAAGAGTCTCACAAGAGATTCTACCCATAATTCTTTGAGCTGCATTAATCAGTAACAGTGGGATGTTATAGAGTCTCTTCATGACATAAAATCAATCAATATCAACAAAATAAATTTTTTCAATGCAGAGGAAACAGAAGCGGGACTTCGTATTTGTATTTACCCACTGTTTAATGCAGGACATGAATGCATTTGACCTGCAGTTACAATCGCATAAATAATGTTTTGATATATAAGACATAAAATGTTAAATACTCATTTGAAAAAAAAACATTATTAATAAAATCAAAAGATACTTTAAATGTGAAATTAAAACTGCCAGTAGGTGTCAGAAAGTCACTTAATAAGTGAGTCATTGCGATTGAACCGAATCATTTAAACTGGTGATTCTTCAGGAACGAAACACCATCATTGCGGAGAGAGGCAAAACTGTGCTATGGTGGCTGTCTTTGGAATTATTTTTATTGTCGAAATAGAGTAAAAACAGGCAATATGGTGTCTAGCATGCAAGTCTCTTAATTAAATTCTTGTTTATTGAACTGTTGTAAAAAACAATCTGTATGTAATCATGCAGATTTTTTAAAATATGGCACTCTTCATGTGATATTGATTTACTATATGAAATTATATAAATATATACATTTTCTGCCCCATATCTTCAATTGTGTGCATTTTAGCAGACTGAATCATACAGTGAAAGAACGCACTCTAAATGTGCACGCACTAGTGTAATCTACCAGACTTCACAGCACTATAGGTGTTTTGTATGGTTTTTGGCAAAATATTGATCATGTCAAATCACACATCATTAAAATAGCAATTACAATATGATCATAGACAATATATATCACACACCCTGCACCACTATCTGTTTGGCTAATTTGTGCAAAACCTTTTGCTAAACTGTCAAAGCTTAATTTTAACCACCAATGCAATGATGCAAGTTTTACCTTATCTCTGCGTGCTTGCAAAGGGTTGATGTCAAGATTTTATAAGCTGCTACTTTGGTCTTTCTATGCAAACACAACTTACAACTTCATAATAGAGCTTAAATATGGCCAGGGCTTCACTTAATTTCCTTCGAGTTCGATGATTTGACAGCTGCAGTCAGGGAAAATGAAAGAAAAACAGTTAGTAAAAATATACTAACTTATATTAAATAGTTAAATTGTAAATTGTAGTTAAAATATTTAATATTCACATATGAAAGTTTATTACTTGACGTTATGTGGGTTTCTTAGAACGAATTCAAGCAGGATAAATGTCAAGCCTGTGCCTGACCCTGTGCTTATATTTTCTCTAAGCTACATGGTATTAAACCATATTTTAGATTTGACACATTTAATAGGTGTGCAGTATTATTTATATTACATGAATTATGTGTTATATTATTCAAAATAAATTGTGGTTTACTTTGCATCGGAGCATTAAAAGTGGTAGCCTATTTTAGTGAGCTAGGCTACAATTTATTATACATTTATTATATATAGTATACAAAATGTCAATATTCTCACATATTAGGCCTATATTTTAATTCATATTTTAAAATTACTTAAAACAGCATGCATTTTTGTTATTCATTACCTGTCCTTTATTTTGACAGTTAACTTATATATTTTATATATATTATATTTTTCTGTACACTGATTAAGAAATTGTTGCATGTTTTATAAATTATTTCCTTTATTTTAGTAAAATGTGAGGCACTGTATAATTTCGTTACCATTAGGCCTAATTAGCCTAAAACAAGAAATGAATAAATTAAACCTGCACGATTTAGCCAAATCTTTGAAACTCTAAAGCATGGATGGATTAATAAACCGTCCTCACGATTAAACTCAAGTTCTCTCATTATAATCAACAAAATGCACACTAGTGTTGTCACGGTACCAAAATTTCAGTATTCGGTACCGATACCAGTGAAAATCCACGGTTCTCGGTACCAATTTCGGTACCAAAGCAAAACACAAAAATATGCTAATTAAAAAAAAATCTTTTTAGCACTAAGAATAAAACCAATGCCATTCTTTATACTTATTTACAATTGTTTTAAAGTTTCTCTACAAGTCATATAATTATGAAAAACAGTAAACAAGTTTCACCCAAATTTAATTTGTCTTTTAATTTATGAAATTTAAACATTTTATTTTTGGTAAATAAAGGGGATTAAAACATGGAAGAAATATTGTGATTTATTTCTTTAAAAATTAAAGTTTTATAAATTTTTCCAACAGTAGTAGCAGTATCACATACATTTTACTAAATAATAGTAATATTTCTAGCACAATGCCTTTATGTAAAAATTAACTTTTAGGCCTAATGAATGCATATTTGTCATTTTACTTAACTTAAGACTGGTGGTGATGCTTAAGATATTTTTGGTCATTGAGGCTTTCTGTAAGAAAAATAGTAATAGATCATATTAATTATTATTAAAAGATAATACTACTACTAATTCTACTATCATACTAATGTTTATACAATGCACTATGAATTGATGGGTTCATGAATATTAATCACGTTGTCTGCGTTCAGTCAAACTGATTTGCTGAAATCAAAACAAAGACGGTACTAGATCAGCGCCAGCCAATGAAATTGCCATTTGTGCATTAGCTACGCCCACTACCGGAGAAACCGGTATGTCTTCTGCTTGTTCGAAAATGAATATGAATAATTCTAAATGAACTCCATTATTTTGACAGGAGAAGACAACAAAGAATAGTTTACATATAGCGTGTCGATTCAGCGTGGTAAGACTCTCGCTCTCTCTCTCTTTGCATGTGTTAGAAACAGCGCTATCAGTAAAGCGACGGTGAGTCGTGCGCCTTCACAAAGAGTTTACAGAGCATCAAATACAGGTGCGCTGTGCGTCCATTGAGATGAACTGAAAAGTTCAGATCTCTTGATGGAGAGAGAACTCTGAAGCTCAGATGCTGAAATTACTGCAAGCATCATGCGCTTCAGTCTATGTAGTAAACAAACCCGCACGTCTCTGCCATTCATTAATTCACACAGAGACGTGCAGAACACGGATTCATATTTCAAACAACTTTTGCGGCTTAACATTTACAGATACTGGTCCATATGGAGATTTGATTTGATTAATTTATGCTAACTTTGACAAATTCCATGACTGTCCATATTAAAATGCAAGTTTCATTTTCATGACTGGATTTTGAGATTCCATCCTCGTTTTCTGCTTCGCGGAAATCATAGAGCTGAACCGAGTTTCAATAAATTAATATTTATATTCAAATGTTTGTGCGAAAATTATTAATGTGCATGCATGACAGGGATACATCTCGATCACTTTAATTTTTTCCTGATAATAAAATAACTTAAAATTGTGGTGTCTCACATACATGAGAAATATATCTACAGAAAGCTTGAAATGTCTTTTAAACGAATGTTAGATTATTTCATGATCTCTGTCAGATATTACTGTCAGGTTGCAATCCCTCCTCCCTTCTTACTCGCTCCTTCCACAGATGTTTACTGTTTTTGCAACATATAAGTGTTTTTGTCTTCTCTTTATCTCCTGCCCTCCCGTTCCTTGTCCTATGTTTTTCTCCCTCCTCCCATCTGTGTTTTCACTCTCAATGGTTTAGTTTTATGTCTCTTTACCCAAATGTATACCCGCATGCGCAGATGATCAGTGTTGGGTAGGTTACTTTGGAAATGTAATAGGTTACAGATTACAAGTTACCTTGTTTAAAATGTAATAGTAGTGTAACTTTTTCAATTACTTTATTAAAGTAATGTAACTAATTACTTTTGAGTACTTTTTGATTACTTTTCTAAATTTGTGAAAATTAAAGAATAATAAATAAAAGCATATACATCAACTTAAATACAGTTATCTAATAAGCATGTGACGTATTCTGTGTAATAAACTCCTGAAACATTGGTGTTTTTTTGAAACTGCTGTCTCTTTGTATATGATGATAGTTTTCTCAAAATAAGTAAAATGCTCATGAAGTGACACAGAGCAGTTCTAGAAATTATGTTTATGTGCTCGTGTACTCCTATATTGAGGCAGCAGAGGTTGAAAAGACTGCAAGCTTCAGTAGGCCTATGTGTAGAAAATGAAACCATGTCTTTGCCATTAATTTATAGGAGGGGCGGACTGGGAATAAAAATCAGACTGGAAAATTCAAACTCATACAAAAAAATTCATGGACAAAACTATTTTTTGTATGGACCTGACATAAAAAAAGGTTTAAATCTTTAATTTGGGGACATGCAAAATAATTAAAAGTTCTCTCCTGAACTGCACCTTCACTTCCATTTTTCTCTTCAGTCTTTTTATTTTGCCCTGTTATCCATCTCTCTCATGACTAATACTCAAGATTGAACAAAACTATACTTTACAATACAATACTCTACAATACTACAATATCTTTATAGAAAAATCCTAATACTGTACACGAGTCTTGTTTGTGTTTTTCCCTTACAAAAATTAACCATGCTTTTATTAGCCTATATAAAAGTAAAATAACCTTGTTTTGTTTTTTTGCAAATGGATTTGTATTTATTTTTAAATAAATACATTTGTAAAATAATTTTACATTTTTTGTTACCACAGTTAAACAATAGTAACCATTTTCTCTGGATTTATAGTTAAATATTAAAATGTTAATTTTCGTAAGGGTTGTGTTGTTGTCCGTCAGTAGCTCCCCCTAAACCTATAAAAAAAAATCTGAATTTTTTTTTCAGATAAATTCCTACTGTAACATTACAACAGATAATAATGATGTCCTTTATATAGTATTTTGAGAGATGACTGATGAGCAACGTGCTGCTGCTTGATTAAATAAATAAAAAAACAAAGACAAAAAAGCATCTTTACAGATGAAACTGACCTAAAACCCTGAACAGTAGTTCTGCTTCTCTGCTCCAGCTGTGCGCTTCCACACTCCACTCTATTCTCTCTCTCTCTCTCGCATTGATTACTCTGAGTCTGAACCAAACCGTTTGGCGGAGGCGCGGAGAGCGCGCGAGTCATGACTAACACTTCATGACTTATTAGAGATTTAATTATCAAATGGCGGATTCGCAAATGATCGCTTTAATACATTCGGCAGGCAATTATACAATAATGATATTAAATAGTGGGGCAAAATCGGCTGCCAGGCCACCGGGAATTGTCCCGGTTCTCCCGGTGTCCAGTCCGCACCTGATTTCCACAGACACGCAGAATGTGCAAGTCATATAGGCTATTGCATTTTTGGGGCTTAATATTCACAGACACTAGTCGAGGTCATGTTGTGATTCAAGTGTACTGACCTACTTTTGATTTAGTCATCCAAAATGTGGCATATTCAGTCCGCGTTAGCCATTCCGTTCTTATGACTGGATTCTACGAACCAGACTGTGTTTCCGCATCCCGGAAATTATTAGGGCGGTATGTCTCAGAATAGTCAGTGCAATTTGGGAAAGAAAACAGTTAAATCTGTATGTGGATGTGTGTAAATATTCAAATGTAATCCCCTTTGTAATCGTTAAAAATTTCATAAGTAACTGTAATTTAATTACTCATTTTTTCGTAGTAACTGTAACTAATTACAGTTACAATAATTTTGTAATTAAATTACGTAACGCCGTTACATGTAACTAGTTACTCCCCAACACTGCAGATGATACCTAAAGGTGAATTGGTGAAGATTGGTGGGGGGACCTTTTAGGCCCAGGTTGTTGAGTTTAGTTTGACCTTTGCAGAAAGTTGAAAGGCTCAGTGCCAGTATTATTCCTTATATGTCCAGTAATTCCTGATCACATATATGTTTATATAACTCGTTGTTTAGGCTCATACTCAACAGATATGTAAGCCATATCTTATTGGATAAACTAAAGCACAACCCCTTGCAATGCAACTATATAATGTGTGAATGTAATAATAAACTTGGAAGAAGTTTGTGAGCAGACTTGTCTTGATGTTCATTTACTTTTTCCCATGGGCCCATGCAAGGACTGAGAATGGTCAGACAGCATCGAAAGATAAAGACAAAGAAATGTGTTATTTTAACAATGAATCAATTCAAAACTAAAGCATTATGTAATCTGTGAAGGTTACATTTCTCTCTAAAGGCGCATCCATGTGGAGAGAGGCAGCACTGTGAATTTCATCTTGCAGCCGACAAGAAAACATTTGTTTATTAATAAATAATTAAAATGTCTCCTTTTTCACAATTAATAGGCTACTTCTGCCTGTGCTTTTTGGCTAATTTAATGCATGTGCTTGAGCGCAGAATATATTAAGGCTGGATTATAAATGTTAATTCAATGTAAACCTGCGATTAGTTTAATAATGCAACAAATGAACGACTAGTAACTAGAAAATTTTTAGGTGAGGGCAGACCTATTAAATACCCTCTAGACTTCGCTGGTAAAGTTTTAAATTTTTTCTTTCAGAATAGTCTGTAATGGAGAGATGTCTTAACACAGATTTATGCTCTGAAACACAAAAACGAAAATTGAAATAAAATTGATATTTTATGTTTTGAGAATGGCCAACCCTTCTCCGTAGATATTGGGCTTCTGATTTGTGCATTTTTAATCACATGAAATCTACAAAATATAATGTCTCCCAAAACTCTGGTGTCTTTTGTCACGTCTGTAACACATGTGTGTTCCCAACTCTAAAATAGCCTATAAAACATGTTCATAGACGGATACTTTACTGATGTCTAGACTGTTGGGGATTTAAAAAAAACTTAAGACATATAATATATTGGTTATGAATAGGCTACATTCTGTGAGAATATATTGTATGGATGCAACAAAATTAAATTAATGCAACATAGGGCTGGGCGATAAATCGATTGTATCGATTCATTCGAATGTGTAGTTTACATCGATTTATTTGAACGAAAATCCTTTTTTTTTTCTTTTCATCTGCCGATGCTCCACTCAGAGTTCTTATAAGTTCTAGTGATGTGTGATTCGTGAACGAATCGTTCACGCAATCCACTGACTCATATTTCTCGTTCACTTAAGTTCCTCCCTCCATAGCAGCGCAGCGCTATTAGCAGCGCATGAGTAGCTCGGTGAACCGAGTAACAATCATTTCATCCTGTCAAAGAATTACTAACATCATCATTAGAGTTGACAAATAACTTTAGAAATGTAAAATAAGGGCTAATAAGGGTTCTTTTCTTTTATTCATTTTTCATATAATGTTTATTCTTGAAGAAAATAAGTATTTATTCTTGAAGAAAATAAGGGAAAGAATAAGGGAAGATCCAAATATTTGTAATGTACTATAGGGCCTATATCTGCCTGCAGTTAAAAATTTTGATTCACCCATTTGTGGTGAATTGTTAGGCTACAATTATTCTAAAAATTTAAATAAATAATATCATAAAAAATGCCATCGGCCTGAATAAATTTGACCATTATAGACTTGTGACTTTAAAGGTTAGTGAATTATGGGGTGAAAATACAGTGAAATTACAAATGACATGGGATTTTAAAGCATAACAACTGAAGGTCTATGAAACATTTCTATTATGCATTTTTTTAAACAATGCCACTTAAAGTTGGGAACTAAAATATAATATCAACCATATAGCCTGTGAATAAATAAAATGCATACTTTTCAATGAAAGAACACTTAGAGAGTGTAGGTTGTTTCTGGTGTTGGAATTGTACTTCAATTTAATGAGCTCCACGTGTAAGAATAGCCTACACTAAAGTTTTTTTTTTTAACTCTCTATTTAACAGCATTAACTTACAATGAAATACGTCTGACTTCAGGTAGACTGAATGTTTTCCTGCCTTGCCAAATGTTGGGCTCATGATCAACGAGTTGTATTCACTTGCAATAAGAAGTTTTTTTTTAACTGCACATTTTTAAGAGTTTTAATTTATATCAAATGTGTTTTTATTAAGGCATATGATTTGACATACAATTCACTTGTACATTCTGAGAGCTTTTTTTTTTTTTTAAATAAAGAGAGAGAAAAAAAAATATATATAATATAATAATAATAATAATAATAATAAATAAAAAACAATCAAACAGTAAGCTTAAAGAAGTACAAAAGGCAAACCAAAAGTAAAAAAAAAAAAAAAAAAAAAAAACTGACCACAATACCCCACACTATTCCATCCCCCTATCCACTCGTCTGACCCTTCCCCATATATCTCCACCCTTCCCCGTAAAGACCTTCACTCTAAAACCATTACCATTGTCATATATTGTGTGCTAGGATGTGGACTGTTGTACTGGATTTGTAGTTTTTAGGTATGATATGAGGGGTTTCCATGTTTTATTAAATATGTTGAGCCTGTTTCTCAGCGCATATCTTATCCTTTCTAAATGAAGTGTATTAGTTAAATCCTCTAACCACATCTTAGAAGTCGGTACGGTTGCGCTACTCCATAAGATGAGGATTAATCTCTTTGCTATTATAAAGCAATAAGAGAGAAAACGCTGTTGTGCCACGCTTAATTTTCTGAAGGTCTCTGATGTTCCAAGAATGATAAACAGGGGATCAGGTTCGATTGGAGTATCTATGACCTCAGACATAACGTTACATATATCAATCCAGAACGATTGAACCCTTGGGCATAGAGCAAAGCTATGGAGAAGTGTTGCTACGGAAGAGTGGCACTTATCGCACATGGGTGACACTTCTGGGTATATGTTGTGTAGTTTCTCTTTTGAATAATGAAGTCTATGTATAATTTTAAATTGGACAAGACAATGTCTTGCGTTAACGGAGCAATTATGTATGTTTTCAAGACTTTCTTTCCATAAATCGTCTGGAATAGATTCACCAAGTTCTTCTTCCCACTTTCTTTTATATTTTTCAGTTGACGGGGAGCTTATTAGTAAGAGATTGTTATAGATACATGATATTTTACTTTCGTTAGGAGACAATTTCAAACAGTCGTCTATTTTAGATTGTGGTTCAGTCTCAAATTCTCTTAAGTATTTCCGAACGTAGTCCCTAACTTGAAGGTAACGAAAGAAATTATTTTTCCCCAGCTCATACTTCCTCTGTAGTTGCGTGAATGAAGCAAAAACGCCTCCCACGTATAAATCACCAATACATTGGACACCCCTCTCACACCATGTAGAAAACGCTCCATCCAGATTGGAGTTGGCAAATGTGGGATTTCTATTGATGGGTAACATAAGAGAAATTGGTTTAAGATTAAAGGTGATCTTGATTTGTTTCCAGGTACGGATCATACTATGAATAATAGGATTGTTATTATACAGGGACTTATTAACCGCAGCTGGAGCTAGCAGGACTGCGGCCATGGAATATGGGTGGCAGTCCTCCCGCTCCAGCATTAGCCAATCAAACATTGGTATTGATGTGTTCAACCAGAAAGTAAACATCTTAATTGTTGAGGCCCAGTAATATAGCAAAAAGTCTGGGAGCGCCAACCCCCCCTCTGACTTTGGCCTACAGAGATGTTTTTTACCTATTCTGTGAACTTTGTGTCCCCACAGAAAAGGAACTATTAAAGAATCTAGGTTTTTAAAAAAAGATTTTTTTAAAAACATTGGGATGTTTTGAAATAGGTATAGTAATTGGGGGAGGAAAATCATCTTTATACAATTAATTCTTCCAATTAAAGAAATTGGGAGAGTATCCCAGAATGATAATCTAGTCTGTAATCGCTCTATTAGAGGAGGGAAGTTTGCTTGGAATAGAGATGAATACTGTTTTGTCACTTCTATCCCCAAATAGGTGAATTTCTCTGGAGAAACTGTAAATGGAAAATGGTCTAGGCATGCTAAGTCATTCATTTGGACCGGCATTAAAACACTTTTAGACCAATTGATACGATAACCCGAAAAGGTCCCAAACAGGTTGATTTTATCGAGAAGATTAGGAATGGAAATTTGAGGCCTTGTTATATATAAAAGGATGTCATCTGCGTACAATGATATCTTATTATTTGTGTCCTTGGTGGCGTAACCATAAATCTGGGGTTCCATTCTAATACATTGGGCTAGAGGTTCAATAACCAATGCAAAAATTAAAGGGGATAGGGGACAGCCCTGCCTTGTTCCTCTATGCAAGCTGAACGGAGAGGATATTGTCCGGTTTGTTCATATTTGAGCTGTAGAATTTTTGTAAATAAGTTTGATTAGTGACAGGAATTTATTTCCAAAATTGAACCTATTAAGAACTTCAAATAAGTTACACCACTCAATCTGGTCAAATGCCTTCTCGGCGTCAAGTGCAAGTATGACCAGATCAGTGGATGGACCTCTCTTTGTATACATAATATTGAAAAGGCGTCTAAGATTAAAATTAGCACTCCTATTTGGTATAAAACCCATGTGATCCATATGAACTAGCTTTCCCAATAAAAGATTCAGCCTATTTGCTAATATCTTGGCAAATAATTTCCCATCGACATTAAGGAGGGAAATAGGACGATATATCCAGTACATATATCCTCCATATATCCAGTACATTAGTGTTATTAATGAACGTATTTAAAAATTCACTAGAGGCATTCCTTGGGAGTCTTTTCGTGGAGGACCTATCAAGATATGTGTCAAGGACAGTATTAAAATCGCCCCCTATTATCAAGTGTGTTTGTGAAATGTCTGGTATCAGTGAAAAAACCTTCTGAAAGAATATGGGGTTATCTAAGTTGGGAGCATATATATTAACTAGAGAAAGGGAAATGTTATGGATTTCACCAATCACTATAATATAGCGGCCTTCTTTATCAGTGATTGTTTTTTTCTGTAAAAAGGGCACACCTTTTCTCAGTAGAATGGCCGCACCTCTTGCTTTGGATGAAAAGTTTGAGTGGTAAACTTCCCCTATCCAATTTGCTTTTAACCTGCCATGCGAGCCATTCTTCAGATGAGTTTCCTGTAGGAACATAATGTCTGAGGTCAGTGATTTTAGGTGGGTCAGAATTTTACCCCTTTTGACTGGGTTATTTACTCCGCGTACATTCCAACTGGAAAATGTGAGACCCTTCAGCCGTCTGGTTTGATTATTTAAACTATCATACATCTGGAAAATGTGGTTAGTACAGTATCCATAGCAGTACAGTTGTCAATGTTTAGGATTTGAGTGAATGGTCCTCCTATTCCTCCCCTCCCCACTACCCCAGTCCCCCCCACATCCATTATCGAGGTCAATCCAGTCTCCATAATAACAAATAAAAACAAAACTACTCTAGCCAATTCAAAGTGAATGTGGCGCGAGCCTTCTTAAGGAAGTACGTACAAATAAACAAACCAGTAACTTCCCCACACCTTCTGGTGGCCTGATGCTAACTCCTATCTGTGATCACATAGCTTGGTAACTTACACAAAATGTGTAGGTAGTTTAGTGAAGAGTAGAAAATATAACTAATTAAAGTGCCATAGTGATATCGTATCCATGGGTGCACACATACGCGCATGTGCCATACCCACAAATATCCATATATCTAGCTAAAAATTAAAACTCAGATTTTTAAGGAAAAAAAATAATAATAATAATAATTACACACATACATATACATACATATATATATATATATATATATATATATATATATATATATATATATATACATACACACACACACATACATGTATGTAAATAACATAAAAATAAAATAAAAAGGAGAAATAAATGCATATATGAACAAAAACGTATAAAGTTGTGACTCCAGGCAAATAACAGTTTAAATAACTTTCAATAACAGCGAACCCTTTCCACACTTTAAAGAGCTAACGTCAAATTAACTGAACAATTATCAGGGCTCTGGATAAGATATCAGAAAGAGAAAAAAATAAAATAACAGCGCAAACCTCGGTTTGTATGATGCGGGACATAACATTTTCCAAATATTCTTCTAATGAAAATGGTGGTTTTATAGTCAGATAATGAGGCACCATCTGTGTGTAATGTTTTGTACAAGTCTTTAACTCACGTGGAAAGGAAACAGTGTGAAGCGGCTGGGATGAGAATCAGCACCTCCAAATCCGAGGCCATGGTCCTCAGTCGGAAAAGGGTGGCTTGCCCAGGTTGGTGGAGAGTTCCTGCCTCAAGTGGAGGAGTTTAAGTATCTTGGGGTCTTGTTCACGAGTGAGGGAAGGATGGAACGGGAGATTGACAGACGGATCGGTACAGCTTCTGCAGTAATGCGGTCGATGTACCGGTCTGTCGTGGTGAAGAAAGAGCTGAGCCGCAAGGCGAAGCTCTCGATTTACCGGTCAATCTACGTTCCTACTCTCACCTATGGTCATGAGCTTTGGGTCATGACCGAAAGGACAAGATCCCGGATACAGGCGGCCGAAATGAGCTTTCTCCGCAGGGTGGCTGGGCGATCCCTTAGAGATAGGGTGAGAAGCTCAGTCACCCGGGAGGAGCTCAGAGTAGAGCCGCTGCTCCTCCACATAGAGAGGGGTCAGTTGAGGTGGCTCGGGCATCTGTTCCGGATGCCTCCTGGACGCCTTCCCGGGAAGGTGTTCCGGGCGCGTCCCACTGGGAGGAGACCCCGGGGAAGACCTTGGACACGCTGGAGAGACTATGTCTCCCAGCTGGCCTGGGAACGCCTCGGTGTCCCCCCAGAAGAGCTGGAGGAAGTGTCTAGGGAGAGAGAAGTCTGGGGTTCTCTGCTTAGACTGCTGCCCCCGCGACCCGGCCCCGGATAAGCGGAAGAAGATGGATGGATGGATGGAAAGGAAACAGCTAGTGTTGTGTTAGCGCTAGCCATAAAAGCTAACGTGAACTAGAACCATAGACTGACTAGAACACAGCCACCCTTTTGAATATATTGCTTCTCCGCATCAGCAGTGATTGCATCAGTTTAACGTTACGCGTCCTTCTGTCTCGTTTCAGTCGAGCTCAGAGTCGATAGGCGTTCGGCATATTCCTCCGCTTTTTTGGCATCTATGAACGAGATCTGCGTGTCGTTATGGGTTATCATGAGCCTGGCAGGATATCGGAGGCCATACCTGACTCCAGGTTTGCCCCGTAGCAGCACCCTCGTGCGGTTGAATAGTGCCCTCTTTTTAGCTAGGGCAGGCGGATAGTCCGGGAAGATTTTAATCCTTTTACCACCGTGAAAGAGCTGTTTCTCCGCTGCAGCCTTGCGTAGGATATCCTCGAGCGTGTGAAAGTAGTGTAGTCTCAGTACAAATGGTCTGGGTGGCTCATGAGGCTCGGGCCGTCTTCGGAGGGTCCGGTGTGCTCTATCAATGAGAGGCTTCTCATTCAGGGATAGCACCTCTTGCAGCAACCCGGCGATAAAGTCTCTCGGTCTGGGTCCCTCAGTCCCCTCCGGGACTCCGATGACCTGGATGTTGTGTCTCCTCGAGCGCCCTTCTAGGTCTTCACATTTCTCAGTTAGTTTTTCTACTTCAGAGCTCAGGCGGGTGACTTGACGTTGAAGTGCAGTGACATCGTCCGACTGGTGTGAGGCAGACTTCTCTATCTCTCCAATAGTGTTAGCATGCGAGGTCGCGGTTTTCTCCAGGGTCGAAATGGATGTCTGCAATTCTTCTTTAGTTGTAGCCAATTCGCCTCTCAGCACAGTATACACCGTCTGTATACGACCATCGATGGTGGCGCAGATGTCATCTTTAATCTGAGTAACTTCATTTCGCAGCGCAGCAATAGCGGCCAGTACAGCTCGGTTTGGTGGGTCCGCCTCCTCAGTTGAGTCCGAGGGTTGATCAAGGCCTGATTCAAGTTGGTCGTTCTTTTTCGCTTTACCCCTTTTTTAACATTGTTTTTTCCTTTTACGTTAGGTTTCTCACTTGTTTGTGTCTTCTTATATCACCCCAAAGCACTTTTAAACGGATATACAGGTGTTTAGTGTATTAATAAAATAAAAGTTACGAGAGCTATGTAAAACACGTCTCACCCCTCGATTGCTCAGCAGCGCCCCCCCAAGAGTTTTAATTTAGATTCATCTTTGACATTTATGTTAGCATAAGAAATCTGAGTCATCGTGCCCTAAAGACATGAAAAGGGTTGTTCTTCTAAAATTCATGATTGGCCGTGCTCATTTTAGTGAGCAATGACTGCTGAAAATAGCATATATTTTTAATTCATACATGTTTTCAATATCTCACTCATAATCAGTAAGGTTTTCTACTTTTATTTATTCTGCTTGTTTGTCAGTGGCACATACATACAACCCAAAGGTTCTTTTCAGAGCCACATCGCCCAGCGTCCTTGGCTTTGTAAGTACATCCCACTGAGCAAAAGTACGTCCAAACAACGTCTTTTCAACATCTTTGTTGGACGTTGAAATGACGCCAGAATGAAAGTTTTTATGATGTCTTTTTTCTACATCTTTTGGGCGTCCAATATCAAGGTCCACAGAACGTCTCTAGAAAGTTGAAATATAGTTCAGATGTGGTTATTGTGGACGTATTTTGAACGTCTTATAAGGTCTCATTTAGATGTAATTTATACTGTTTTTGGTCAAAATAAACACTCTTAGGCTGCTTTCAATTAACTCTCATGTTTTTTTCAATGCAATTTTTTTTGTACTTGTATAATAAACTTACAGAAACAGTGTGTTCACAGAAAAAACATACAAATAAAAGAAGTTTCACTTAATATACAGTGGATAACAATTAACAACAAATAATTTACTTTAGTTGAGTCCATACATTATGTTCACCCGTTGGAGCTTAACCTTTTAAGCTTTTTTATTTTTATTTCAGCTGCAATTAGCATAAAATTCTTAAAGATGGTATTCTTTATTCATGCAATAGTCAAGTGTTCATGTGCCCAAATATTATCTGCATGCACAATAATGTAAAGAACACAATATGCTACAATGCAAGGGCTTTCAATCTGGTTTTCAGGACCAAAGCAAAAGGGTCCACAAAATAATTTATACCATATTTTCCAGACTACAAGTCATGTTTTTTAATCTTCTGAGATGTGCTGAATTATTCACTTACAGGTTTCTACAGTATAAATATAGTTTTCATGTCTGTGTGACAAGTCTGTCTGTACACAATGATATTGTCTGTACCACTGTGTTTTCTACATTGTCAGGTTCACAGAAACTGAGATAGCAAGTGCATTTTGTTTGGTTTCTTTATTTAACAAAAGAAATACTGCTTGTAACTAATGGCATTAGAATTTGTTTATTTTATACATAGGCCTAAATATTTTTATTCTTGTTTTGAATATCATTACATTTACATAATTTGAAGTGAGGGAAAATAAAATACATCTTTACAGTTTTTAAGTTTCTTAATGTTTGTTTTATTTATCAGTATTTTAATTATTTCTGAAATTAATAGTAAAATGTGTCTTATACACTGATGCAACTGTGCTTTTCCTGACCTGGTGCAACTTAGCCTTTTATTGTGCTGTATTATTAAACATATGTATTATTAAAAAATGTTGACCATTTAATAAATAAATAAAACAATCATATTATATTTATTATACTCCCACCCACATACCCCTTTTATTTCTTGTTGTCCTTGAAAAATGTTCTCTGCAAGGAGTCTCCTGCACCAAAATGTTGTAAATGTCCTGTGCTAGTGGACAGGCATCATATACAGCAGTCTGGTGTGATAGGAGGAACTGTCCTGGTCGTCACAACATCTCTCGGCCTTCACGAATTGCCCTGAAACACAAATTAAATATAAATGGTTATTGTTAATATAACTATAGTTTCACAACACTAATTGTACAATGCACGTTGTACAGATGTCTATGGAAGAATTTTCCAGACTATTTTCAAATGGAATTGCAAATGGTATTTTAATTTGTGTTTTCAATATGTGGACACATAAATTGTAAAATTATCCAAATGCAACTGCAAATCTTGCATTACCGTTTGCAATTTCGCTTTCGCGAACGCACAGTGAGTGCCAAATTTCAAATAAAAAAGCAAAGTCTGTTTGCAAATGCATTTCTAATGTCTTATGAACTATGAGCCTGTTATATTTAAAAAGCAATATTAATTACCACATTTGCTTTTTCATCCTCTCTGGACTGTGCATGTAAACTGCCAAAACGCAAATGGAATCGCAATTCCTATTGCATTTGAATTTCTGACGTCTACACGGAAACCTGTCAATCAAGTGACAGGTGGGGCCATTTTATTGGGCGTGTTTGCATTGGGAAGTGACGTCACTCACAGTCGACAGTAATAAACAATTATTAATAGACGATTTTGTGGAATGTTTTGAAAATGGAAGTAATCGGTGAAATTGTGTTGGACATTTTGACACTCGCGTTGCAAGTTGACGACAGTTAATCCGGTACAGATTTCCTTTTAGCCATTTGGTTTTGGACCGGTTAAATTAGTTTGTGGCCTTGACGAACAGCATCATCAGTAATGAGTAATTAGTAACTCAACCAAATCACTAAAAGCAAAACAGCAGCATTAAGGTGAAATGGCGTCGCTATCAAGCACCCACTTTAATGGCCTAAGATACACAAAAAACAAACACAGGATTACACACACACTTCTACTTAAAAATAGACAGAGACATGAGTGGGTTTACATATCGATCTGCAGGACTTGCGTTCAAATATCGGGCAAACAATCCCCGCCTTCCCTTTACTGCACAAAAGGAATTCACGCCTCATCCGTATGCAAAATAAACATAATCCCACGCCTGCATATACATAATACAATAGATCTACCGCGCAGAAGAACAGCAGTCACTCCCAGCCCGTCGGGTTTCACATGCAATCAAATTTGTCTAGTTATATGAACTCCCACGATCCAAGTCCAACCACGGCCCACTAAATGCTCATGGGGTGGGGTCATACTTAAAAAAAGGAGCACTTCACCACATGAGTTGTGTTTAGAAGTATTCAACTTAAGGAAGATTTAAATTTGGGATACTGTGATTATTACAATTAATAGTTAATGTGAACAAAAAGACCACGAATGTGTCTGTATGTATTCACTGTTGGGAAAAATCAATGAAATGGCAATTAGTGAATGTTTGGTAGTGGTTAAAATATTTTGACATGATACATACCTTTTGATTTGATGGCATTGTTTTAATTTGAGCTACTGCATCAGTTTGTTTTGGAGGTATGAATGAAAAGGTGACCTCGGTCACGACAATTGTGCTGTCACGACTTATCATGACGTTGTATGTTTTATCATCCGTCTGGCCTGCAGAGTAGAAAACTATAGAAAATTAATGAACATAAAAAGTAGTAGCATCAGTGGTGTGGCCATACGTAAATATACGCCTTATGCTTACTTTTCCCCCGGGCCATTTGTGTATTACGACTTCTAAGGACCAATATCTGCATATACCCTCGGTGTACCCACTTGTTTTGTTGCTTAGCAAGTCTGTAATCTACTATCATGTAGGCTATAGCTGTGTCCCAAAGTTGAGTGTGCACACTTCGAAGGCCACGGACTTTGAAGACCTGGTCTCAGAAGTGCACGAAGGGCCCTCCAAAGTGTGTGAGATGCTCCGCCTTCGCAGGATTTCTTAATTCTGCCACCAGGTGTTTTTCCGATTAGTGCTCTGTCACATAGTAACAGTGTGAGAAGAGCACTGACAAGAGGACAATCCTGCCAGGATAGTTTTTGTTTTTATATTTTACGTCATAATGGAGGAGAGGGTGATGTACCTCAGGCTTAGCCAAGACCAAGGCCAGGTAAATTACACTGGTTTGCTGCGTCCTTTGTTGGATTACAACTTTAAATGCAGGTACTGGTTCGGAGCTTACTTGAATAATGTAATGATGCATATGAAAAGCTACAAAATACACAAATACACACACATAGCAAATTCTGTCAGGATACAAAGAATACGGCTGCTAAATGCAGGCGTGTTTCAACTCAGTAACATGAAAACACACCGTTCCTCACAGCCAAAACACAGACCGAATTCAGTCCAGCTGGAGGGGGCTGTTTTTTGGGGGGTAGTTATGTATGGCTTGTGGTGGTCGAGATAAAGGTGTGAATCTCTTATTTTTTCTTTTTTTTATTCTTTTATTTAAGCTTATGCAGATACAGGCATTAACAGTTCATGTTCCGAGAGCCTATCGTGATCTGCAGCTGCTCAGGACTACAGTCGTGGCCAAAAGTTTTGAGAATTACATAAATATTAGTTTTCAAAAAGTTTGCTGCTAAACTGCTTTTAGATCTTTGTTTCAGTTGTTTCTGTGATGTACTGAAATATAATTACTAGCACTTCATACGTTTCAAAGGCTTTTATTGACAATTACAGGACATTTATGCAAAGAGTCAGTAATTGCAGTGTTGGCCCTTCTTTTTCAGGACCTCTGCAATTCGACTGGGCATGCTCTCAATCAACTTCTGGGCCAAATCCTGACTGATAGCAACACATTCTTTCATAATCACTTCTTGGAGTTTGTCAGAATTAGTGGGTTTTTGTTTGTCCACCCGCCTATTGAGGATTGACCACAAGTTCTCAATGGGATTAAGATCTGGGGAGTTTCCAGGCCATGGACCCAAAATTTCAACATTCTGGTCCCCGAGCCACTTAGTTATCACTTTTGCCTTATGGCACGGTGCTCCATCGTGCTGGAAAATGCATTGTTCTTCACCAAACTGTTGTTGGATTGTTGGAAGAAGTTGCTGTTGGAGGGTGTTTTGGTACCATTCTTTATTCATGGCTGTGTTTTTGGGCAGAATTGTGAGTGAGCCCACTCCCTTGGATGAGAAGCAACCCCACACATGAATGGTGTCAGGATGCTTTACTGTTGGCATTACACAGGACTGATGGTAGCACTCACCTTTTCTTCTCCGGACAAGCCTTTTTCCAGATGCCCCAAACAATCGGAAAGGGGCTTCATCTGAGAATATGACTTTGCCCCAGTCCTCAGCAGTCCATTCACTATACTTTCTGCAGAAGATCAATCTGTCCCTGATGTTTTTTTTGGAGAGAAGTGGCTTCTTTGCTGTCCTTCTTGACACCAGGCCATCTTCCAAAAGTCTTCGCCTCACTGTGCGTGCAGATGCGCTCACACCTGCCTGCTGCCATTCCTGAGCAAGCTCTGCACTGGTGGCACTCTGATCCCGCAGCTGAATCCTCTTTAGGAGACGATCCTGGCGCTTGCTGGACTTTCTTGGACGCCCTGAAGCCTTCTTTACAATAATTGAACCTCTTTCCTTGAAGTTCTTGATGATCCTATAAATTGTTGATTTAGGTGCAATCTTAGTAGCCACAATATCCTTGCTTGTGAAGCCATTTTTATGTAATGCAATGATGGCTGCACGCGTTTCTTTGCAGGTCACCATGGTTAACAATGGAAGAACAATGATTTCAAGCATCACCCTCCTTTTAACATGTCAAGTCTGTCATTCTAACCCAATCAGCCTGACATAATGATCTCCAGCTTTGTGCTCGTCTCACCTGAGTTAACAAGACGATTACTGAAATGATCTCAGCAGGTCCTTTAATGACAGCAATGAAATGCAGTGAAAAGGTTTTTTTGGGATTAAGTTAATTTTCATGGCAAAGAAGGACTATGCAATTCATCTGAACACTCTTCATAACATTCTGGAGTATATGCAAATTGCTATTATAAAAACTTAAGCAGCAACTTTTCCAATTTCCAATATTTATGTAATTCTCAAAACTTTTGGCCACGACTGTAGATATATAGGATAAGTGACATTAAGCATCAGGAGATTACAGTTTTTTAGCTGAGTAGGTGTTTGTTTAGTCTCTTCTTGAAGGCTTGAACATTCTTTGAGGTGATTTCACCTACCACAGTACAGGGGAGGAAGTTCCAAGTTGTTACAGCCGAATGAAGAAAACTCCTCCCCAAGCATTTCAGGTTGGGGTAGCAGAGCTTTGAGATCCTCTGGACAGTTTTCAGTGTGCATTTTAAAAAGCACAGTTGTTGGTGCAACAGTTCTACGTTGGCTGAGCTGGCTGATTGCATATTTCCTTAGGGCAGTGTCCTCATCCTCCCCAATGATTTTCAGTGCCTTTTTCTGGATGTTGTCAAGCTGCCCAAGGGTGGTCTGTGATGCGTTCATCCAGGCAAGGCATGAGTATTCCATGGTACTCCTGACTTGTGCCTTATAGACATTGGCCCTACCTTTAACATCAAGCTTGTTGGCCAACCTACGCAGAGCTCCAAGACGCTGTCCAGCACGCTTGCAGATGTTTGACAGGTGATTAGTCCATAGCAACTTCTTATCGATACATAGTCTCAGAATATTCATCTGCTCACAAAGGTCAATTCTGGTTGCCCCCAATAAAAGGTCCGGGCAGGAAGGAAACCTCTTTCTCGACAGAACCGTAGCCTTACATTTGCTAGGCTCGAACGTGACCTTCCAGGTATCAACCCACCTGCGAATATTCTCCAGGTCTTTATTTAGGGATGCTGCCACATTGGGACCATTAAGTGACGATACTGGGGCGTAAATGGTGGAATCATCCGCATATAGAAAAATGCTATTATCACACTGTTCTACAACATCGTCTATGAAGATGGAGAATAATAGCGGGCCGAGAATGGATCTTGCTCTTTTATATGGACAGTGTCTTATGAGGGTTTCAAACTTGCTGAGCAGGTTTATATAAGACTCGTTGGTTTGGTTAAACACAAAAAAACGCCACGTAAGATTTTTCTAGTTCTAGTCGTTCATTTGATATATTTAACTAATCAGAGGTTTTATGAGGATTTCAAACTTGCTGAGCGGGTTTAGTTATACACTAAAAATGGTCTGCCCCCATGTAAGATTTTTCTAGTCGTTCATTTGTTATATTCAACAAATCAGAGGTTTATATTAAATTTGCATAATTAAGTCTTAATATATTCTGCGATCAAGCACATGCATTAAGTTTACCACAAAGCACATGCAGAAGTTGAAAAAGGTGCCGCGGCGTTAACTGTAATTTAGTCGCGTGTTAAGATCATACGTGAAACTACCGCCAGGTGGCGCAAAGGGACGGATTGCAAAATGAATGTAATTGTAAAATGAGATAAAAGGAGGAAGTAAAACAACAATAATATTATGTTATTACATTGTAACATCTTTAAAAAATAATAAAACATTTACAGTGAGTCAATTTCAAAACTTAGGATAATCTTAGGATACAATCTACTCATCAAAAATTAAAAGAAGACCTTTACACAAAGAATCATATGCATGCTATTGTTATTGAACAGTAAATATAAGGCCTATATATATATATATATATATATATATATATATATATATATATATATATATATATATATATATATATATATATATATATATATACGGATAAAAAGCTAAATGTTTTCATTTCAGTTTAATTTCAATTCATTCTTGGTTTTAAAAAAAATCTGAAGGTTCCATATGAAGAGCGAAATGAGAATGGTCCAGCATTTAGCAATAATTATTATTAACTCTGTTAATATTCTGTTATTATTCTTGATTTTTTACTAACACTTTGCATTTTTGAATTATGCCTTATGTGTGACCAAAAATTGCTTCAGCTGTTTGATCGTGCTGGTGCTTCGCGCACATATTCACTGGAAACAGCAGGGGTTCACCAGACATTCAGCATTACCAGCGGTCATCTTACTCCACATATTGTTAATTATGATTTTTTTCCATCGATACTGAAACATGCATGAATTACAAAGCCTATTTTACCTCATGAATAATACTTAAGCTTCAAATGGGCAACAACATGAATATGGAAACGGATTTCTCCCGAGTGAGAGAATGAGAAAGCCCAACCTTATGCTTAGCTTTAAATTATTATTATTTGTTTGTTTATAGCTAAGACTATATTAATATATACTGCGATTATATTTATCCATTAGAATTATAAATTTTTAATTCTTGTTTTGTTCTGATATATTTGTTAAATTTAAAGGATTTGTTGTAAAGTGAAGGGAACTAAATATATCCTGTTGGTACATTATAACATTATTAGGCCAGCCGTTATTATTTCTAAATGTAATAAAATGCAACTTATACATGAATTATATAATATCAAAAATATATATAAAAAAACATGCAGCAAACGAAAATAGGTGATTAATCCTTTAAAATGCAACCTATACACGACGAATATTTTTTTCCTCTTACAGACGTAATTTATTTTTTAGCGTGTTTAAAAAAAATTAAATAAAGGAAACATGCAGTAAATGAAAATAGGCGATTAATCCGTTAAAATTTGTTACTCTGGGTTAACAGTAATTATAATTATTATACACTTCAGAGCAGAGCCTGAAAAAAAAACACTGGATAGCCTAGATCAGTGGTTCCCAAACTTTTCCATTCCACGACCCACCTAGACAAGTGTAATATATTTCACGACCCACCAAAATATTAAAAAAAAAAAAAAAACAACGAGTGAAATTACTTTAAACCTAATCTTACTTAAAATTTTTATGACAGAAATTAAGTATTTAAGAAAAATAACCATTTTATTTTAGAGTACAACTGAAAATTTCACTACAAATTTACAAGTTTTAATTTTTGTTTACTGGCGTTAAAATATGTAGTGTCCATAAAAACGTGAAGCAGGCTCACTCCAGTGAAGTGTGATCTGCGCTGCTGTGTTTTGTTGCATTCATGATCCTTCCGTGTGTGTCGGCGAGAACGGAGCACAATCCAACACTTTTTTAGAAAAGCATAAGAAGCAAAGCAGAACTATCTAAAACAGTTTGGAGATTAAAATAATTGTGAAATAGGTAAAAAAAGACCGATTGAACCTTTTAATGACATTGCTCTGAGACCTTCAAAACACGCAACGCACACGGACTTAATTGCAATTTGAAAATCACACTAAGGATATTGCAGTTCATTATTAATGTTGGTGGGCTATATCGTTGTGATGAGTGGGTTCCCAGTTCCCGCCTCCTTCTTCCTGTGATTGTGAAGATTTTAATGTTTTACACTGGTGCCGAAGCCAGGGAGGAAGGAGGGGCGCGCTGCCGAAGATCCTTCGCCGCTGGGGTGAATCCGCAGTGCCATCGAGCAGGGCGAAGGAGTCTGCCGCCGAGGGTGCTCGATGTGGTGGGCTGGAGTGAGTTGCCGGGGGGGGGGGGGGGGGGCGAACTCACTCCAGCCCACCGCCTCGATGACTCCTTCGTGGAAAAAGGTGGGAACCGGCGGACAATCAAACAAAGTTTTAATAACCAAATAAACACAAAACAGCGCGACAGCCCCTCTCGGATGACTGCCGTGCACAAATAAAAAACAAACACAAAATAAAACCCAGGCCTGGTCCTCTCTCGTCCTTCACTGTCATCGCTCCTCTTTTGTATCTTTCCGATCTCCTCCGTGGTTCTTGAGACCGGTGAGTGTTGCTCATTTCCCAATCACTCCACCGGCCTAGCTCTGTTCCCATGGCACTAGGCCCCGCCCCACTCGTCACATTCGTGCAGCCCTAGACTGAACTGTGTTAGTGTCTGTGTGTCATTGAAACGCAAAATTAGCTGCAGCCAAGTGACTTTGTGCGACCCACCTTGTTCCATTCCGTGACCCACGAGTGGGTCGCGACCCACAGTTTGAAAACCCCTGGCCTAGATAAGGCCCATGGCCTTATCTAGGCTATCCAGTGTTTTTTTTTTTTTTTATTGCATCTTAAAATGACTTTGTGCAGCATATTTACTTCACGCGCTCTGGCACAGATTAAGCCTCCCGCGATGCTCAGCTGTGGACGATTAAAAAATGTTTGATATTAAGGTTGCTGTGCCATTTTATACAGGAATTGTTCATGTAAAAAATATAATTATATTGTTAGTTCTAGTTATATTTTTAACACAAGTTCATTTAGGCTATTTAACATGCACTGTGACATTTTATCCTTTTTAATTCATAAACTCCTTGAGATTTTTGAAGTTAGTTTAATAGTATTTAAATTCAAGTTTAAAAAAGGTTTTAATCGCTTCAGTTATTTCTATGAATTAATAATATGTTATCATGTTTATTCTTGTAGAAAATAAGTGTTTATTCTTTAAGAAAATAAGGGATTTATGTAGGATACAAAATATTCAAAAATAAATAAATAAATAATAAAATGTCATTAAAAAATACCATCGGCCTGAGTAATTTTGACCATTATAGAATTGTGACTTTAAAGGTTAGTGATTTGAAGGTTTATGAAACGTTAGCCAATTATTTTTTTTAAACAATGGAACTTAAAGTTGTGAACTGAAATATAATTTCAACTATACAGCATGTGAATAAATAAAATGCATACTTTTCATAACATTTCATTATTCATAAAATGTAGAACTTTTCTGGTGTTTGGACTTGTACTTCAATATAATGAGCTCCAAGTTTAAGAATAGCCCTAGACTAGTCTCTCTCTCTCTCTCTCTCTCTCTCTAACAGCATTAGCTCAATGAAATACGTCTTCCTTCAGGTAGAATGAATGTTTTCCTGCTTGCTAAATGTTGGTCTCATGATCAATAAGTTGTATTCGCCTCAATATGATTCAGTAAAGTCAATCCGCACACAGTGAAGCTGCGTCAATGAGCGCGAGTCCCGTGCGCTGTGAGGCGCAAACAGAGGATCCCGCTTGGTCTTAAAGCCTTCCGCAAACACCCACAATCACAAATAACAATGATTTTCATAAAATAATGATTAATTATTAATTGCTAATTTATTATTATCATTATGGTCTTGTGAAAATAATAATATGGGCTGCGAGAAAATAATGAATACAAAGAGTAGTGCTGCTGAGTGCAGGCATATTTCAGTCCAGTAACACACCGTTCCTCAGAGCCAAAACACAGACCGAGTTCAGTTCAGCTGGAGGGGGTTGGGTTTTTGGGGGTAGTTATGTATGGCTTGCGTGGGTTGAAATAAAGGTGTGAATCTCTTGCTCTTTCATATGCACAGTGTCTTATGAGGCTTTCACTTGCTGAACTGGTGTTTATATAGGACTGTTGTTTTGGTCATAAACTAAAAAATGGTCTGCCCCCACGTAAGATTTTTCTAGTTCTAGTTTTTCAGTTGTTATATTCAACTAATCAGAGGTTTATATAAAATTTACATAATAAATTCTTAATATATTCAGTGCTCAAGCACATGCATTAAGTTTGCAACAAAGCACATGCAGAAGTAGCCTAATAATTGTGAAAAATGAGACATTTTAATTATTTATTAATAAACAAATGTTTTCTTGTTTTCTTGTAAAAAGGGCCTTTTCCATTTCTACCTACTGTAATTTGCAGAAACCATATTTACCTGACTGATAATAAATTGTTACATTTGATTTTATTCAGTTTTACTCTGTAATTATTGACTCTAGTAGATTACGTTGTATCGTTGTTAGCAACATGAGCACCCGAATGAGCGAGTTAATATAAAAGTAAAGAGTTAACTAGAATAATTAAATGCCAGAAGAATACTACTTAAAAAGCCATACAACCAATTTGCATTTCAACCTAAATTCAAGGTCATACTAAAATGGAGTCAGATTAAATAATAAAATGGAGTCAGATTTGAGTTTAACCTAAACTAAATAACTCTACGTGCTGAAAGACCGAACACATAGGAAACCTTCATCCAGCACCGGATACCTTCCTTGGGCCGAGTGCCTGGACCTTACAGTAATTTTAATGCAAATGAAAAAAGACTTATTTTAATTGACAACGCAACACCAGAATGCAAAATTGTATTTGTGACAAACCAGTGCAAATTTCACATTTAACATGGAATGAATAACTTTACATTCAGATGGACCTTTATTAATGTATATAAATTAATATACTATTGAAGGTCAAGGCATTGAAGCATTACTGTTTTTTCGTTTTTTTCATGTTGTTAACATACTGACCAGTAACAAAAGCAACACAAAAGTATTTTTATGTAAATCATTGTTGACCAGTTAAATTTGGCTACAACAAATTTGAGTAAAATGTGTAAATACTGTTTTATATAATGAAATATGTTTCACAAGTCAATGTTATTGTGTTTGTGTAATTTTAATGCAAATGAAAAAATATATTTTAGTTGCCAGTGGCTCAGTGGTTCATGTAGGTTGTCTACAAACTGGAAGGTTGGTGGTTCAATCCCCGGCTCCACCTGACCAGGTGTCGAGGTGTCCTTAAGCAAGACACCTAACCCCAGCTGCTCCCGACGAGCTGGGTGGCGCCTTGAATGGCTGACACCTCAGTCGGTGTATGAATGAGTGTGTGAATGGGTGAATGTGAGGCAACTTGTAAAGTGCTTTGGATGACCATGTGGTCTGTTGAAAGCGCTATATAAATGCAGTCCATTTACCATTTATTATTAATAAAGTATAGAATTATACTCATTATTAGACTCAATTAAATACTAATTTTGAAAATGTGATGGGAATGGAAAATAGTGGATGGATAATGGGAGTGTTAGTGGTGACAGTGGGGTGGGGTTAGAGGGGAGTTGAGGGGGTCAACTAGGATGGTTTGATATATGATAGGGGTCCAGTCACTGATCTATATATATATGACTGGATCACTCATCGCATTCTAAACTGCCAACAGACCGGAAGTGTTCGATCCGCCATCTTACTAATCCCTACCAGCAGAGAGCACCATTGAGACACATTCAAACCGCTGTCCTAAAATCACTCGATTTGAAGCAAATCAGTCAAACGGGACTCATTTTTATGTTATGTGTATGCAAATTAATGTTTACTTCAGGTGTTATCTGCAGTGTTAGTGATATATTCAAATCGTTTAGGTGGGTGTGTCTACTGTGCACGGATGAGACAGGTAACTGATCCAACACAAAATATACCTTATTTCTTTATAGACATTATTAATCAGGAATTATTAAACATGAACGTATTAGTATCAGAAATGGATTTTAATATTTTACAATGAATAATAAAATTATGTTGTTAATAAAATGTTTGTTAATATTGCTCTATAATGAAATGAAAAGCTTAACTTACTATCTCTGAAATAAAGCTTTATGTCTTTAAATCCGTACTGTATATAACGTTAGTCAGTTATTTCTTTTAATAAATTCAGATTTCAGAACGAACACTTTGTCGTTTGTTATATGTGTTGAGGTTGTGTCTGAGGTTTATCATGTTCACGATGCTCACTTCTGTAATGAACATAGCTTTTTAATAAGTAGGGGAAATTCCCAACATTTAAAAAATAACCGTTTACATGTCCAGGGTGTTTGGATTGTAATAATGTACATAAATACTTCAGATTTATAAATGCTGACTTGTTGGGTGATGTTTTCTCATTAAAATCATACAATTTCCTATTAATTCAATTTAATGTTTACGCACATTAGGGATTACCAATATGGCGGCGCGGCGGCTTCACTTTCATGACGTCATGAGCAATCCAGTTCTCTGTTATAGATCAGTGGGTCCAGTGCTCAAAAAAGGTTGAGAACCACTGGTTTAGATCTCTTCAGCAAAACTATACTATACTATAAAAAGATATTGAACAGGATGATATGCGCTTAAAAATCTACACAGCACACTGCTAGTAAAAATTGAGCATCTGAATAAAATATTTCTTCATTGAAGAATTCTAAAAGCTGTTGAATTGGTTAATCATTGAAGAAACCAAAACAAAATGTCACTAGAAATTTCTAAGTAAAAAATTATTTTATTTCCTGTTAGGCTTATAATTTTTTGTAGAATTATGTTCTATACCCTAAAGATATCAAGATGTTTGTGTTTCATTATTGTTTACTGTGTTACATAAATACACTGTTATGTTACTTGTGCATGTATTGCATAAAAAAGTAAAACAACTGGACAAAAATCTAAATTTAGCCAATGCAGCCATATATAGCTCATTTGAGATACATGTAAATACACAGAATGATTCTGAAATAGCTGCTATCCCTAGAATGTACTAGAGCTCAAATGCTTGAACCTAACTACATTTGATTATGCTAATTTTATGAAGAACTATCTGTACTGTTGATGCTGTCTGTCTGCATGGTGCTGCTTTTACAAAGTGTCTCTAAATGGTCTGATAAAATACTATTTAGGAATTTTTAGTGTAACTTTTTACGGTGGCCCAGTAGTGCACACCACGACGAAATCAACACAACACACAGGAATAATTTTGTTGTGTTATGGCTTCTTTTCATTGTGTTGTGTTGTGGCATGAAAGCTGAATGTCCATGGTCACCTGGCCTTATAATGAAAGTAAAAGTGGGGTTTGGGTGAAAAGCTGAATCTTTTGGACCAATGAAAATACCTTCTCCTGGGTGCTGGGATCACCTATTTTGGCCAAGCAGGAAACTGGACCTCCTGAAAAGTCTCCTTGTTTGCTGGTGCACTACACAAATATGTTCACATTTCATCTAAAAACTTGCTTCCATGACATGTTGGCCAAAAATGCCAATCAGCTATATAAGACTGTAAATATTAATCAGTGAGCATGGATTATAATATTAAGTGAGTTTCATGTTAGATGAATACTGAAAACAACAAACATATAACAGAATAATATATTCTTGTTAATTCAACACCTGGACAATAGTGTTGTATACATCATTATAATGATCACAACTCTGTATCACACAAAACTACAAAAACAAAGATGAAAAGAGTTTGTAAACTCCTTATAAGGATTTCCAACTTGTTTGATAGCAGTCGGTCACTCCTTTAAAAAGCTATTGTTGTGGATGATATGTGATTGAGAAAAAAACAACTACAACACATGGCTAATACAAGTAGAACATAAAAGGCAAACATACGTACACTGAAGAGTAGTCTGCTCTATAGGGTGAAATAAACAATTTTCCAACTCGTTTTGGAGCACTACAACACTTCTTTCTAAAGCTACTAAAGTAAATCATGTGTCAATGGAGAAACCCATACAAAATGTCAGTAATAGGTATAGAACATATAAAGCAAAAACATGTACAATAATGGTTTGTAGCACGGTCTTTGAGACTAAATAAAGATTTTACCATCTTCCTTGGATGACTTGATCTATTTTTCCCAGACCTATTAAACTGTGTAAGGTGTCAATGAGGGAACCAATGCAACACATTGGGAGCATAAATTGACCATATAAAGCAATAACTCGTACAGTAATGAGTAGTAGTATGTTCTTTCAATTTAGATGAACATTTTACAGTTTGTCCCAGAAGAATTAGTCTGTGTAATGTGTCAATGATGGAAACCATTGTAACACATAGTTGTAATAGAACATAGAAAGCAAATAATTGTCAACTGAAGAGTTGTAGTTCTTCAGGTTAAAACAAACATAATCCACCGTGCTCTGTAACAGTCCACAGAGCCTTTGAAAAGCCACTGAACTGAATAATTTATCATTGAGGAAACCAATTCAACAGGTTATGAGTAAGTATTGACCATATAAAGCAAATGATTGCAAAATAAAGACTTAAAGTATGTTAATTAGGGCCAAATTAAGGTTTTCCACCATGTTCTAGAACAGTCCATCGAGCCTTTTGAAAGCAAATTAACTGGATGATAGAAGAATCAAATGCAACACACTTGCAGTGTCAAATGTACACATAGAGTAAATAATAGTACATTCAAAAGCTGTAGTGTTATTTAATTTAAAATTAATATTTTACGATATGTACTGGGTAAGTCAGTATCTTTCTTTAAAAGCTATTGAACTGGAAGGTGTCGCAATGAAGAACCCCATAGACTACAGTAATGGTAGAAATTGAACATATACACTGTAAAAAAATATTTAGCAGTTTAGTTGTTTCAATTATTTTTTTTATGTTGACACAACTTGCAGTTACTGAATTTGTTCATTCAACTAAAAAATTAAAGTTTTCAGTGTCTCAACTAGTTTGAAAGTTGACTGAACTAGATTATTTGTCCTCTCCACTTTAAAAAATGTGTTGACTCAATTCAATAGCAATATCACGTTCTCAACATCACTTATCGCTAAATTTCGTGAAGGCTGTTGAAAACAGAAATCAGTTTCTCCACAAAGTTTGGACATTTTACCAGAATACAACTTTGGTAAGTAAAATATCCGTATCTATTGGCTTAAAGTGTAAAATGGCATTTGTTGTCTCAGAAGAGTAAGTATGGTTTAAAGAGCCGTATTTTCTGTATGTACTGTATGTAAATGTTCGTTTCGCGGCACTCTGACGCCTCAAAATACAGGCGGTTCCACAGTATTGTCCTTATAAATATTAAAACAAATATTGTCCCATGCAGGAGAATGAATGAAGTTCTGAAGGTAACGTCACAAACTCTTCCTTCCGTTTTCAGAAGTAACATTAGTCATTCAAGTGCCTCACCAGAACTCAGTGTAATGCTGCGTTAATATCTGTTTTATACAGTCTATATAAAACTATGAATATACGCTCATAAGTAAACTGCATACATTCAAAACTATATATTTTAGAATAAAAGTAATAATAGCATATATCTTGTATAAATAGCCATACAATAACTATCGACACAAATGTGTTACATTTCTTTTAATTGTGTTATCATTCTGTGTTGTGTCATTTAAAAGCATCGTCTGGATGGTAAAGTTTGTCTTTGGTATTTAAAACATTGTTAGACTATCTGGGACTGGGACTCACAGAAATAAACTAATTCAGGTTTAAAACAACTTGAGGTTTAGTAAATGACAATTTTATTTCTTTTTCTTTTTTGGGTGAACCCTTTACGAAAATGTAGTTATTGGCATTGGAAAACAGCTTCAAAATTTAGAGAACATACTTTGACATTATTTTCCCTTCAGTTTTATTCCTTGAATTTTCTATAATTGGTATTTAAAAGGTCTTTAAACAGTGTTGAATTTATCTTCATAAAACCAACAGAAATCCTTTATGGACATCGCCATTCTTTATTATTATGTTGAATACTGTTTTAAATCCTGAAAAATGTTCAGTGCTGGCATATTGGCCATTAGAAACTTTGCTTAAAGGGTTAGTTGACCAAAAAATGAAAATTAGGCCATGTTTTACTCATTCTCAAGGCATCCTATGTGTATATGATTTTCTTCTTTCAGACGTATCCGATCTGAGTTGAATTAAAAATTGTCCTGGCTCTTCCAAGTTATTTAATGGCAGTAGACAGGTGTTTTTTTCTCAGCAGCCCAAAAATAGTCAAATAAAATGCACCTATCCGTGAATAAAATGTGCCTCACATGGCTCTGGGGGTGGTGAATAAAGGCTTCCTGTAGCAAATCGATGCGTTTTTTTGTAAGAAAAATATCCATATTTAAAACGTTATAAAAACTTTTTTTTTCTTCCACTGACTATCATACGTGCAAGCCTAATTTTGTGATTCTACTTCGTGATCGGCGTATTGTTGTCTCTCCTCCGCTCTTCCGTGTTCATCACTAATCACCGGTGCATGCATGACACACTTGCTCACACAAAACAAAAACAAGCACATGGCCAGCAAACCAAATCACAAACCATGTGCTTGAATTAGACACAAACACGCAGCTAATAAGGAAGCTCATAAAACGTGTGTTGACACAAGACAGCACGCAGCCAGTGAAAACTAAGCTGCGTGCGACAGCACAAGACAAAATAGAACAAGAAAGCACACAGACGATAGCTCGAGCTGTGTGCAACAATACAAGACAACACTTTGAGACCGCACGTTACCACAATAAAACAGAACATGTCCGGTTCCCGACACAAAACCGAAACTCAGCAAAACATGAGTGCCAGTGAGGATCCAGCCTAACAGGAACCCCGGCAGACCAGCAGGGTGGAACCAGACAGCGAGACCAGGAGGCCTCCAGCCAAACAGGGACCCCGACAGATAGGAAGGGCAAAACCGGCAAGGCACTCATCAAGGGCAGAGCTGGCATCAGGGCAGGGAGCTTAGACAGAGCCGGCATCAAGGCAAGGAGCTTGGGCATGACTGGAATGGTCTCCAGGCCAGCAGTGGGCTCCTGAATGGCCTCCGGGCCATGTGGGATGGAGGAAGCCTTTCTCCTCCGTCTCCTAAACTGGGGCACTGTAATGACGTCGACCACTACTGGGGGCGCTGCAGCCTCATCAGGCACCCCTGGGGGTTCTGCAGAGTCACAAGTCACTTCTGGGGGTACTGCAGCTCCTTCATCCACCATAGGGGGAACTGCAGCTTTGACGGGGACCACAGGCAGCACTGCAGCCTCCTTTGCTGGGGAACGTGCCACGAACTCCACAAATTCCCCAAACGACAGGTGGTCCAGTCCCCTCATTCTCCACCAGCTGAGAGGCTCATCAAGGGCGTAATTGAAGAGGTCCTCTAGGGCCGCGTCATTAAACTCCAATCCCTCTGCAGTACCACTGAACTCCAGGGTAAAATCCCTCACATCAGTCCCTTGTTGATGGAGAGAGATCAAGGTCTTAAACTGGAGCATGCGCTGGTAGTGGGGGCTGGAGAGAATGGAGGCTGGTGGATGGTGCAAACCCATCTTCCACTGAGTCCTCATACTGGCTAGTTCGTACTGTCAGGGTTTGGGTAGAGGGATGAGGCGAGGACTCAATGATGCAGAGAGAAGAGCTCTTTAATAGTAGTAATAATAAAATAAACAAACAAAAACTACCCCATAGGGGAAAACAGACAAAACTTGACTGGCAAGGCAAGACACGATGTGCACAGACAAATTTTTTACAACGAACTAGCAACCAGACTGCAAACACAAGGACAATAAATAGGGAGCTAATGAGGAGGGTAACGAGGGAACACATGTGGGGAAAATTACATCAATAACCAGGTAACAAGATGGGGGGGGGGGCTCAAGACAATTGACGGGAGCACATGGCACATAGGAACTAAGACAAAAGCCATGTGCTCACACAAAACAAAAACAAGCATATGGCCAGCAAACCAAATCACAAACCATGTGCTTGAATTAGATTTTTTTTTTCAATTCAATTCAAGTTTATTTGTATAGCGCTTTTTACAATACAAATCGTTACAAAGCAACTTTACAGAAAATTATGTTTCTACAATATTTAGTAGTAGCTAGTAGTTTGTGCACGTTTGACAGGATTTTAGAAAAATAAAAATAATAATAATAATACAAGACGTAGTCAGCTAGATGATGAACTATCAATATTATTAATTAATAGTAATTATATGATGCAGTCACACATGTAGCAATAATTGTTAGTTCTGTTTGTTGATTCAAGGTTAGGATCATCTGGGGTCCTCTGAGGGTCAGCATCATCTCTTCTCAGGTGTTCTGGATCCAGACTGGAGCTTGTGTAAATCCTAGTTACCACGGGATGTAAATCCCGTGGCAAAACATAGAAACAAGATAGAGACATCATTAGCATAGCTGCTGATCCAACAAAGTAAAATTAGTTTAACCCAAGCTAAAGAATAAAAATGCAGATGCAACTACACTCACAATTTAAGAGATACATTATTCGAATGTTTGGCGAAAGAGATGCGTTTTTAATCTAGATTTAAACAGAGAGAGTGTGTCTGAACCCCGAACATTATCAGGAAGGCTATTCCAGAGTTTGGGAGCCAAATGTGAAAAAGCTCTACCTCCTTTAGTGGACTTTGCTATCCTAGGAACTACCAAAAGTCCAGCGTTTTGTGACCTTAGGGTGCGTGATGGGTTGTAGCGTGGTAGAAGGCTAGTTAGGTACGCAGGAGCTAAACCATTTAGGGCCTTATAGGTAAGTAATGATAATTTGTAACAGATACGGAACTTAATAGGTAGCCAGTGCAGAGACTGTAAAATTGGGGTAATATGATCATATTTTCTTGACCTGGTAAGGACTCTAGCTGCTGCATTTTGGACTACCTGTAGCTTGTTTATTGACGAAGCAGGACAACCACCTAGAAGTGCATTACAATAGTCCAGTCTAGAGGTCATGAATGCATGAACTAGCTTTTCTGCATCAGAAACAGATAACATGTTTCGTAGCTTGGCAATGTTTCTAAGATGGAAGAATGCAGTTTTTGTAACATTGGAAATATGATTTTCAAAAGACAAATTGCTGTCTAATATAACACCCAGATTTCTGACTGTAGAGGAAGTAACAGTACATCCGTCTAGTTGCAGATTGTAATCTACAAGATTCTGTGTGGTGTTTTTTGGTCCAATAATTAATATCTCTGTCTTATCCGAATTTAATTGGAGAAAATTATTTGTCATCCAATCTTTTACATTTTTAACACACTCTGTTAGCTTAGATAATTGGGAAGTTTCATCTGGTCTCGTTGAAATATATAGCTGAGTATCATCAGCATAACAGTGGAAGCTTATTCCGTATCTTCTAATAATATTACCAAGGGGCAACATGTATATTGAAAATAGAAGGGGACCTAGGACGGATCCTTGTGGCACTCCATATTTTACTGATGATAAATGAGATGACACCCCATTTAAGTAAACAAAATGGTAGCGATCGGACAGGTAGGATCTAAACCATCTTAGAGCCTGCCCTTGAATACCTGTATAGTTTTGTAATCGATCTATGAGTATGTCATGATCTATGGTGTCGAACGCAGCACTAAGATCAAGTAAGACTAGAAATGAGATGCAGCCTTGATCTGACGCAAGAAGCAGGTCATTTGTAATTTTAACAAGTGCAGTTTCTGTGCTATGGTGGGGCCTAAAACCTGACTGAAATTCTTCATACAGATCATTTTTATGCAGAAAGGTGCTCAATTGAGCAGACACAACTTTTTCTAAAATTTTAGACATAAATGGAAGATTTGAAATAGGCCTATAATTTGCCAGTACACTAGGATCTAGTTTTGGTTTCTTAATAAGAGGCTTGATAACCGCCAGCTTGAATGGTTTTGGGACGTGACCTAAAGATAACGACGAGTTAATGATATTGAGAAGCGGTTCTTCGGCTACAGGTAACAGCTCTTTTAGTAATTTAGTGGGTACAGGATCTAATAAACATGTTGTTGGTTTAGATACAGTGATAAGTTTATTTAGCTCTTCCTGTCCTATATTTGTAAAGCACTGCAGTTTATCTTTGGGTGCGATGGATGAAACTGAAGTGTTAGACGCTGTAGAATCTACATTCGCTATTGTATTTCTAATGTTATCTATTTTATCAGTGAAGAAATTCATACAGTCATTACTATTAAACGTTGGTGGAATATTTGAATCAGGTGGCGTCTGGTAATTTGTTAATTTAGCCACTGTGCTAAATAAAAACCTTGGATTGTTTTGGTTATTTTCAATGAGTTTGTGGATATGCTCTGCCCTAGCAGTTTTTAGAGCCTGTCTATAGCTGGACATACTGTTTTTCCATGCAATTTTAAAAACTTCCAAGTTAGTTTTTCTCCATTTGCGTTCAAGACTACGAGTTACTTTCTTGAGAGAGTGAGTATTACTGTTATACCATGGCACAGTACGTTTTTCTCTAACCTTTTTCAATTTGATGGGGGCAACAGCTTCTAATGTATTAGAGAAAATAGTGCCCATGTTGTCAGTAATTTCGTCTAATTCATGTGTATTTTTGGGTACAAATAGCAGTTGAGATAGATCAGGCAGGTTATTTGCAAATCTGTCTTTGGTGGCTGGAACAATAGTTCTGCCCAGACGGTATCGCTGAGACATATAGTTAATATCAGTTATACGCAGCATGCACGATACAAGGAAATGGTCTGTAATATCATCACATTGGGGTACAATATCTATAGCAGTAAGATCGATTCCATGCGATATAATTAGATCTAGTGTATGATTAAAACGATGAGTGGGCCCGGTGACATTTTGCTTGACTCCAAAGGAGTTTATTAGGTCAGTAAACGCAAGTCCTAATGTATCATTTGCATTATCAACGTGAATATTAAAATCTCCCATGATTAGCGCCTTATCAACTGTAACTAGAAGGTCTGAGAGGAAATCTGCAAATTCTTTTAGGAATTCTGTATACGGCCCTGGTGGTCTATACACAGTAGCCAGAGCAAGAGATACATTAGATTTCTTTTGCATGTCTGACAGTGTAACATTTAGCAGAAGTATTTCAAAAGAGTTAAACCTGTATCCTGTTTTCTGGGTAACATTGAGAATATCACTATATACTGTTGCAACACCTCCTCCACGACCAGTCTGACGGGGCTCATGCTTATAACAGTAGTTTGGTGGAGTAGACTCATTTAGACCAAAATAATCATTTGGTTTTAGCCAGGTTTCAGTCAAGCAGAGTACATCAAAACTATTTTCTGTGATCATTTCATTTACAATAACTGCTTTGGGTGTGAGTGATCTAATATTTATGAGCCCAAACTTTAAAAATTGTTTTTGTTCATTTACTTTACATTTTTCTGGTTTAATTACGATAAGATTTTTTCTAGATCCTACATTATATTTTGACCTCACTATCCGGGGAACAGACACAGTCTTAATAGTTTTTACAGCACAAGTACTTTTATCATTTAAGCGGGTGGAACAAAACTCATCATAATAGTTATTAGAGAATTGTCTTACTAGTCACATGGAGCGAAGTGTTGAATTAGACACAAATACGCAGCTAATAAGCAAGCTCATAAACCGGATTCACACATGGATTCGCTACAGCAGGCCCTTATTCACCTCTCAGAGCCATGTGAGGTACTTTGTATTATGAATTGATGCACATTATTTGACTACTTTTGGACTGGAAAAACATCCACCTATTGCCATTATAAAGCTTGGAAGAGCAAGAATAGTTTTTAATATAATCTGATTCGATTTGTCTGATAGAAGAAAGTCCTACACCTACGATGCCATGAGGATGAGTAAAACATGCGTTTTTGGGTTAACCAACCCTTTAAGAGTCATGCTTTACTCTGAACATGCAGTGCAACAGACTATTATTTAAAAGGATTACCTCTTTACACCAATATATTTTCAGATCATTATAAAAATGGTGTGACAGATTAGACAGTTAAAACTGGATTAAAAAAAACAAATCTGTTGTATTGGTTTGTCACATTTTATGTCATTCAGAAATCATGTAGAATACCAGTGAAGAAAATAATTTCCCCCCATTTTAACATAGTTGGTTTCGGAGGTGTATTTTCCACTCTATGTGTTTTGAACACTCTTTGTGTTCAGCATAATAAAGAAATTTATACAGAATTTTAACAGTTTAATACAGGAAGTTATTTTGAATGTTTCTAAACAAAACAGTTGAGGAGCACCATTTACTTTTGACTTTCATTTTTGGTTAAATTTGTCAAAATATCTTCCACTTGAAGGTGAATTACAATTAGCATTTATTGGTAGCTGTGCTTTTAACAAAACACACAACTTTAATAGTGTATGTACATATGTGTGTTCATTTGTTATAAATTTATTAAGTAATGTAATATTTTGTGTTTTCCCAGCCATCTGGTGACATTAAGGATGTTGAGAAAGAAATTGAATAGGGCATTCTGATTGTAACTGAGGAGCAGCAATGTGATGTGCTTTCCAAGGAATAACCAACATTGTGAATCTACAGTTCTCTCTCCACTCTCAATACCACGACTGAGGTGTCCTTGAGCAAGGCATTGAACCCCCAACTGCTGCCCGGGCGCCGCAGCATAAATGATGAACACTGCTCCGGGTGTGTGCTCACAGTGTGTGTGTTCACTGCTCTGTGTGTGTGCACTTTGGATGGGTTAAATGAAGAGCACAAATGTATGTCATGTCACTTTCACTTTTCAATGTTCATGATGTGTCCATCGGCTCCACAGCACTCTTTCTTAAAAAGTAGTGGTTTTTTTTAGGAACTTTAGGTTCTTTTGTGCCTTTCACTACATTTTAGAATGTACATTAAAGTTTATCATGTCAAGACTTGGAATATGCATGTTGTCATGTAAACAAATGTTGTTTCACCTCTCATTTTCTTAAACAGTATGTGCACGTTTTCAGTATGTAGCATTATGAGAGTTTGGAAACTTTCAAGATCCTTCTGATGTTGTGCTTGCGCTATCCTTCATGTTGTGCTATGAAACTTAGAATCTGACGGTTTAGATCTTTGTGCTTTCATGTGCATTCATTCCATTTATATCTTATTATACAGAAGTACAGTACACCCATTTTTATAATTAATTGTGATATTATATACATATATCTTGGTTTCTCATTTTGACCAGGACTTGCATTATGGTGGGGGAGTGCATGTGAACTTGTGCAGGGCTAATATGCCGAGTTTAACCTTCTGATTTTCATAATGAGTTATGAAATTAAAAACAGTCCCTGTGGTTTTGATCTGATGAATTGAAATGCAACTATTTGTTTCTCAATCTCATGCCAATGTTATTTATTATACATCACACTTTCAAGTGTCGGTTCAGATCTTTAGACGTGTGTGTGTTTGTATTTTGCAATTTTTTTGATCAATTATCAGTTGATGTGTTGACAGCAAATTGCTTGTTCAATTTAAATGTGAATGAAAGTGTTGTCTCTATCATTAAATAAATTACATTAAAAAAGTGTTTTGTCATCTTTAAAAATGTAAAGCAGTGGGGTAACATTTGTTTACGATTATTGATCGAAGTAAAAAAAGAAATAATCCCTGTTGACACAACATGATTTAGTTGACTGGACTAGAAAATAATAGTCAAGTCAACTTAAAGAAATGTGACCTGGACTAATTCCACTCTAATATGAAGTTGTTTCAACAATAATTTTTTGTCAAGATAACAAAAAATGTGGGATAACATAATAATTTTAGTTGACTCAAATTATTTTTTACAGTATAGAGCAAATAACTGTGCATTACAGACTTGTAGTGTGTTCTTTAGGATCAAATAAATATTTAGCAACTTGTTTTGTAGCGGTGTGACCCTCTTTTCAAAAGTTATTGAACTGGATGGTGTGCCATTAAAGAAACCACATTATGAAGTAGTAGACATTGACCATATAAAAATAATTATTGCACAATAAAGAGTTGTAGTATGTTTATTAGGGTCAAGTTAAGATTTTTCAATGTGTTCAGGAACAGTCCATCAAGCCTTTTAAAAGCTATTGAACTCAATCATGTGTCATTGAAGAGTTTATGAAATATACAGTACAGACCAAAAGTTTGGACACAGCTTCTCATTCAAAGAGTTTTCTTTATTTTCATGACTATGAAAATTGTAGATTCACACTGAAGGCATCAAAACTATGAATTAACACATGTGGAATTATATATGGAATTATATACATAACAAAAAAGTGTGAAACAACTGGAAATATGTCATATTGTAGGTTCTTCAAAGTAGCCACCTTTTGCTTTGATTACTGCTTTGCACACTCTTGGCATTCTCTTGATGAGCTTCAAGAGGTAGTCACCTGAATACCAGAGATAGATAAACTGTACATGTGGCAAGAGGTGCAAGTAACAATAGCAGGAGAAGCCATTACTCACCGTGCTTGATGAAATATTCTTACCACAGTTGTTTGATGAACTTGTGAAAAACTGGAGTGAGAGAGAGGAGAGGAGAAAAGAAAAAAAGATGCATCACACCTGCTGTGCGTGCTGTACTATTCAGTAGCTTTAGTGTAACATGGAACTTGAAGAAGCAAAGAAAAAATGAAAACAGGAGATTTAACTTTGAGCAAGTTTGGAGAAAAATCGGAGGTATGGAAACATTTTAAACTAGTCGTGGGGAGTGACAACATATGTGTTGGCTTTGTCTCGTGCATTAAATGCGGCACGCTGCTCGCTTATGACAGCCAAAAAACGGGGACTTCGCCGATGAACACACACATGAAGCAGGCTTGCCGTGATGAGCTTCAGGTTGTTACATCAGAAGTCAAGTCGGCTGAACAGTTGATGGATTTAGCAGCGACTGCATCTGATGCTCTTCCTTCAGTCGATTATTCACTGACTTTAACGAGGCTGGACTTTAAAAGAAGCTCTCAGTCATTTGGGTGTTATTCTGGGCTTGTTTGATGTGAGCAAACTTTGATATCACTAGCATATAGCTGACAATCAACAGTCATGAAAATATTTAAAACAAAACAATTTATACTTGACGCATGTAATTGTTTCATATAGTCTTAGTTAATGATTCATATTTACTTATGCTAGAATGTACTTGATCTACATGATGTTGTTTCTTAATAAAAAAATATATACAAAAAATTGTAACTCCTCCATAATTTATATCCTGACTTCCACAAACAGAATATTTTTCATATTCTGAGTGAAATATTAGAGGAGTTTTATATGTGATATGCTTATACTTTCCATTTATATTCATCGCATGGTTCAGGAGATATGTCAGCTAATTATTGAAGACAAGTAAATCATCGTCAAGTAGGTTTATCGTCATACTGTAGTTGTTACAAAAAGCTGCAAGAAATTACAAAAAAGGGACACAGTTCAAAATAAACTTTACTGGATGTCCTGAATTATAAAACTAAAATCATGATCATTTTGGATCAATGCTGTTCATGTGAACATTTCTATTATTTCAGTGTATTACTGATATTATTTCAGTCAGTAGAAACATTGCTGTTGTTTTTCACATTCAGATCTGAATATCAAAACTAAAATCTGAATAATTTTGACTGAATATTCAAAAGAAAGTGATTTTAAATAGTTGAAATATTAGCATAGTTTTTGTTTTTATTACTGAATAATCTAATTAAAGTGCCATTCAAATAAACCTTTAGCAAAATGACTACACACAAGGCTTGTGGTTAAGCAGATATATTGTAACGCAGCTGCTTCAGAAAAAGAGAGAATCCAAGTGCAGTCATGAACATTTATTCAAAGAAACAAGACAAACATAAATCCAGATGAGAAAAATCCAAAGACGGACAAGAAAAACAGATCAGATTGGATCATAACAGATATTCATAAAGCTCTCTCTCTCTCTCTCTCTCTCTATATATATATATATATACTGTATAATGTATCATTTAAGAACACTCTTTTCACAGATCCATTTAGCCGTATCATTAGTTCATATCTAAAAATTCAAAACAAAATGATTTAACAAAGTTTTATATGAAAATGTTTATATTACAATGTTTTTTTTCTATTTATTTTTTATTTGTTTTTACAGAATAACCTAATTAATGTGCCATTCAAAAAAAACAAAACAAAAAAAAAAACAGGTAAAATGACTGACATTTATATGTTCATGAAGCATATATGTACACTTTTATTATAATGTATCATTTAAGGATATTCTTCTCACAGATCCATTTAACACTATTATTACAATGAGTATCAAACCATCCTGATGAATGAATATTAGCACAGTCTTCTTTTCCCTGATAGTTGTTTGGCTCTCCAGACACCCAGAACCTGCTTCAACAGATCAGCGTTAGTTCAGAGCTGCTTTCTGTGTGATATGATACTGACTGAGACAATCATTTATTAGATAATAATCAGTTCAGTTCAGTGATTTCTCACCCAGAGGTCAGTGTGCTGCCATCAACCCATTTCCATCTGTCCTCCACTTCAATATCAGTCAGACCAATCCAGAAAAGTTCAGAACCACCAGAAATGTTCTTCACAAAATCCTGAGAAGTCAAACAATAACAGGATTTATTAAACAAACAAACAAACAAACACACACACACACACACACACACACACACACACAGACACACACACACACACAGACACACACACACACACACACACACACACACACACACAGGTATATAGTGTTTATGAGGACAGCATGTAACCATTGTGGTTTAGAGGGACATCCCTTTCCTAACATCCTAGAAACCAATATATTAAACAATGTTATATGGCCTCTTTAGGATACATCTCACTTAAAAATGTTGTTTTTACATAAAATCATGGAAATATATCAACTGATTTTTCACAGGCTTGCAGGGTCCAATGATTTATGGTTTGCGGGGACATGCAGGTTTACAGGGACTAAACACACACAAGCATTGTGGTTTACAAGGTCTAACATAGTTTACTAAGAACTTCATTAAAAAAAACTGATAGACAGTATTTTTGATATGAGTAATCCATCTTTAGGAACAGTAGGTTTTACATTTTAAGGTTTGGAGCCTGTCATATTTTCTGCTTTAGTTCATGTAGCATGAAAAGCAATGTACTGGATTTGTTGCATGTTAATTTTGTTTATTGCACTGGAGAAAGAATATATATATATATATATATATATACAGTACAGACCAAAAGTTTGGAAACATTACTATTTTTAATGTTTTTGAAAGAAGTTTCTTCTGGTCATCAAGCCTGCATTTATTTGATAAAAAATACAGAAAAATAATGTAATATTGTGATATATTATTACAATTTAAAATAATAGTTTTTAAATGTATTATACTTTAAATTATCATTTATTTCTGTGATGCAAAGCTGATTTTTTTAGGCTCATTATCACATGATCCTTTAGAAATCATTCTAATATGATGATTCATTATCAAAGTTGGAAACAGTTCTGCTGCTTAATATGTTCCAGAACATGTGATACTTTTTTAGGGAATACTTTGATGAATAAAAAGTAAAAAAAAAAAGAAGCTATGTTTTTAAAATATAAATATTTTGTAATAACAATATACACTACTGGTCAGTAATTTGGGGTCAGTCATTTTTTTTCTTTCTTTCACTTTGATTTGCGATAGTTTGCACGTTGGTTTAATGAATATATGCTCAGCTTCTCCGTCTCAAATGCGTTTTGGAGGGCATTTACACCTGGTCTTTTCACGATCGGATAGCTATCCGATCTGAGAAAACGCATGAAGTGGCCAGGTGTAAACGGCCCCTTACAGACTTAGCGTAAACTCATGAAATGAAAATATAAACAAGTATTCTATTGACTGACAGCTGAACTGACAGCTTGCCTGTAGCAATATGAATAAGTTGCTTTAGAATATGTCCAGACCACTGATCTATAACAGGGAACTGGATTGCTCATGACGTCATAGCCGCCGCGCCGCCATATTAGTAATCCCTAGTGTGCGTAAACGTTATATTGAATTAATAGGAAATTGATTTTAATGAGAAAACATCACCTAACAAGTCAGCATTTATAAATCTGAAGTATCTCTGTACATTATTACAATCCAAACACCCTGGACATGTAAACGGTTATTTTTGTAATGTTGGGAATTTCCCCTACTTATTAAAAAGCTATGTTCATTACAGTAACGAGCATCGTGAACATGATAAACCTCAGACACAACCTCAACACATATAACAAATGACAAAGTGCTTATTCTGAAATCTGAAAAAAGATTTATGTTTTTATACCTTTATTTGCCTTGTACAGTTATTCATTGTTTATATAATTTATAGTGTTTTTATTCGTACAGTAGCTAACAATGATTTCATTAACAGCATTAATTTTGAAGCAAGTAATGATTTAAACGGTGGTTAAATTAACTATTTATTTAGCATACAACAGTTTACATGGAATCGGTAATAAACATATCAAATCAAATAAACAAATCAATTTCTGATACGAATACGTTCATCTTTAATAATTCCTGAATAATAATGTTCATAAAGAAATTTAGGTTTATTTTGTGTTGGATCAGTTATCTGTGTCATCAGCGCGCAGCACCTGAACGATTTAAATATATCGCGTATCCTGCCCCAAAAGACCGTAAACACTGTAGATAACACCTAAAATAAACATTAATTTGCATACACATAACATAAAAATGAGTCCCGTTTGACTGATTTGCTTCAAATTGAGTGATTTTAGGACAGCGGTTTGAATGTGTCTCAATGGTGCTCAGTGGTCCAGACACATTCATTAAAGGGATAATTCAGCCAAAAATTTAAATGATTTCATCATTTACTGACCCACAAGTTGTTCCAAACCTGCAGGAGTTTTTTTTTTTTATGGGGACCAGAAACAGTTTGGTTAACTACAATCTTTAAAACAGATCTTTTCTGTTCTACAGATCAAAGAAACTCCTACAGGTTTAGAACAACTTGAGTCAAGTCACCTTTATTTATATAGCGCTTTAAACAAAATACATGCATCAAAGCAACGGAACAACATTCATTAGGAAAACAGTGTAAAGGCAGTTCATCATTGAATTCAGTGATGTCATCTCTGTTCAGTTTAAATAGTGTTTGTGCATTTATTTGCAATCAAGTGAACGATATCGCTGTAGATGAGGGTAAATAAATGATGTCATGATTATCATTTTTGGCTGAACTATCCCTTTAAGTGTGACATACACTACGGAACCATTGGTTATTACTATCAAACAGTCTGTTAAAAACACTGTGCTTCAAAACACTGCACAATATGATTTACTTAACACAAGAATGAATCCAAAACACTCATATACTGTTTGCTTCATGCTTCAGAATATGTCCAGACACATTCGTTAAAGGGGTAGTTCAACTCAAAATGAAAATTATGTGACCCACAAGTTGTTCCAAACTTGCAGGAGTTTCTTTCTTCTACTAAACATACAAAAAAAGATCTGAAGAACATGGGTAACCCAACTTTTTCTGGTCCCCTTTGAATTCCATAAAGTCTCTTATGTTTTGAATTGTTTGAGAATCAAGAATGGGGTGCTCTGCGTTCTCACAATGTGTACCCGAAACTGGTTACCCACAAGATCTTTTTTGTGTTCAGCAGAAGAAAGAAAATCCAACAGGTTTGGAAAAACTAGTGGTAAATTAAAATTTTGAGGTGAACTATCCCTTTAAGCATGCCATACACTGCGGAACCTTTGGTTAGAAAAAAATGCACAAAAACTTCAGCAATAGTTAAAATGTCTAAACAAGACAGAAGTTTGATTTGATTGTGCCAGTCAAATTGTGTGAAAGAGGATAGAAAAGAAGACATTTAAAAACACATCTGTCTCTTGTGAGCTATACCCATGTTCTGAACAAAGTCTCATATGTTTCTCATATGTCTCAAGAAACAAGAATTGGGTGCTCTGCCTCTTGCAATTTCACATTCTGGTAAACTTGCCAGCTTTCCTTTGCTGATGTGCTCCCAGAGAGTGCTTAGTGACCGCTTTGACCTCTGACATGGACCATGGTCTTTGTCACATAGGTCCTTTTTTTCTTTTGCTTGTCAAGCTCTATAAAAAAATACAGTTAGTTAACATAAACATACAACATAGTTTAATCCAGCATATACAGTAAAAGTGGTCAATGCCAAGTTTGAACAAAACCAGTCATTCCTTTAACTAAAAAAAATTTAGAAAGTAATTTTTTTCAAATTTCCACGCATATTAACAATTAAGCACGATCAGATTTTATTTGCCTCTCAAAACTCAGTTTCAAAGGGCAAAACAAAAATACTTACAGCAGATAAATACAATAAAGTGTTGTTTCCTAGTACAATTACAATGGGACAAACATTCACATCAAATGTTAACTCAGCAGTAGAGTTACACTTACGGGACACTGCACTTATTCATAAATCACAAAACTACATTATTTGCATGTGCTTTAAAGCCTTGCCAGTTAAACATTGTATTTACATATGTTTCTGACATGCACTTTTTCTAAACAAGTACCCCCAATAAGGTCCAAAATTTTACAATTTTACATTGTTGCCAATGGAGGCAAGACACTGTGGTGGTTAAATGATTAAATCTAATTTAGTACCATAACATACAGGGTCCTGTTTTGATCTCTGTTGTTTTCTGTGAGCATGCTTTTGATATAAGCATTTATATAACTTTCACTAGCAAAACCAAACTGCTGCGCTAATAGTCTCATGAATAGTTGTACACAGAGACCAAGGATCAGATGCAATCAAAATATAGTTAAAGCAAACATTTAACTGAAGTGTGAAATCACAGTCTTGTATCCTAACGGTCAACCAACCCCCCCCCCCCCCCAAATTTTTAGGGCCAGCACTAGACTACAGCAATGCACTTCCATCATGCGCAATCAAACCTCTACAAATGATACAGAATGCAACAGTATGACTGGTTTTCAACAAGCCCAAGATCCCACGTCACACATTTCCAAATCTCTCTGCACTGTCTCTTGGTTGCAGCTCACATCAGGTTCAAGATACTGATGCTTGCATAGAAAACAGCCATGGCTCTACACTTTCCTACTTCCCCTTGCTTTTTAAGTCTACATCCCCTCCAGAAGTACAGACATGCAAAAAAAAACAATTTCCAGAAAATTTTTATTTACTATTCCAAGCTGGTGGAATGATCTTCCGATCTCAAATCTGTAACGCCAAATCCCTGACAATATTCTAGAAAACTCACCTCTCCCATGAACACTTAATTGCATCCTGCTAAATCAAAAATAAATAAAAACCTCTGCTTCCACTACTTCCTTAATTCCTCCCTATTCTACTTTGTATTTTTGTAACAATGTCTGACATTTGTAAGTAGTTTTGGATAAAAGCTTCTTAGGAATTAATAAATGTAAATACAAACAATTTCTTGATATTTGGAAGGTGTTTGGTGAAGCCATGTTAACAAATAAAATGGAGTGGATGTTAAAAATACAAGAATATAAAAATTACAGATTAATTTAGCATGTTGCACGTTGTCACACAGTTTCAGTTTTGTTGACAGTGAGAGGTGGTACGAAATTTGATAAAGGCGGCCACTTTGAAATTCTTTATGCAGGAATCCTGATCTCTCATATACGCATGCATTACCAGATCGTTTTATGAGATCATAGATTTGGTTTAGATTGCATCTGATTGGTGGAAAATGTATATTGTGACCAGGATATATCATATCATCCAGCCCTACCCTGTGCCTCCCCTGATGTACTCTGGCACTCCCTCATTTACATTTTGAAAACCTGTCTTGCTATATAAAGATAAGTCATGCAGACAGTACTTCACGTTATGGTGTTTAAGCCAAAATACTGATGTTGCTGATCAGCCAACTAATGACTGCTCAAATACGAAAACAAACTAACAGTTCTATGATTACTAGGGATATCCAGATCCGATCACGTGATCGGAAATCGGGCCCGATCACGTGGTTTCAGACTCGATCGGAATCGGACGTTACCTCCCGATCAGGACTCGGATATATATATATATATATATTCTCATTAATTTTTAACACATCTTTTGTTATGCGGTGGCACAGAGTTAGACCCATTTGAGTCCACACAGAAACAGCGACGTGTGCGGCATGACATCACTTTGTTTTCAAGAGCTGGTGTGAATAAATATAGATTCAAACTCAAAGGGACATGATAGTTTGCGCATGACCTGATATTTCATTCGGACCCAGGATACAGCGAGATGAACATCACAGAGCGCTAAACTCTCATGCAGTGTGTGTTTCATTCATACTCGAAGCCGGAGCGCGCTCTCGCGCTGATATCAGGATATTCCTAATATGGACAAAAGCGTCCAGCTATGCTGTGGTGCGCACAGGAAAACAGAAACTTATGCAAACACGAAGACATTAATATACGATCACGACAATAAATTGTTCAAGTCATCTCCAGCAGGTGATAAATAAAGTATGAACAATGCAGTGCTGATTGACATAGTATTTATTACAGTATAGAAACTATTCTGCATTATTATGTGATAAACAGTGTTTGTAGTATATAAACAAATCATTATTATTTGTTATTGTCCAGCATTTATAGATTTCTAAGCCAATTAAAAGCTAGAAATTAGAGAAAAAATAAAGTTGCCTATACTAGAGTTGTGACGTTCGCGAACGAACCGATTCTTTTGAACGGCTCATAAACATGAACGATGGGAGCCGAGTCTCGGCTGGAGGGGAGCCGTTCTTTCTGTCGTTCTTTTTTCCTATGCGTGTTTCACACAGATGCACACAAATGAGCTCCTCCGCGAGACAGAACAGTTATAGGGGGAGGGGCGCACCCAGCGCAGGCCAACCCTTTATAGCGTGATGATATTAGTTATTAGTTGTGCATGTTCATTGCAGCCCACTTTGTTATTGTTCATTGACTTGAAGGGGCTGATGTCCTATTTGCAAAGTTTACAGTAGTAATAGTATGTAGTATGTAGACATTTCCATTTTATTTATTCTAATTTTATCTACTTTAAATATTTTTTGTTTTCTATCAAAATGTTCTTGTGTGATAACAATGTTCTTGTGTGAAAGTGTTTGTAGTAAAAGCTGTTTTTCACAGAAATTCATTGCAGCCGGCTTTGTTTTTGATGTTTATTTGAGTAGGTATTGTATGAATAACATAAGTCAACGTAGCTTCACACACACACACACACACACACACACACACACATTTTGTACTAAAGGTAAATCCAAAACAGTGATGTCACTGTCTAAGCAGAGGGATTTGTGCAACCCTATGGAATATAGTCCACACATGACAAATGAGGTAATAATCAATATTTCAGAATAATTCAAACTCAGATATTGGTGTGTGATATCTGAGTTTTAATTATTTGGCTACAAATCTCACCTCATCATTCTTCCCAGTGATTATTTCCAGGATAAACTGAGATGCCTCCAAGCTGGCTTCTTAAAACTGACTATATATTTAAAAAGAGCCAAAAGAGCCGTTCTTTTGAACGGCTCTTTGAAAGGAACGGATCGCGAAGATCCGGATCCCCTCAAAGAGCCATAAATCCCATCACTAGCCTATACTACCAGTCAGAAGTTTTTGAACAGTAAGCTTGTCAAGGGTTTTTTTTTTTTTTTAAGAAGTCCCTTCTATTCACCAAGCCTGCATTTATTTGATCCAAAGTACAGCAAAACAGTGAGATTTTGAAATATTTTTAGTAGCCTATTTAAAATAGCTGTTTTATATTTGAATATATATCAAAATGTAATTTATTGAAGATCCTGGATCTGTTTTTTCGCTCTTCTTTATTCTTTTTTTATGTATTATAGAAGTATCGGATCGGGACTCGGTATCGGCAGATACTCAAAATCAAATGACTCGGACTCGAGGACAAAAAAACCTGATCGGGACATCCCTAATGATTACTGTTGGATCTTATGATATATTGTATCCGATTTTCTGTTTTTAAGTTGGTTTGGATAAAAGCTTTTGCTAAATGAGTAATTTCAAATGTAAACTGTAACCTGCATCAGTTCATCAACCTCAATGTCCATATTAGGGTTGGGGCGATAGATCGTCCGACGCGGATGGCTGATAGACAACACGGTCTTGCACCGGCATCTTGATCCCCCACCTTTGGAATGCATTATCGCTTTTTAGTTTCAACATCACTTTCAAGATTCATGATAAACTATTTATACTATGGAATGGCAGTACTAACCACACATTTTACAAGATATGTTTGTCAGGGTGGTATTGAGAATCTGCAAATCATTCACCATTGTCCTCAGACATCTCTACGTACACTGTGTCTAAACTGGACGCAACAGTAGTCATGTGGTGCCATATCACCTAAAGACTTCTACACTGGACACGACCATTGAAGAACATTTTAAGGGTGCTTTCACACTTGGTTCACTTGCCTGGTCCGAACCCGAGTTCGGTTGCTCCCCCCTGCCCCTGCCCCCGCTGGACTGTGTTCATATTATTTGAGTCCAAACCGCGGATCGCTTGCGTCATGAAGCCAGCAGCTGTTTACCCCGTTGCTTGGTAACAACAGTGCAGGAGAAGGTGGCAAATGCATAGCATTACTCTCTGCAATTTTATGTATTACGTTTTTGAACTGTTCGTTTTGTTTATAAAGCTTCGGTACATAACGGCGCTTGCGTCTGTCTTACAAATGTACTGAAAATGCTCGAAAGAACGTTGAAGGCGAACATAAATGAGATGTACAGCTCTCTGCTTGCAGCGCGTCAGTCACACTTATCTGGAAAGTGAGTGAAACACACACACAAACACACATTTTCATCAAATAATTTGTCATTAAAAGCGGTTCACTTACGCGATTTGGTACGATTGCGTTCACATAAGCAGCGAACCGTACCAGAGTTCACATGAAGCCTACCCCAGACCTCCGTTTTTAAGTGGACTCTGGTACGGTTCGCGGGTGCGGATCCGAGTACGGAAGACAGCGTTCACATCATCCAAAAAAACTGAACTCTGACGTCAATCGACCCCGGGTGCGCACCAAAAGTGCTAGTGTGAAAGCACCCTGAATGTGTGTCAGCACATCACAAATAGAACACAGCAGTTTACTGTCAGGGATTTGTGGTGTCATGCTTTCAGTCAAGACTGTATCACTAATTATAATGAGTTCTATTGACTGATAGTTGGATGTTAAATTGTCCAAGAAATTATCACGATAAACGATATTATTGCCGTTCTAAGATCAGTTTCAACTAATATAATGATAATGGCATAATAACACAGGTACACCTTTTCAGAGAGCAATAATCTTTTATTTTATCTTATGGCAGATTCAGAGCAAGAAATACTAACATGTTGACTTTGTGTGACTTAAAATTAAGTGAAGTGAAGTGAAGTGAAGTGACATTCAGCCAAGTATGGTGACCCATACTCAGAATTTGTGCTCTGCATTTAACCCATCCGAAATGCACACACACAGAGCAGTGAACACACACACACACTGTGAGCACACACCCGGAGCAGTGGGCAGCCGTTTATGCTGCGGCGCCCGGGGAGCAGTTGGGGGTTCGATGCCTTGCTCAAGGGCACCTAAGTCGTGGTATTGAAGGGTGGTATTGAATTAATATTGTATGTTATATTATGTTTATATGCCAGTTAGGGATGCTCTTATTGACTGTTTATCCGTTATCCTTGTAACCATAGACTGTATAAAAACAGGTTGTAACGGATATCGCAGCTGATGGATGCTTAGCAACAACAGACGACGCAGCACAACTGCCCGAGCGCTTTGGAAATAAGAAGAAAACGCGCTGTGTGTGTGTGTGTGCTCAACATTAAGCTTTGAAATGTGCTAAATCAGCCAAAAAGTTACTTGTCCAGGACATTTTTTTTGGGTTGTGATGTAAATGCTATTTATTCAGAAGCACTTTTCTCATCAATGTTCAGGCCTTATATTAATCTGCATAATTGTACTTTCTGCCCACCTAAGTTGATTTCTAAGACCCTTTTTATCTGCCACATGTATGTTCTTTTTGTTTTTTAATATATCTGTTGGTTCCTGTGTTTAATTTGGCCTAATTTTCTTTGTTCCCATTTTCGCACCACACTGACATAATGCCTGCCAATTAAACTTTTTATACAGACACTGCCAGCAAGGTTATACTTCATTAATACATGAGTAAAAATAAATGGTACAATCTAAATGCCATAATATGATCTTTGCCAGGGCTGAAAATATTTTTGATACAACTACTATACATAAATGAATAAAACATATACAGATTACAGTATTCTTCTAAGCATTACATATAGAATGCAAACTTACCTTTAATTCCATCAGTATATTTTGAAAGAAGGGTGTGTTTATCTCTTCCTGGATGAAGGTGTGTTTCAGCATCCTGAGGAGGAGAAAGCCCTGCCTCTGGAGCTCTTCCTGCTGTTCACTCAAATTCACACATTTGATAGTCAGTTAGTCAGAAGAAGTAGTTTAGATCACTAATATTGTGTGATTATCAAGTTTGTATTAATCAAAAAGCATGTCTAATTAATTAAAATCATTAAACTTATACAATTTCACATCAATTTATTAAAAGTTGAACAACAATCATACGAACATTACTGTCTTCAGAATTTTCGATATCATTTTGATTTCATCTTAGGCTACATATAACTGTTAATTTGTGAGCTCCATAGAGTTGAAAGTTGTAGAATATTGTTTGACATGTAATGTTACTTGGATAGTTTTAGGGATAATGTTTCTATGATAAAAAAAAGAAAAAAACCTTCCTGGCTGATTGATATATTCCCACAAAATACAGAAATCATAATGAAATCGTACAGTTCAGATAAATCAATGCCGCTTTAACTGAAGCAATGGAAAGAATGACCTCAAAATGGTGACTCATTCGTCAATTAGGCGTCGACGTTTCAGATTCTATCAGGTACTTGATGAAATTGTTTCTTTAATATTGATTTATTTAGTATTAATTTCTACAGACAGACGTGTGGTCAGAACTGTGCTGTACACACAGAGGGCGCTGAGGAGAAGCGGTGGCCTGTAACGATCGATCTCCATCATTACAAACTCTTAATACAAAAGCAACATATATTTCTAAATAGATTTAAATGGAGATACGAGACATTTACGAAGTCTTTGATCATGGTTGCTAAATAGCTAAATTATTATTTGCTCGTATGAGTTTCAACTGAGGTAAGTAATGCTGGAACTTTTTTATTCACTTTACAAAACGTAGTAGATTAATGTATTCAAAATGCAAAGACGATATTTACATAGACATAAAAAGAAGTAAGACAACGGATATTTTTTTTCAAAGGCACAGATTACTTACTTGGTCTGTCTCTGATGCAGTCTGGATATCTTCAGGGAAAAAATGATTGACATCCCAGAACTACCGTCCATACACATACACATTGTGGTATATATGGTCTTTTTTTATTATTAAAAACTTAATAGGGAGCATTATTTTGAGTCAGAAAACAACATAATAGCTTCCAGAATTACGAGGACACCGAAATGTCTTTGTAAACCAAATGTCCTTGTAATGCTGGTGAGTAACCTGACATTTTGTCCTCATAAACCATATATTCAACACACACACACACACACACACACACACACACACACACACACACACACACACACACACAGACTCTCTCTCTCTCTCTCTCTCACACACACACACACACACACACACACACTGACTTGTTCCTCTCTGTTGTTGATGATGATCAGATCTGCTTCTCTCTCTCTACAGTATCTTCTGCTCTCATCCCAGTTCTTCATCTCAGAGGAAAAGAAGTAAAGACTGGATTGATGGCACTTCCATCCATCTATAAACACAACCAGATACGCCATGAACTAAACTCTGATCCACACCAAGTTAAAAAGGTTATGATAGTCTTAGTAGAGGTGTTTAAGTTATTTCAGTTGTTTGTAATATGCTGTTTATATCTTTTACATTTGTCACTGGATCAGATACTGTGATTATTATAGGACTATTATTTTATTCATAATGCCATGCAGAAACTAAATGCAGTTATTCTTGCTCCCTGTCCCAAATGCTAATTCTGTAACAAGAGATTTTTTGCACCATTGGAGCAATTCAAGTGTGAAAGTTTGCAGTTTTTCTTGATTGCTAACACTATAACTGATTCATTTGGCCCAATTTTCCAAAACATTCTTGAAACAAAAATGTGTTTCTCAAAAAATGTAACACATTTCATGTGTTTTCACACACGTACAAACTGGCTCAATGTTTTTTGTTAAACTCTACAACAAATGTCCTCATTATAAACAGGTTTAACATGTTCTGATTCAGAAAACACAAACACAATAGAATTACCTCAAGCATCACAATATAAAATTTATTAAAAATAACACGCAGTGGAAAATAAACTCTTCTTAATGCTTATTGCTGAACTGTATCTGCACCCTTGGTTTGTGTTGTATTCTGTCATATACATTGACCTCGGTCCCAAAAGGTTTCTGAACTGATCTCACTCGTGTTCTCTTGGCAGTGAAGTACTCAGGCCATCCTTAAAAATATTCTTGTTTGCCGTAACCAATTTAGCACCGACTCAATTTTTATTTTTTTTTGCTTTTAGTCCGACCGACTTGCCGATTGTAAATTTGCGTTAAGACCGACCATTTTTTTTTTTACTCTTCAAACAACTAATACAAACGCAATAAAATACTATTAATTATATTTAAGTAAGTATTGTAAATATATAAATTGCCTTGGCCTACATACAAATGAAGGCTATCTTATTTAATAATAAAAAAAACCCTGTGACGTCATCTGTGTTTACACGGATGTCACACTGTGTCCTGTGCGTTCGCTTCGTCTCATACTCTCACTCACTGTCAGAGTCAACGGTTCGCGCTTGGTAATGATGGCTGCGGCTGCAGTAAACTAAATGTTCACGGTCACTGTTTAAAGTCATACGGGTTCAGGCACCATAATACATCTAAAACATTCATTAAAACAGCTCGACACCGCTTTAACTCCCATCTCCTTTTTTTTTTTTTCCGCATCTCTTCTCCTCTCTAGTCTAAAGCCGTGACCGTGTCGACTGTCACTTTATGTTCGAAAATCTATTGCACGAATCAAGCACGAATCAACCAACACAAGTTTCGAAAACGAAAATAAGAAAATGATTATAACGACCTTTTCTCGCAGCGCGTCCAGGTTTATTTTTTTTTTTGAACAGGCGTCACAGAGCAACTGCAGCTTCGGACAAACACGCATAACAGCAAATAATACTTCTGCACAATGTTTCTCTTTTTACAACAGAAATCTGAATTCAGCCGGTATTCAGTCTCATACAGTTTCGGGCTTGGATCGCCTAGGGCTGTCAAAATAGCTGAAAAAAATTAATTCGATTTTTTTTTACTTAAATATGATCAAAATTTGAATTTTATTCGAATTTTAAATGCATAATTTCAGTTCGGGTGAAGAAAAGCTTTTTGCTTCTCTTCTAAGGCTCAAAATAGCGCATCGAGCGAAATATTACTGCATGTTTATTCAAAGCATTAGAATACATGACTGAAAAAAACATAATATTTAAAATAATGTTTATGAACCAATTATTATTTAGTTGCTTAAAGAACTATAAACAAAACCGCATCATGTATGCATGCATTGTTAAATAAATAAAAAGGGCGGAAAACCAGTCACACAGGATACATTTTATCATTTAAAAACATGAGATGCGCGAAATATGCATTCTGTGTGAACGGCTTGGTTTCAGTTTTGATGTAAACAAGATCTTCTCCACATTGATTTTTTTTTTTTAAGTGGCTTCAACTGGATAGGCTAACATAACCTTATAATGCAACGACACATATATTGTCATCGCATCTTGTGCGCGTACACGAGGTGAAAGATGAGAAAGCAGATCCTGCGTGTCGAGCTCGTCCGCCTTTGAAAGTTGTATAATATAAATATTTTTTTTGATAGCCTAAGAAAATCGCCTATGCGATTTTGTTGTTGTTGTTGAAAGCCTGCAGTAAATGTTTTGCATTATGGCAGTCACTCTGCTTATTGTTTTTCGAGAATGTTGCACTCCTGTTTGTCATTGTGCACAGGGGCGTAGTTTATGGGGGGGATGGGGGGGAGGTAAGCCCCCCAATATTCAAATCCATCAGTTACAACCCCCCCAATATTTCAACATGAAAATCACAGTAGATCAAATGAAAAATATATTATTAAAAAATAGAATTCATTTATTTTGTAAAAATTATTTTGTTCCTAATCAAATATGAGTATGTCATAATAAATCAGACAAAAATACTCCCCCTCCATTGAACCGATTGGTAACGCCCAACCAATGAGTCGCACTTTCACCAAAACAAGCGAGTGGTGTTTGAATGGGAGAGCACAGGGTTAATGTTAGCGCCAAAAATGAAGAGAAGCGCTGCACAGCGGACTATATTTAACTGCTGGTCAGAGAGGGATGCAAAAAAAAATACAGCATGTACTGAGAATGAGGTATGAGAATATTGTGTAATAGTTAGTACACACCACATATATTTTAGCTAGCTAATCCATTGCAATGTATTTAGCTATAACTATCAGTATAACAAGATACCAAAGCAGCTGTCTGTTTTGCTAGTATATTTTTCAATAGTGTCTGTAATTATCAACGACAAAAGTATTCATATCGGTGTTTGTTTTCTTACTAAATTAATCTGACTTTTGAACGAATTGGATGAATTAACGATTTAAGTGGCTAACTCATTAAAACAGTGAAACGCTGCCGCCTACTGGCTGTTACAATACTTAATTTCTTTCTTTTGATAATCTCTGCTATGTTAGAATTTTATGAATGATGATTATACACAAATTTTAATAACGTTATGAGGTTTATAATCTCTTAACATGTTTTTATAACAGATTCGAGGTAAATATAGCTGCAGGGTAGAAAAGTCAGCAGAGGGAGAGGAGGAGCAGGTGATCTGGTAAAGAAGATGCCATTCAATCAATAAAATAAAATAAAATAGGAAACAGTATAGAAAAACAGCAGTTTTGTAAAGTTAGGCTATACATTAATGCCTTTAATGTTTTAAAGATGTGTTTCCCTTTAGAAAAAAAATTAAAATGCATTAAGGTGGACTGTAAAAATCTTAAAATAAATGTCTAGATGTTGTCTCTTTCATATTTGTATATGTTGAATTTGTAATCAGTTAAAGCATGTTGCCAGATAGATAGATAGATAGATAGGAAGAAAGAAATTATCCAATAACAATACACATAAAATTATTATTATTTTTTTTAAATAACGGGCAGCATACAACGTTCAACCCCCCCCAATGTTCAAACCAAATCTACGCCCTTGATTGTGCACGTAACTTCACGCCAATAAATCATCAGAAATATTGGTCTTTACCAATATATTGAATCTTTACATTCCTCCTGCCTGTTGTCCGTGGATTTACCTATATTATTTGCCGTATAAAACTTTAGACATGCAAAATCGATTTTACAATCGATTCAATGAACACTCGTCACTCAAATCAAACAGGATTTTTTTCACAAAAGTGACAACCCAAGAAAGCAAAGTAAACGTTCTCTCATTTGTAGGTTGCATTGATACGTCGCGGTGGATGCAAATAAAACAGTACCTCATTTTTTCTCACACCTGAAATTCATGCAATAAACATGTTATTGACAAAGATTTAAATTTGTTTGTTGTCTATATAGCCTGCATCAAAATGAGGTTTGCAATGATGCGCCCGAAGGCACGGGTTGAAGACCCAGTCAGTGACGTCACGATATGCTAATTTGTTTAAATTCATACCGACGTCATCACCATCACAAAAATTTACTTTTTTTTTTTTACATTGAAACTTGAAAAAAAAAAATAGACCGACCTACCGACTCTTTTTAAAAAAAAAAATTACTGTTACTGCAAACCAAAATATTTTTAAGGATGGCCTCAGTGTATTTGACCGGTTTGTGTCTCATCTGAGGCCAAACTTTGAATAAAAGAGAATGTTTTTGACTACAATATTTGATTTTGAACTGGAAGTGTAAGTTTGTACAAGTTGGTGTGTAGTTTTGAGATTGTGTTTGTAGTTGTGAGTAAATGCGAGCATTAGCCACATGTCAGATCCAGTACAGTCCACTTTCAAATCTGAGTCTGCTTTAGAGCAAGTTACCTGTTAAACTGAAGAAACTTACCCGCAAACTTCTTCTGAAGATCATTTATTTTTGATTTCAGCTGGTCTCTCTCTTCGGTGAGGTTGGTGATCTTAGTTAGCAGCTCTTGTGTGTAGTTTGTGCTCTTTGTTTGGATGTGGGCAAACAGTATAATGCGTGCAGTCATCAGAAGAACATACATCAGCCCCAAACACACACCAGCTGCTCTGGAGCTTCTGATCATCACACCATCACTTCCTGACCATCAACAAACATGACTTTATTATCTTGATTTATCCACTTCACACAGCATACAGCAACTAAATCATGAAAACTGAGCACATGTTCAGGCTTTTAGATGATTTATCAGATTTGTGCTATGTGTGATTAAATATGTTTAATCAGTACCTGTGAGTTCAGATGACTGGATTCTCGTGGTGTGACTGTCTGTGGTCCTTTTTCCAAATGTTCCTTTTGTAACAATGTCTTTTTCACAGGTATCATTGATGCTTTTCCCGTGTTCTCTGTTCATTTTCCCTTTATTAACTATATTTGAGTTCACTTTCTGACAGTTTCAGAGTCAATAATCTAACACTAGTTTCTCTCTCGTAGTGGACTGTGTTGTGTTCCTCATCTGTGTTTGTGAAGAGAGGAACTGTTTTTTTTTTTTTTAGAAATGTTTCAAGTGTTTATTCATAAAGGAACTTCAACTCGCTGCAGAACATCACCAGAAATATCTGATTTAACATTGTTGCTTGTGTTTATTTAAATGATGTCAAATACATTTATTATTATTCACACATTGTCTGTATAAATTCTTCAGAGGTTTGTTCATTTTGATGCTTGCTGGTGTTTGGGAACATTTACGGCTTTTGCAGTGTTCATGCGGATTTTTTAAAGATCCTGTGTGTGTAAATGTTGGGCTAATTCTGTTGATGTTTATTAAACTAAAATATATTTAGTCATCCCTAGTGCAGTTAGCTCACCATCAATATAATTTTTTAATAAAACAGTTTCTGTAATATAATTGTTTAAATTGTTTGAGCAGCCTACTGTTGCTATGGTTAATTGTCAGGACATCACATGTAAGTTACAGTGTTTTAAAACTGCTTACATACTGAAAGTGTCACAGAGTCCTCAGTCTCCACTGTCAGCATAGTTTTAATCACCAGCACCTGTCCCTCTTCAACACACCCATCAACACCAGTATAAATGTAGTACAACATTATATATAAAAGTATAAATCTCACTAGTGCTCCAAAGCCTGGTGTCCTCCATCTTTCTTCTGACAGTTCGGGAGAGAGAGAGGGGACTGGGTTTTGTGTAACGTCGACCTGCGTTTACATTACTCTGAGATCTGGGGCCCGTTCTTCGTACGTCGCTAACTCAGTTAGCTGGATTTGAATGTTGACGATTTGGCGTGATCTTGGATCGTTTGGTTCTTCGAAGCTCATCCCGGAACTGCTGTCATAGCAACAGGTCCGTAATCTTAAACCTGCTCGAGAGCAGCTTATTTCATGTAAACAGGATTTGATCGCTTCTTTTCAACCAGAACTGATACTCAAAATATGTCTGCTACCACCGCTACTTTATTACAAGAGTATCGTACTGATCCAGGGACAATAATTTAAAATAATAATCATTAAAAAATTTATTTAAAAATAATATAAAAATGCTGTGTAGTCCATAACAGCCTACTATAGACACAGCCAGTTTTACTCACTGAAATATTTATTTGTCATAAAATTATTACTTCATAATAGTATTAGAGTCTTACACACATGCTATACAGATAATAGAGTCGTGCATTATTTTGAGTGATGACTGCTATTATAAGAGTGGCTTGATGGAGCGCAGGAGATGCATATAACATGATATTGACCCTTAAGAAACTTTTATTAATGCTGTCAAATCTGTCCAAATATAAAATGAAATGAATAGATAATTTCTACATTGAAATAAAAATGTAAAGACTGTACAACTATTATAAATTGCGAATCTAAATAATTGGGAATCATAAAAAAAATTCTAATAAAATAAAAACATGCATCTATTATCTGTTTCATGTATCTATTATAACATTTATGTAGTTTTGTTTGCTTGGCTGTTTCCTTATAAAAGTCCAGAAATTTGTCAAGTTTTTCGTCGGGTGTCATTTTAAATTATATGACGTCATTACATTGCCGTCTTGCCACCAGCCAATCGCTGCACTGCTGATCATGGTTTCGAGTATCGATACATATCGCCTTTTAAGCCAACACATGAACGTGCAATTATCTCAGATAACTCAATCCAGCGATACTAATCATACACAACAGGTGTGTTCGAAGAACCCAATTAGCCGGATCATGATTAGCACGATGATATCATCTTGGATGTGTCATTTGATCTCGGATGTAATAAGCGCCGTACGGAAGAACGGGCCCCTGATCACAATCCGTCCTCGACTACCTCTGAACCAGGACACGCTAAACGGACAACATTCGGATCAGAAGTGCGTTTACACTTGTCTTTTCAATGTGTAAGTGGACAGCATCTGGATACAGTTTGCATGTTAATCTCATGCAGTTTCAGCCTCTAGTTGTCTGGTCTACTTGATGGCTACAGACTGCCTACCTGCGACATACCCTGTGTGATTACGTCTTTAATGGTTGTAGAGGTGGAGGTTGTAGGAGGAAGTTCATCCTGCCACAGGATCTGCTGAAACAGTTCTATTCCACCATCATTGAATCTGTCCTCTGCACTTCAGTAACTGTCTGGTTCAGCTCAGCTTCTAAATCTGACCTCAGAAGACTACAGAGGGTAGTCCGGACTGCTGAGCGAATCATCGGTTCAACTCTCCCATCTATTCAAGAACTGTACTTATCCAGAGTGAGCAAAAGGGCTGGCAAAATCACTCTGGACCCCTCACACCCAGCACACTCCCTCTTTGAACTGTTGCCATCTGGTCGATGCTACAGAGCACTGAGCACCAGAACGACCAGACACAGGAACAGTTTCTTCTCTCAGTCAATCCATCTTAACTTGTAAGCACAAAAGACAAGATACTTCTCTTTTCAATATGAATAAGGCTTTATTAGATAAATCTAAGACATATAAACTAATCTAACACATAAGCACACGCACTCACATATTCATAAAAGTTGCAGGAAGATAGAAAGTTAGGGAAGAATGTTTAAGAAGTTTAAGAGAACAAAAATGTGGAATCCCAAGTTTACACCAATACGTGAAATTGCATAGACATGAACAGCCATCAGTCACTTAATTAGCATTGAGCTCCTGAATGAGTAAAGGGGCGTCTACTGTGTAAAGGGGTTCCCTTTGTTGTTGTTGAAAGGGGGTTTCCCGATGTCGCTGATTGGCTGGAAGTTCAGTAGTCGCTGAAGTGACGTCTTGGGAAGCCCGTGGTTGGGCGTTGGCTGAAGACGCGGAGTTGTGTGGGCTGTTTGAAGTTGAACGGGCATTCGTGGTCAGACTCTGAGACAGGGCATTAAAAAATTATTCAGAACATGAAACTCTCAACGGAAAAGTAAAGAAACTAAAGTAAAAGAACAGAAGTAAAGTTTGACGACACTAGGTGGTGTTTCTTCTCATCGTGCCTAAGTAGCAGCAGGCGTGCAGGCCGAAGCACGCTGGAACTGCGCTCAAAGAAACGCTAACAGTGATGACTAAAAGCATGACTAAAAGCTAAACGCAAGCTAAAAGCTAAAAGCAGGCATGAATAATAGCAAAAGCTAAGAAGCAAAGCTAAAAAAAACAGAATTTGATTTTGTCCTGAGTATTTAAACTGGCCTTTTGGCCAAACCTCAAATGTTGTCTTGACCAATTAGATATTGTCTTTGCTTGGGGTATTATAAATCATGTCTTATCAAACACGTTGTCCGAATTTTCCCGCTCTTGCAGGGTATAATTTTGGACATGATTCCTATATCAAGATGACAAATAACTGATGGTCAGGACGGTTTCAAGCTAACAGATTCAAACACATACATACTAAACATAAATAAGCTATCCAATAGTTATTAAAAGACATACACAATAAGTGATTATAAACATGATAGTCAAATGTGTGGATTACATATAAATGAATATGGAGTTAAGCAAAGGACTGATATTCATTTATTAAATCTTTTTGAGATCATTAAGAGACAGTTCTTGTGCCATTCTCTGACAAAAGATGTTCTGTGGGGACCAGAGGTTAAAAGGTCCCCTTAGGAATTTCAGTCTGGTTCTGCTAGGTGGGGGGGGGGGGGGTCAATCCAAGGATCTTGTTTATTACTCTCATGGGTTTACATGTGCTGGCCGGCGTTGCATCTTAATTACTTGCCCTAAATTTGACAATCTCTTCTCCGAATTGAAATTGTCAATAATTGTTCTATTGGTGTTAATGTTGAAAGCTGTTCTGTGAAAGAGTTGGTTGGTTGGTTATCTTGCTTCTGAATTGTGGCACTAGGAATGATTTACAACCTCCTGGAATTTGGCTCGTGTTTCAACTACAGTCCTGATCGACTCTTTAACTTGTCTGGTTCGGGTCTGATACACTACATCTCCCCCTTTCAATCGGCGAGGTGTTTAGCTGAAGACATCATTGATCGCTTGAGAAACAAAGGCAGAAGAAGCAGACAAACACAGCAAACAACAAGACAACACCTCCATGACAGTTACTGTACTAGTGCAGGCATCAGTTTATTTAGGTACACGTAGTTAAGTTCAATTAGTCAATGTAGTTTAGCACTTTGAGGATAGTTTAGATCGTTTTGGAAATTGTTGTTTTATTTTGATTCATCAATCAACTTTGTTTGGTTCTTCTAGGTTGCCTTAATTTAATTGTTTACCGTTAGTTTTCTAGTAGCCTGATTGTCAATTAAATGAATTGACCTATCATCCATGGAGCTCTCTGGCTTCCATTCAGTTTAGAGTGGCTGATGGATATTAGGTGTGGCGATTCAATCCTAATTTCAGACCTTCGACCCTTGCAGGGTGTCTAGGTGTTTCATCTACTCAGGAAAGAGGGGAAGGAGAAGGACAGGTAAAAGAAGAACAAAACTAAACAAAGCTGCTGTGGGTTTTCCTAGCATGGCTTCCAACTACTAATGAGCTAGTATGTCATGTGCAGCTAGTGTGTCATGTACCTTAACTTCGTGTCAGGTGTTCTACCTATTGTGAGGATGGCTGCACGTTTCTTCATAGTGGGTATATGTAACTTTGCTATGCTAAAAGTTGGACATTCTACCTGTGAGAAGAATACGTTTGTTGAATGTGTTATCAGTAGATGTGGTTACCTCTGGGTGTAGGTAATGTTGTGCGTGTTGATGGTGTAGTGCAAGCGTGGTCAGATCTGTTTCAGTCTGTGTTGTCTCCCCCCTTGTCTAGTGTGTCACTGAAGACTGGATCTCTGCATCCTTGGCTTGGATGAGGGCGTATCCTTGGTCTAATGGGGGTCAGTCCAGCAAGACAGGAAGTTCTTTAGCAGACAGTCGGAGGCAGTTTGGCATGGCTGTGCGAAGCTGGGTTGAAAAACTTCTTGTGATGCCTTCTGGCTGTAGCAGACTTTCTGACCTTCTGTGCTCTGGTGGTTGCTGTTGCACAGACAGGAATGTGGTTCTTGGAGTTGGAGTTCATTTGACAGTTTGTTAGTGAGCGTTGGGTTACTGAGGTGATTTTCTTTAGTACATCAGATTTTTCATCAACGGTTGGCCGTGAAAGACTTGTTCGTTCTGGGTCGTTGTTGAACAGGTGCTTGTCATCTCTGATGTGGTGCACCAGGTGATCACCGGCCTTCAGTTCTGTCGCTGGTCACTGCAAGCATGACTCAACTTTGTGGTCATATGCATGTAACTGGTCTTGAAGGAACTCTTTTAGTTGTCTCATGACTTGTTCTATGTCTTCTGATGGTAAGCTGTCATGTTCTTGTGCATACTCAGCACTGTACATGTCTGAGTGGTGCTGAGGTGGGTTTTGTTGTCGCTTACCCACCCGAGTTGCTCCGATGAGTCCGGTGATTACCTTTGGATGTCTGGTTAGGTTTCCAGTTGTTCTTATCCTTTTGGTTTCTTGAGAAGCGTGGCTGGTCCCATGGATTTTTCCAACGGTTGGGCTGAAAACGGTTGTGTACATGGGTGTCACGTTCTCTGTGCTCTTGTTGGAAGACTCTAGTGTTGTGATGCCAATGGGTGTCATCCAGTGCAAGGCTTGAGTCTTTGTTAACAGAGTTCCAGAGTTTGGGAGTTCAGTTACCTTTTTTGAGGCCATCTTCTGCTTGTTATAGGTCGTGGACAGGCCATGACACCTATATGGTGGCTGACTCCAGGGTGCATATTCTTTAGGAAGAGGCTTTTGAAGTTCACATCCTCCTCAAGGTCAGGCTTGTTGTGTGCACCAAAGTATGCTTGTCGGAGTCGGTTGTAGTACGTTTGTGGAATCTCTTGTTGACCTTGTTTGGTTTCCAAGGCAGTCAACAGTCCATGTTCAGACCCTGGGTCTGTAAACTCTTTAATCAGGACCTCACAAAGTTGCTGGTAGTTTGACTGGGCTGTCGTTCTAGAAAGTTTCGTACCTCGGGACTGGATGTGGCTCTAAGGAGGTATAACCGGTCTCTGTCAGTCACATGTGGTCTCATTTCCAGATGAAATTCAATATCTTGCAGGTAAGCCTGGATGTCGTGGTGCTCTGGGGATTTCGGGTTGAACCTGCTGATGTTTTCAGACAGCTTGTTGAGGTGTTTGATGGTCATCCCTTGTGCAGCTCTAAGGTCTTGGATGGGAGGTTTTCTTTCGTTGGCAGGAAAGGGTTGGATGGCGAAGGCAGATGAGGTTTTGGGTTGTGGCCCTTCGCTCTTTCGTCATATGCCAGTTCTTGGACATGGGACTCTGCTATGCTCAGCAGTGATGAGGCTAAGAGATGTTTCTCTTTCCTTGGCTCTTTTCTCTGCTTGTAAGCATATTGGAGTTCTTTTCTGACAACGTAGAGCTCATCGTTGGTATCGTCTAGTTGTTGGGTCAGATTGTCCATTTCAATTCTGTACCTTTCAAGGTGTTCTTCCAAAGCACTAATTTCTTGTTTCTGATGTCTAGCTTGGCTTTCTCTAGTAGCTGTTCGGCATGGAGTCTGTTTACCAGGTCTTTCTGAGCAGCTGTTGCATGTTGCTGGTCGAGCTGAGCTGCTGCCAGGGCTGCTTGGAGCTTCTTAACTTGTTCCGTAGTTTCCTGCTCCCTCTCGCTGGGTGCTTTGAGTTGATCTTGAACTTTCACTTCCAGCTTGTCTATGCGATGTTGAGCACGTGTCAGCTGATCTTGAAGGTGGGTGATGTGCTTGTCACTCAGTTTCAGCTGGGTTGTGAAGGCATAGCTTAGTGAGCTGGTGATCTTGACTAGCTCCCCGTGGTTGTTGTTCTGGCTTGAATCTTGTGTCAGGAATCTTCTAAGGATTAGGATTAATACTAAAAATAATAACAGTTCAAATGTTTTTGGAGCGAGGCTGTCTGTCATGCCTCTCAGCCAAGTGTTCACATCTTCCCTATGGGCAATGGGGTCTGCAGTCTGTGGCATGTTGGCGTGCTGGGTAGAAGAGAGACTGACACAGATCTGTGTGGAGTAAAAGCCTATGTGTTGCGGGACAACTAAGTGTTGAACCAGTGATTGTGAACCACTAGAAAAGAGTGGTGATAACGGTGTTGGTCTCAGGGTATCTAAGTAGACTAGAGATGCGAAGATTTTGTCACACTAATGAGGAAGAGGAAAAGAGAGAAAGAGGTGAAAAACTAATTCAATGACAATCAAAAATGTATGTTTTTTCAAATGAGGAAAATTAATTTTTCCCAATTAAATGTTATCAAAAAGGTAAAAAATATTATTAAATCTCTTGTTTTGGACAAAAGAATACAATAATAATGCTGATATCTCTTTCCTTAGTCTGACAGGATTGACACCGTACACCTTACAGTTGGACCGCTCATCAGGGAGGCTGCGAAGGCAATTGATCTCAACGTTAGATGAGATGCTAAAACTTGGATTGCGCTTCCAAATGTATGCACGTTAGGAAGAACAAAGGAGAGGTGGATTACAATCAAATTCATAAGGATGATTTGTCTTCTTTGACACGATTGTGTATTTCATTCACTTAGAATTGATTGATTGTTCTTACATGTCATTACACATGTTAAAAGTGAAGAGGAAAGGAAAGGAGAGATGGGACGGAGACAGTAAGTCTCAGTTGCGGTTATCTCAACTACGAGGAGAGCGTTGTTTTAGTTGCTGCACAACTAATCAAACTAAATAAACTTTAAATGAAAGAGAGTTGTCTTTCTAATTTATTTGAACTCGTAGTGAGGGATAACAATGTCTCCTTTTAGGGCTCAGGTGTGTCGTTCCCAAACTAGGATACAAAGAGGAAAGAAATGGTAAGAAAAAGTAAAATTAAAAAGTAATAAATGGGCAAAATAAGCAAAAATGAAATTAAATAGAGGAAATCAATAAATAAAACAATAGTGGTTAAGTGTATAACGAAAACAGTAAGAAAGAGGGGTAAAACGCAATAAGTCTGAATAGAATATATTCAGATGGATAATAAATAAATTAGGTAGAATAGGTTTACTTAAACTTTCAAAGTTCAAGGCTTATTCAATCCTAAAATAATTAGGCCCCAAAGATAATACTAGAAATAATGATCATATGAAATGATCTGAGAGGAAAATTTTAATGATTTAATGATTCGTTGCCTCCAAAAAATCTCGTTTGAGCACACTTTCTCTTTGTCTTTATCCCCATCAAATGTTACTATTGATATAGCCTTTGATATCTTACGGTCCAACCGATACATTCTTCTTCGTCTTCATCTCCGCTCAGTTGTAGATTAGGGCTATTATTCAGTCTTATTATGCCGCTTTCATCGTCGGTCAGATCGTCTCCAGAATCAGTGAGCCCTTATTTATAAGAATCTGGCTTGTCCAAGAAGTACTTCAAAACATTTTCGATGTAACGGCCACGGTTCAGCTCGTCTGCGATAATCTTTGCGGCGTCCCGCTTGTCACGCTTTCCCTTAAAGGGTCGGGGGCAATAACAAAAGAAACAAAAGCCGGCTTATCCAGTATGAAAATACACACAGACAATGACATGCCCCTACTGCATGCTAAAATTTCTGAAAAACAAACTGATTTCAACCTCAAACTTTACGCTTTTTTTTTGGCCGGCAGCCATATCACCCTGGAGCCCAAGACCGGTTTCCCACTGAAGCTAAGCAGGGCTGAGCCTGGTCAGTACCTGGATGGGAGACCTCCTGAGAAAACTAGGTTGCTGCTGGAAGAGGTGCTAGTGAGGCCAGCAGGGGGTGCTCACCCTGTGGTCTGTGTGGGTCCTAGTGCCCCAGTGTAGTGATGGGGACACTATACTGTCAACAAGCACCGTCCTTCGGATGAGACGTTAAACTGAGGTCCTAACTCTCTGTGGTCATTAAAAATCCCAGGATGCCTTTCGAAAAGAGTAGAGGTGTGACCTCGGCATCCTGGCTAAAATTTGCCCATTGGCCTCTGACCATCATGGCCTCCTAACAATCCCCATATCCACTGATTGGCTTCATCACTCTGTCTCCTCTCCACCAGTAAGCTGGTGTGTGGTGGGCGTTCTGGCGCAATATGGCTGCCGTCGCATCATCCAGGTGGATGCTGCACACTGGTGGTGGATGAGGAGATACCCCCTGACTATGTAAAGCGCTTTGAGTGCCTAGAAAAGCGCTATATAAATGTAATGAATTATTATTATTTTAAATATACCAATACTGCTATCTCAAACACGGAAAGGCTTCTTCATGATCTCAACTAACAGATTCTGCAAAAAAACGAAAATCACCAATTTTGAAAAAAATAAAACCGTTTCTTTCTCATTTTGCTCGAAAGTCGTGCTGCCGACTTGTGTCACTGGTTTCTGTGAAGGGTCACATATAAAAACTTCACAATCATGGGAAGGAGGCGGGTACCAGTGGACATTCAAATGAAATCTTTAATAATAAAATAAACACAACAGCGCGACAGCCCCCCCACGGTCGACTGCCGTGGACAAACAAAACCAAACCACAAAATAAAACCCAAGCCTGGTCCTCTCTCGTCCTTCACTGTCATAGCTCACCTAGACATTTAAAATGACACCAAACATGGAAGTTTTTATATTATTTATTATTATTTTTTTTTATATTATTTTTTTATTTGTCATAGTAAGATCATTTCACAATTTGTATTTATTATATGGAATAACTATTAGAAAAATAATGATTTATTTTTACATTAATTCATGTAAACCTATTCTAGCTGACCCTCAAAATTATGAATCTGTAATTGAGCATAAAAGGGATCCTTTAAGAAAAATCACTATGCAATCACATAATTTAATCATTTTGGCTATTTTTTTTTTCCTAATTATTTCCTTTTATGTCTAATATTCGTGTTATTTAAATTTAAGTGAATAATTGTATAGATTTGTGAGATGTTTGTAAAGTAAGACAGAAAGACTGTTTACTGGACAAGAAGAATTTATTGAAGCCAATTTTCTTAGAACAGACTGTGACTAAAGGAAGTGAGCTGAGAAACCACTGTGTGTGTGCGTTTCTGATTGTGTGATGAAGAAACTGCAGATGTGGTCTGACAAAAAACCCACTGTTGGTGGTTCACTTGACATTTCGTGGGAAAACTCTCTTTTACAGCAGATCGCCTTTTCAGCCCTTTGTGCTGAAGGCCTGTCATGTAGTTTTTCTGTAATCACTGTTGTAAATTTTCTTTCTGTTTGGCTTACCACTGCAAATCCTGCAGACAGCACGTTCTGTTCTGTCCTGAAACAACATCCATCACAAAAAAGTGTCAATTCAGGGTTGTCTAAAGGGATGTCCCTCAAACCCTCCCTCACCTTGTCATCTGTCAAGGCCCTTGGGACACATTCATGAGGCTCCCCCTCCCCCACCAGCTCAGCCATGTTTATTCCTTTGTGTTCATGTACAATGTTGGGGGCAGTTAGAATTTTGAGTAATTTGTTTTGTCTCTGTGCTGAAAAAGTAAATGCAGAGAAAGTAATGAAAGCCACCACAGAGTGGTTTGTCAGGATGTGTAGTGGGTGTCCCATCACCAGATGCTGTGTTTTTTCTATCATTTTAGCCAGCCCTGCCACAAATTGTGCGCAGGGTGCTTATCTTTGCTCAACTTTGTCCAAAGGAGCGCTACAGTAACTCAGCACTCGCCTTTGTTGGCACTGTTTTTGATACAGCACCCCACTCACACTGTTCTTGGTGTTGCTTACATCTAGGTAGAAAGGTAATCCATGGTTGGGAGTTTGCAATGTGCCAGCAGCAGCCATGTCAGTCTTCGGATTTATGAAAACCTGTTCTTTCTGTACTGTCCACTGCAGTACAGCCTTACTGTTTTTCATGCCTACTTCTTATTAAGAGAAAAATCAGCTGGGTTGTTTTGGTCTTAAAATCATTGCTCTGTTTTGGTTACTCTTACTTAGCAGGCCGATAAGAGAAGCAGAGCACCATCCCTGCCTCCACACAAGCACTCTCTCTCTCTTACTGTGCAAAATATTAGTTATTTATTTATTTAGACAATTTTCGCCAAACTTTAACTTAGACTATTATATCTATTTTATTACAACATATAACCCTTAATCATTCCAATAGGTTAAAAATGTCAAAGTTTCTATATCTCAAATCTCAGTTTAGACTGCTTAAAATACATAATGCTAGGAGCATTTCTTTAAAATTATTTTTACCTTACATGCTTAATTCCCTTAACCTTTGTTATCTAAACCATCTCTTGATTCAGCAAAAGTAGTCTTCATTTTTAGCCACCACCATATCTTGTAATCATCTTATGCTATTCCTAATGACCTGCATGAGTAAAGACTATGATATAGACATATTAGTTCAATATTGTTTTAGCCACATAAGAAATTTTGTCTCAAAATAATGTCTATCATCACATGGTCTCAGATGGTTCTTGACAGCCCATTGCCATTAACTCTTTATAAATAAGCCTCTTTTCCTCAGGGTCTGATCCCCTGGCATAGTTGCGTCAAGTTGTGGACTCTTGTCACAACAAGCAATCAAGGAATGTGGTTGCTGGTGATCAGGTCTGGAGGAGCTCACATTTTTGAGGCAGATTGCTGTACTTCCAAAAGTTCCCCTCTTAATGATGCTCTAGGCCTATCAAGCATCCGCTCAACTCCACTACCATCTCACATATAACACCTCCCTTCAGGGCAGGTGCCCAGTGGTGGTGACCCCCTGCCTTAGGTTATCCCCTATTGGCCAGAAGAGGATCTTACCCGTCATTGAGAAATCACCTCATGCACACTGGTAACCACTCTTTCCCGTTGCAACATCCTCGACAGTCTTCTTCCAGAATCCAGTATTTCCTGCAGCTTAGGAAAGGTGCACTCAAGAACCATGAGAGCCATTGACAGCACCTACTAGTGTTAAAACATTGAGACAGGTTAATCAAACTAATATTTAATCACTAAAATCAATTGGATACCTCCAAACTATCATGCTGAGATTACTCAGTGAATTTATTTTTCACACTGTCCATTCATTGTAATTTTCTGTTGCTTCTGTAGCTGCAGCCATCAGGCCCTGTATGATGGTGGAGACTAAAAATAAGACAGATAAGTTACTGGTCATAGAACAAATAGCAATACAACTGTTTAACTATTCAAAATTATTACATCTATAGCTCAGGGTCTGTATTATGATTTTAAAGACCTCATGTCTCTTCAACAATTGCTCCTAAATTGTTATTCATTATTTTTATAATCTCTTATTTCTTAAATGCATTGGGCAGTTGAACATTTAACTACCAACTGCCCTTATAAGGCATTAAATCTGAAGTCTTTTTGTCATGTCCTTTAGCATCTCAGTGCCTATGATTTGACTGAAAACACTGTGCTGTACTATAAATAGCTTATCACTTAAACACAGGCTCAGATAACGGCATTTTAGCTTACTTTGAATGAGAGAGAGAACTCTGAGGGATTCAGGACTCGTAACAATGCATTTTCATTCATTTTTAACATAATTTCATCGTACTATCATTTTACTCTAGCCCAGTTTAAAACTTGTCAGAAATTATATGCATTTTAAAAATAAACATCTTTATATTTTTATTTTTACTTTATTTTCGCAACTCAAATGTTTCTCAAAGTTCTTTGCAGTCATTGTCATTACTTTTACATCAAATTTGTATTTATTCATTCACTTAATTCTGGCCATGGCTTCGGAATTTACTCAACACAGCATTCATGTCAGAATGGCCCCGCGGTTTGTATTCTGGATAGTTGCCATTAGCCCTCATCAGTGGCATTTGATATTTTGAACTTTTTCGTCTTACGTCGGGTAATGCTTATAAAGAGGTGGTAAACCTGGGGGAGGACGGGTGAGCCCCATCTTCTGCCATTACACTGTGGTGGGTTTCCCCATAAAAATGTGGTATGGTTTGTTCATATGGTTCAAATTCACTCCTGATCTCATCCTCTTGTTTTAGTTTTCTCTGGTTCCAATCAATGTCTAAGTCATATCCTGTGATGGTTAAGCTATCTTTATTATCTCCTACCATTCTGCCTGTGGCACCCCCTGGAGACATTCCTCTTATGCTGCCTTCCCCTACGCTGCTCTTCCTTTTACCACCTTCCCTCAATGGTATACTTCCTCTCTGCAAACTTTCTCCCTGTATTTCCTTCATTATATTCTGTACTTCTTCCAACCCCTCCTCTATTTCTCCCTGCAGTTGACTTGTTTTCTCTTTTTTTATTGCATCTTTTACTTTCTGTTTCACTTCTTGTTCTATCATTACCTTTATTTCATACTGTTGTAACTGGTGTTCTCGTTCTTTTTCTTCCCTATCTCTCTCACTGAGAGTTACATCTATTTGCCCTTTCGTGATTTTAAAAGTACCGTCACTTTTTGCTGTTTTAGTTGTGGTTTTAACCACCCCTTCATTTATTTCAAACAATGGCATTTGCATTGGGGCTGATGCCGTTACTTTGTGCGTGGGCGGGGCATAAGGGGGTGGACTCCGATCTTTCTCCTCTGCCCATGTAGCACATTTTACCGTGGCTGCCATAGCAGCCGCTATTCTGCTCCATTTCCTCAATTCTGCCTCCTTCTCTAGAGGAAGTAACAGTACAATCCGTCTAGTTGCAGATTGTAATCTACAAGATTCTGTGTAGTGTTTTTTGGTCCAATAATTAATATCTCTGTCTTATCCGAATTTAATTGGAGAAAATTATTTGTCATCCAATCTTTTACATTTTTGACACACTCTGTCAGCTTAGATAATTGGGAAGTTTCATCTGGTCTCGTTGAGATATATAGCTGAGTATCATCAGCATAACAGTGGAAGCTAATTCCGTATTTTCTAATAATATTTCCAAGGGGCAACATGTATATTGAAAATAGAAGGGGACCTAGGACGGATCCTTGTGGCACTCCATATTTTACTGATGATAAATGAGATGACACCCCATTTAAGTAAACAAAATGGTAGCGCTCGGACAGGTAGGATCTAAACCATCTAAGAGCCTGCCCTTGAATACCTGTATAGTTTTGTAATCGATCTATGAGTATGTCATGATCTATGGTGTCGAACGCAGCACTAAGATCAAGTAAGACTAGAAATGAGATGCAGCCTTGATCTGACGCAAGAAGCAGGTCATTTGTAATTTTAACAAGTGCAGTTTCTGTGCTATGGTGGGGCCTGAAACCTGACTGAAGTTCTTCATACAGATCATTTTTATGCAGGAAGGTGCTCAATTGAGCAGACACAACTTTTTCTAAAATTTTAGACATAAATGGAAGATTTGAAATAGGCCTATAATTTGCCAGTACACTAGGATCTAGTTTTGGTTTCTTAATAAGAGGCTTGATAACCGCCAGCTTAAATGGTTTTGGGACGTGACCTAAAGATAACGATGAGTTAATAATATTGAGAAGTGGTTCTTCGGCTACAGGTAACAACTCTTTCAGTAATTTAGTGGGTACAGGATCTAATAAACATGTTGTTGGTTTAGATACAGTGATAAGTTTATTTAGCTCTTCCTGTCCTATATTTGTAAAGCACTGCAGTTTATCTTTGGGTGCGATGGATGAAACTGAAGTGTTAGACGCTGTAGAATCTACATTCGCTATTGTATTTCTAATGTTATCTATTTTATCAGTGAAGAAATTCATAAAGTCATTACTATTTAACGTTGGTGGAATATTTGAATCAGGTGGCGTCTTGTAATTTTTTAACTTAGCCACTGTGCTAAATAAAAACCTTGGATTGTTTTGGTTATTTTCAATGAGTTTGTGTATATGCTCTGCCCTAGCAGTTTTTAGAGCCTGTCTATAGCTGGACATACTGTTTTTCCATGCAATTTTAAAAACTTCCAAGTTAGTTTTTCTCCATTTGCGTTCAAGACTACGAGTTACTTTCTTGAGAGAGTGAGTATTACTGTAATTCCATTGCACAGTATGTTTTTCTCTAACCTTTTTCAATTTGATGGGGGCAACAGCTTCTAATGTATTAGAGAAAATAGTGCCCATGTTGTCAGTCATTTCGTCTAATTCATGTGTATTTTTGGGTACAAATAGCAGTTGAGATAGATCAGGCAGGTTATTTGCGAATCTGTCTTTGGTGGCTGGAACAATAGTTCTGCCCAGACGGTATCGCTGAGACATATAGTTAATATCAGTGTTACGCAGCATGCACGATACAAGGAAATGGTCTGTAACATCATCACATTGAGGTACGATATCTATAGCAGTAAGATCGATTCCATGCGATATAATTAAATCTAGTGTATGATTAAAACGATGAGTGGGCCCGGTGACATTTTGCTTGACTCCAAAGGAGTTTATTAGGTCAGTAAACGCAAGTCCTAATGTATCATTTGCATTATCAACGTGAATATTAAAATCTCCCGTAATTAGCGCCTTATCAACTGTAACTAGAAGGTCTGAGAGGAAATCTGCAAATTCTTTTAGGAATTCTGTATACGGCCCTGGTGGTCTATACACAGTAGCCAGAACAAGAGATACATTAGATTTCTTTCGCATGTCTGACAGTGTAACATTTAGCAGAAGTATTTCAAAAGAGTTAAACCTGTATCCTGTTTTCTGGGTAACATTGAGAATATCACTATATATTGTTGAAACACCTCCGCCACAAGGTTTTTTTCTCCATTCTGTCACCGATGGAGTTTCGGTTCCTTGCCGCTGTCGCCTCTGGCTTGCTTAGTTGGGGACACTTCATCTACAGCGATATCGTTGAATTGATTGCAAATAAATGCACAGACATTATTTAACTGAACAGAGATGACATAACTGAATTCAATGATGAACTGCCTTTAACTATCATTTTTGCATTATTGACACTGTTTTCCCAATGAATGTTGTTCAGTTGCTTTGACGCAATGTATTTTGTTTAAAGCGCTATATAGATAAAGGTGACATGACATGACCAGTCTGACGGGGCTCATGCTTATAACAGTAGTTTGGTGGAGTCGACTCATTTAGACCAAAATAATCATTTGGTTTTAGCCAGGTTTCAGTCAAGCAGAGTACATCAAAACTATTATCTTTGATCATTTCATTTACAATAACTGCTTTGGGTGTGAGTGATCTAATATTTATGAGCCCAAACTTTAAAAATTGTTTTTGTTCATTTACTTTACATGTTTCTGGTTTAATCACGATAAGATTTTTTCGAGATCCTACCTACATTATATTTTGACCTCACTATTCGGGGAACAGACACAGGCTTAATAGATTGTACAGCGCAAGTACTTTTATCATTTAAGCGGGTGGAACAAAACTCATCATAATAGTTATTTGAGAATTGTCTTACTAGTCACATGGAGCGAAGTGTCCTGGAGATGTTGTCAGAGAGCAGCTCCGCTCCGACTCTGCTGGGGTGTAATCCATCAGCGCGAAACAGCCTAGGACGCTCCCAGAAAAGGTTCCAGTTATTAACAAATAGCAGTTTCTGTTCTGACAACAGCCATTCATTTAAAGCAAAAAGTCTACTGAACCTTTCATGTACTCGTCGATACATGGGCAGTGGTCCTGACACGATGATCGTCGCCGCGGGCATCGTGCTCCGAACCGTCTCGATCAGGCTGCTGAAGTCCCTCTTCAGCGTCTCCGTTTGCCGCAGCGTGGTGTTGTTAACCACGGCGTGAAGCACGACCGCTCTGGGGCTCTCTTCGGCCTTCAGGATTGCGGGTATCTGCGCAGAAACATCGAAAACACGAGCACCAGGCAAACAATGAGTGTGCACTTTACCTTCGGCTAACGTAGCACAGACGTGTCGGACGATGGAGTCTCCGATGATCACAGCGTCGCGTCCTGTCTCGCGGAGGGGAGCGAATCGGTTCCGGATTGAGATGTCGAAGGCAGGAGGGGGAGAAGTCATCGGCCAGGGCCCAGCTCGCGTCCTCCGCTGTGGATGCACCCAGGGTCCGTGGTGTCCCGGCATCGCAGTGAAGGACATCTGGGAAGATCGCGTCCTGGGTGCACCGGGCCTGTGCAGAGAAACACACGGAGTAGACGTGGTGGGTCTGTTAACAGCACGCTGTATACTTACCCCGGACTTGTGAGCGTCAGCCCGGGATGATTCCAGCGCGGCTCTCCGCTCTCTCAGTTGGGCCTGCCTCAGCTCCAGGTCGCGAATCTGCTTCCCCACGGCCTCAAGCTGCACAGAATGCAGCTCGAGCGTGTCCCCACTTGCAATCAAAGGTAGAGATTCATCCGCCATTAAAGCAAGTAACAGTGAGTACAGCAGTGGTAATGTGTGTGAATAGAGTATTAGCAATTTAAGCGCAGTTAGCTGCAACCACGCCGCTGATGCTAACGGGCTATAAGCTAATGGCGGACCCGGGAGATCAAAATAAAACTAGTGATAGCGAGGTTCTCTGATTGTTTTTGTTGTAGAATACAATAGAGGATATATTCACACGTTATATAAACGGAAACGATAGTGTATAAAATTGATTTAAGATAAAAATAGTCGATAAAAAGAATATAGTGACGGAGCTCAAACGCAGTACAGATGCCAATAACAAACAGGTTAGAGAGTCGGACTCGCAATCGAAGGGTTGTGAGTTTGAGTCCCGGGCCGGCAGGAATTGTGGGTGGGGGGAGTGCATGTACAGTGCTCTCTCCACCCTCAATACCACGACTTAGGTGCCCTTGAGCAAGGCATCGAACCCCCAACTGCTCCCCGGGAGCCGCACCATAAAAGGCTGCACACTGCACCGGGGGTGTGTTCACAGTGTGTGTGTGTGTGTGTGTGTGTGTGTGTGTGTTCACTGCTCTGTGTGTGTGCACTTTAGATGGGTTAAATGCAGAGCACGAATTCTGAGTATGGGTCACCATACTTGGCTGAATGTCACGTCACTTTCTTTTCTTTTACTATTTAACGTTGATGGAATGGAATGGAATCAGGTGGCATCTGGTTATTTGTTAACTTAGCCACTGTGCTAAATAAAAACCTTGGATTGTTTTGGTTATTTTCAATGAGTTTGTGTATATGCTCTGCCCTAGCAGTTTTTAGAGCCTGTCTATAGCTGGACATACTGTTTTTCCATGCAATTCTAAAAACTTAGTTTTTCTCCATTTGCATTCAAGACCACGAGTTTCTTTCTTGAGAGAGTGAGTATTACTGTAATTCCATTGCACAGTATGTTTTTCTCTAACCTTTTTCAATTTGATGGGGGCAACAGCTTCTAATGTATTAGAGAAAATAGTGCCCATGTTGTCAGTCATTTCGTCTAATTCATGTGTATTTTTGGGTACAAATAGCAGTTGAGATAGATCAGGCAGGTTATTTGCGAATCTTTCTTTGGTGGCTGGAACAATAGTTCTGCCCAGACGGTAACACTGAGACATATTGTTAATATCAGTGATACGCAGCATGCACGATACAAGGAAATGGTCTGTAATATCATCACTTTGGGGTACAATATCTATAGCAGTAAGATCGATTCCATGCGATATAATTAAATCTAGTCTATGATTAAAACTATGAGTGGGCCCGGTGACATTTTGCTTGACTCCAAAAGAGTTTATCAGGCCAGTAAACAAGTCCTAATGCAACATTTGAATTATCAACGTGAATATTAAAATCTCCCATGATTAGCGCCTTATCAACTGTTACCAGAAGGTCTGAGAGGAAATCTGCAAATTATTTTAGGAATTCTGTATACGGCCCTGGTGGTCTATACACAGTAGCCAAAGCAAGAGATACACTGTCAGATATGCAAAAAAAAATCTACTGTAACAGTTACGTTCTCCTCCCTGTCTAAGGGCCAGGAGGGGGGGAAAGTAATAAAGAAAAATATGATATAAAAGAAAAAGAGGGGTAACGTAAAAAAGTAAAGTTACGTGGAAGATACACCTCAACCTCATGCTTCAGTGTGAGAGCAGACACAGCTTCAAGTACAAGAAAAAGTATTTATTTATGTTATAAATTGAAATGGTTAACAAAGGATGAGAATAGGTCTTCAGGAGAGAGTAGGGCCTAAAATAAAGAAAACCAGAGGCTAACTAAGGTTTAAGAGAGCTATCTACCCTGTACAATAACAAAGATGAAAATCAACAACAAAAACTTCCCTGAGCTCCCTTTCTAACCAAAAACAGGAGAAAAAGAATGTATAAAATAAGGCAGCATCCTCTCCCTACATTTTCCAGATAATCCAAAATGAACAGCGCTAATACGATTACCTACAATAGATTTTAATTACCCACAGTTAGAGAAGTCAAAACTAGAAAGCAAACCTGAGCACTTCTTAGCACCAAACAAATGAGTATGAATCCACTCCCAACTCAAGGATAGGCACAGTTCTCACCAAAATACACAAAACACACAAACTCAGTCTGAGTCTGGGGGAGAAGTGTTCCTCTCTATAGGATTCTCTAAGTGCTGTATTAATACTATTCAGTTCAGAGTCTGGCATACTCCCAATGAGTTGCAGCTGATGGTAATTAACCTGAGTGAGAGAGTGAGGGAGAGAAACAGAGCGCAATACAGGGCAGACAAGCATTTTCTTTCAACAGATTATATAAAAAGACCCTGGGACGTAACAATAACATTAAGCAGAAGAATTTTGAATGAGTTAAACCTGCTTTTTTTTTGAGTAACATTGAGAATATCACTATATACTGTTGCAACACCTCCGCCACGACCAGTCTGACGGGGCTCATGCTTATAACAGTAGTTTGGTGGAGTAGACTCATTTAGACCAAAATAATCATTTGGTTTTAGCCAGGTTTCAGTCAAGCAGAGTACATCAAAACTATTATCTGTGATAATTTCATTTACAATAACTGCTTTGGGTGTGAGTGATCTAATATTTATGAGCCATTTATTTAATATATTACCATTTATGTTCATTTATTTTACATTTTCATGGTTCAATCATGATAAGATTTTCTCTAGATCCTACATTAAATTTATATTTTGACCTCACTATTCGGGGAACAGACACAGTCTTAATAGATTGTAGAGCGCAAGTACTTTTATCATTTAAGCGGGTGGAACAAAAGTCATCATAATAGTTATTTGAGAATTGTTTTACTAGTCACATGGAGTGAAGTGTCCTGGAGTTGTTGTCTGAGAGCAGCTCCGCTCCGACTCTGCTGGGGTGTAATCCATCAGCGCGAAACAGCCTGGTCTCTCAGCTCTCTCACGAATCTGCTTCCCCACGCCTCGAGCTCGAACTGCACAGAATGCAGCTTGAACGTGTCCTCACCTGTAATCAAAGGTAGATATTAATCCGCCATTAAAGCAAGTAACAGTGAGTAAAGCAATGGTAATGTGTGTGAATAGAGTATTAGCAATGCAAGTGGGTTTAGCGGCAACCACGCTGCCGATGCTAACGAGCTAATAGCGGACCTGGGAAATAAAAATAAAAATAGTGATAACGAGGCTCTCTGATTGCTTTTATTGTATGTCAGTTTTTTGCTTGTATTGTATATATATATAACTATATATATATATATATAATATATATAACGAGAGAGAAACCTTGTACATACGTTTTTTAGAGAAAAAAAGGGTTATTTCATTCAGAAATAGACATAATGCAGACACCAAATGTTTACAAACATTAGGCTAGGCTATAATAAACACTGTAAACAAAGCTAGGCTTTTTTATAATGATTTGGCATTCAAATACATATCGAATACAGAAACATTTGATTTTGACATTTTAGCCTTCATTATTTTGTAAGTAATAGGGCTAATAAAATGCGATGTGAAACAAGACTTTTTTTTTATTTTACTCTCAAAACGCAATCTTATACAAGTGTTTTATTTTTACTTTTAACAATGCAGCAAACATTTTTAAATATCTTAAAAATACTTTGTCTTTAAAGTGTAGATACATTTTTTTTTTCTTTAAGTAGCTTACATTTGGCCAAAATCTAGAGAAGATGATGCTGTATTGGCTGTGACTAAGCATTTGATCTCTATTTTTTCTTTTCTTTTTGAGTAAAGAAAATGCTATACTTTATTATTATTATATTATTATAATTATTATTAGGCAAATATTATAGTTTTTTAAAAATAACGTTATTAACCTATATTTCTTCCACCCGGACCAGTTTTGAAACAGTAATAATATCAGAGGAACGCAGAACAGAAACGTTAACATATCGATTCTGCTCTGAGTGAACCGATTGAATATTTTGTTCCATTTTTAAGCCCTGCTAAAGACCATTTCTGGTTAACTCTGTCTGGTATAATAGACCACTTCGTATTGTTTCATTATAGCCTTTATGCATGCACTGTTCACAATTTAACCTTATGTTTCTATATTTCTGTCTCCAGTTAGAAATATGTATTTTATTATCTGTCAAAACTTTGCCAACTAAATTTACACTTGGGTGCATAATTTGATCACGTAGTTTCTGTATTATGTTTCCTTCTGCTTCTTTAATCAGTACTATTCGTCTCATGCGCGCTAACTTATCAACTTCATTATTTCCTGTTGCTAATGCACAGTCTGCCTTGGAATGTCCTGGTTGATTTATCACTGTAAGGTCAAAATCAACGATTATTTTTTGAATGTCTTGCCATAATGTTGAGTGTTCAATTAGCTTTTGATTTGGAGTAACCGTTCTCTTTCCAGGTTTGCAAATTGTCATTAATTCCTGTCACATAGCTGCTATCTGTCACTATTATGGCCAGTAAAATGTTTAAAAAGTTGTTGGAGTGTTTTCAAAGCCTGGAAAACTGCCATTAACTCTGCATACTGTGCTGTGCCTTTTCTGAAGCTATGACGTTGTTGCTCTGTTTCAGGATGAAATCCCAGTGAGCTTCTTCGTCTGCGGCCATTTTTGAGCCATCTTTGAAGACAACTGTGTTTTTTTATAGAGAACTAATTTATTTTTCTGGCATTGTTTTACATTCCTTTTTGTCAAATTTTCAAATCTGGATCTAAAAAGCATACTTTCCCATCTTTGCCATCGGCTATTAAGCGCACCTTTACTTTACTTTGTTTTTGGAGAGATGAGCCAATACTGCTGTTTTTGTGTTAAATATTTTCTGGCCCCGCGCCAAGCCTTTCAGCTCGGAATATCTTTTGCTGGGTGCTGCAACCTGCTTCTCCTCCCCAGTGAATTTAAGTTCTGGGATCTCCCAGCTTCCAGTCATAATTCTAACAGGTATGTTATTTTTTCATTCCTTACTATTAATTGGTAACCTATTTCATCTGTTTCCAAGTCAGCTTCTAAATTTTTCTAATCATTTCTTCCTTCCAGCTGTCCTGAGTTTAATATAGCTGTTTTAATTTCTGTCAATGCTTCTTCAGCTTTTTCGGTCCATTTCAAGCGTCCACCTTTGATAGTCATATAGGTTTTTACATCTGGCTAAAGCGAGGGATTAAGTCTCTAACACAACCCAGTAAGCCCATTGTTTGCTGGACCTGTCTAACTGTTTTTGGGGTCTCAAGTTGGTTTACTCTGACTTTCATGGACTGAGTAACACCTCTGTTTCCTGCTGAAATCCAAAATCCCAAAATTTCGACCATGTCAGTCATTAATTTTTTATATTTATTTTCAAAAACCTGCCTCCGCAAGTCGTTTCAACACTTCTGTTACAAGGTTTACGTGATCTCATTTTCCATTTGACACAAGTAATATGTCGTCTATATAAAGTTCGACGTCTAAATCTTTCAGAATTTCACACATGACCAATTGAAAAATTACAGGCGAGTTTAAATAACCCATGCAACCAGTGCAAATCTATCATCTACCTTGCTGCAGTCATTTTTGCTCTGTCCATATGGAGTTTTACGTAGCTCTGACATTAACTGCTACTTAGCCATTGTGAACCTTTGATTTCATTTTCAATTCTTCTTAATTCTTGCTCATAATTAACCAGCTTTAATCTTAAAACCTTTTTCAGATCTTTTGCTGCTAATAAATTTTCAGAACCTAGTAATTCCGTATCATTCGCCTGTTTTTCCCATTTTAACTTGTCCATCATATGTTTGTACCTTTATCGTACCATTTATCTCTAAAGGCTCAGTTGAAACAGAAATTTCTGCATGTGTCAACCAAATACTTAGTTCCCTGAATATTAATATATAAATTCTCATTTTATTTTTTAACTCTTGGGTCACACAGTCTCTGTTTCACCTGGCCGGCTAACCTTCATTCTGTATCAGTTGACTCGCTCCTTCTTCTTAGTTTTGAATTTTTCCTCGTCGTTCAATTTAGAGCGTTTTTCTGTCTTTTGAATTACCTTAGTCCTCCTAATCTTTTTTTCATTTTGATTTCTGTTTTTACGGTCTTCAATTATTTTAGTTAATTCTGCGGGGGTCATATCTTCCCATTTGTCAACTGGAATGAAGCCTGACTTTAGTGGGGGTTTTCTCCCTCCCTGTGCATACTGGATTCCATTCTTCCCTTTCTGAGACGTCTGTCTATTTCCAGCGAACTGTTAACTTTCCTTGTTTCACTGTGATATCCTGCTTCATATTTCACCTTTTGGGCTTTTTAAATTTGTTGTTGTTAAACTGTGGCCCTTGAGCTTGTTTATTTTGTGGTGTACGTTTCCTCATTGTTTTCACATGTTTTGAACCAAGATCATACTCTGCTAGTTTTTCTTCTATTTTTTCTCTGGTCGCATTATTCAGCAGGGTAACTAAATTACGCCCGCCTGGGATTCTCCTTCTTATGTGCCTCAGCAATAGAACTTTGTCGGCATTAGGGATCTCCTGTTCTATAGACCAGTGGTTCCCAAACTTTTCCATTCCACGACCCACCTAGACAAGTGTAATATATTTCACGACCCACCAAAATATTAAAAAAAAAAAAAAAACAACGAGTGAAATTACTTTAAACCTAATCTTACTTAAAATTTTTATGACAGAAATTAAGTATTTAAGAAAAATAACCATTTTATTTTAGAGTACAACTGAAAATTTCACTACAAATTTACAAGTTTTAATTTTTGTTTACTGGCGTTAAAATATGTAGTGTCCATAAAAACGTGAAGCAGGCTCACTCCAGTGAAGTGTGATCTGCGCTGCTGTGTTTTGTTGCATTCATGATCCTTCCGTGTGTGTCGGCGAGAACGGAGCACAATCCAACACTTTTTTAGAAAAGCATAAGAAGCAAAGCAGAACTATCTAAAACAGTTTGGAGATTAAAATAATTGTGAAATAGGTAAAAAAAGACCGATTGAACCTTTTAATGACATTGCTCTGAGACCTTCAAAACACGCAACGCACACGGACTTAATTGCAATTTGAAAATCACACTAAGGATATTGCAGTTCATTATTAATGTTGGTGGGCTATATCGTTGTGATGAGTGGGTTCCCAGTTCCCGCCTCCTTCTTCCTGTGATTGTGAAGATTTTAATGTTTTACACTGGTGCCGAAGCCAGGGAGGAAGGAGGGGCGCGCTGCCGAAGATCCTTCGCCGCTGGGGTGAATCCGCAGTGCCATCGAGCAGGGCGAAGGAGTCTGCCGCCGAGGGTGCTCGATGTGGTGGGCTGGAGTGAGTTGCCAGGGGGGGGGGGGGGGGCGAACTCACTCCAGCCCACCGCCTCGATGACTCATTCGTGGAAAGAGGTGGGAACCGGCGGACAATCAAACAAAGTTTTAATAACCAAATAAACACAAAACAGCGCGACAGCCCCTCTCGGATGACTGCCGTGCACAAATAAAAAACAAACACAAAATAAAACCCAGGCCTGGTCCTCTCTCGTCCTTCACTGTCATCGCTCCTCTTTTGTATCTTTCCGATCTCCTCCGTGGTTCTTGAGACCGGTGAGTGTTGCTCATTTCCCAATCACTCCACCGGCCTAGCTCTGTTCCCATGGCACTAGGCCCCGCCCCACTCGTCACATTCGTGCAGCCCTAGACTGAACTGTGTTAGTGTCTGTGTGTCATTGAAACGCAAAATTAGCTGCAGCCAAGTGACTTTGTGCGACCCACCTTGTTCCATTCCGTGACCCACGAGTGGGTCGCGACCCACAGTTTGAAAACCCCTGCTATAGACGGCCAAATTCCTAATAACGGTATATGCTCTTTCTGGGTTTTTTTTGTCCATTCTTTAATTTTATGTTCTATGCCTTTCAAATTGTTCATCTTATCCAAAGCCTCAGAGGAGATGTGGTGAGCAGTACAGGTCTGCACCAGCCTCGTAGCGGCATCTCGACTCAGCCGCTTTCATTATCTGTTCTGCATATGCACTCTGGTCTTTGTGCGACTTCTAATTTCCTACCCGTCCTCTAGCTGCTTCTGTTATTTGTAATTACGGCAATTTCACATGTACACTATTCTGGTTTAGGCCTACTTCAGTTTCTTGTGGAGTTGCAACCTCTAATTGTCTGTGAGAAGTTGTAAATCCAGGAGTTACTGATTGAATCCTGACTGTTTTTCTTTGCTTTGTGACCTGACCATCACAATCCTCCTTACTTCTGTCCTCCAGTCCTATTACTTCTGTACATTTTAATATTTGTATTTCTTTTTTGTGCCGCGGCGTTAACTACAAGTCAGTCGCGTGTTAACATAATTTGTGTAACTACCGCCAGGTGGCGCAAAGGGATGGATTGCGAAATGAATGTAATTGTAAAATGAGATAAAAGGAGGAAGTAAAACAATAACATTATGATACAACATTGTAACATCTTTAAAAAATATTAAAACATTTACAGTGAGTTAATTTCAAAACGTAGGATAGTCTTAGGCTACAGTCTATGCATCAAAAATTTAAAGAAGACCTTTACACAAAGAATCATATGAATGATATTGTTATTAAACAATAAATAAATATACAGTTGGTAGACATCCAAAAGGCTCCTTTTACCGCCACACGTACCGCCGCCGTGGCGTCTGTAAAGTACATTTGCTGCTTTTGACCGCTGAGTGGCGCTTTAACCACAAGTTATCAAACGAGCGCATCACAGCACATTTTCGTAAATAGACGTCAGTTTTGCCCCGCTGATGTGTGGTTTCAGTCACGGAAAATGAAAGAAAAACACTATAGTTAAAATATTTAAAATATTTAATATGTAATATTCACAGATGAAAGTTTGGTACTTATGAAGTTATGAGCATTTCTTAGAATGAATTCAAGCAGGATAAATGTCATCAATTTAGATTTGATACATTTAAAAAGTGTGCAGTATTATTTATATTATATGAATTATGTGTTATATTATTCAAAAGAAATTGTGGTTTACTTTGCATTGGAGCAGTGAAAGTGGTAGCCTATTTTAGGGGGGTAGGCTACATGGATTAATATGCAATGTCAATATTTTCATATATTATGCCTATATTTTAATTTATATTTTAAAATTCCTTTAATAAAACAACATGCATTTTTGTTATTCGTTACCTGTCCTTTATTTTGACAGATAACTTCTTGGGAAAAAGACATTTGTCTGTACACGGATTAAGAAATCGTTGCATGTTTAAACGTGAAGCACTGTATAATTTCGTTCACATTATTTATGCCTAATTATCCTAAATCAAGAAACAAAAAAATTAAACCTGCACGATTTAGCTAAATCTTTAAAACCCCACAAGCCATACATATCTACCCCCAAAAAAACCCAACCCCCTGCAGCTGAACTGAATTCTGTCTGTTTTTTTGTCTGTGAGGAACAATGTGTTTTCATGTTACTGAGTTGAAACATACCTTCACTCAACAGCACTCCTTGTATTCATTATTTTCTCGCAGCCCATATTATTATTTTCACAAGACCATAATGATAATAACAATTTATTAATTAATAATTAAAACATTAAAACACATAAACATTGTTATTTGTGATCGTGGGTGTTTGCGGAAGGCTTTAAGACCAAGTGGACTCCTCCGTCAGCTGCTCCGCCTCACAGCGTGCAGGACTCCACTAACTGACGCAGCTTCACCGTCTGCAGTGAAACTTACTAAATCAGATTGAGGCAAATACAACTTATTGATCACTACAATCATTAAGCAAGGCAGGAAAACATTCATTCTAACTGAAGGAAGACGTATTTCACTGAGTTAATGCTGTTAAATAGAGGGAGAGAGCGAGAGAGAGAGAGAGAAAACCTAGTCTAGGGCTATTCTTAAACTTGGAGCTCATTATATTGAAGTACAAATCCAAAACACCAGAAACATTATGCATTTTATTAATAATGAAATGTTATGAGAAGTATGCATTTTATTTATTCACATGCTGTATGGTTGAAATTATATTTTAGTTCACAACTAAGTTCCATTGTTTAAAAAAACGCTTTATTGGCTAACGTTTCATAAACCTTCAGTTGTTATGCTCTAAAATCCATGCCATTTGCAATTTCACAGTATTTTCACCTCCTAAATCACTAATCTTTAAAGTCACAATTCTAGTTCTTGAAATACACCTCTGGTGCAACTCAGACACATCATCAGTGATGTATCCTTGGTTCAATGGGTGTTTCGGGTCTCACAACATCATTCACCCTCACCTAGGCGATCCAGCCAGGGTTGATCAGCCCGCTTGATCCACAGCCACCTTGATGCCTTTTCGGCGGCGTCCATGATGGTCTTGATGGCTTTCCTGATCTGCAGTCCCTTCACTCCAAGCATCTTGAGGGCCCTGATGAGTGACTGGCGTCCTCCACCCCCTGCTTCGACATTCGCCTGCCAGCTCCTCGTACTTGGCCCTCTTCCTCTCAAAAGCCTCCTCCATCCGGTCTTCCCAGAGAACGGTCAACTCCAGCAGGACCACTTGCCTTGTTGTATCGGACACTAGAACAATGTCTGGCCTGAGTGTGGTTACTGTAATTTTTTCTGGGAATTTGAGCTGTCTCCCTAGGTCAACCTTCAGCTGCCAGTCCTTTTCTGTTGAGAACAGCCCCCCTGATTGCTTCAGGTGCTGATGTGGCTTCTCCCCGGCCTTAAGAAAGGTGATGTTTTGTCTTGCTGTTTGCTGGTGCCTACTGCAGGCGATCCCAGAACTGATGATCTCTGCAATGATCCTCAGCACTTGGTTGTGGCGCCAACGGTAGCGCCCATCTCCCAGTGCTCTTGGGCAGCAACTCAAGATGTGCTCCAGGGAACCTCCTCTCTGGCAAAGTGGGCACAATGGTGTTTCTGCCAGACCCCAGCGGAAAAGATTGGATAGACTGGTGAGGACATCATATACAGACTGAACCAGGAATTTGATCCGATGATCCGATTCCACAATTCTGTCCATGATATCTTCCAGTCTGCCACCTGCTCCCATCGGGGCCATGCCCCCTGCTGATGCATCCCAACTGTCCTACTGCTGCGGGCTTCTTCCACCCCAGCTCGGACCTCATCTTGGATCAGCTGTCGCCTTTCCTTTCCCTGTGTCTTGTTAAAAAAGCGAGGTCTTGGATTGCTCCCAAGTCCTACCCGTCCAGATGCCACTGCCCCCACCAGCTCACGGTGTTGCAGTCATGACTCAGCCTGGTCTACTGCCTCTTGGGCCTTCCACTTCCTGCCAGTTCTGACCTCTATGCCTGCCAAAGAGACCTTGTTGTCACTGGAGTCTCTGTACAGTAGCACCTCTCTTGATTGGGTTACCATAAACTCTTCCTTCAGACTGCTGAAAGGCAGTTTTAGTTTAAGGCAAGGCAAGTTTATTTATATAGCACATTTCGTACACAATGGTAATTCAAAGTGCTTTACATAAAAGAAAGTAAAACAATCATGAAGAAAAATAATAAAAATAAAACAAGCAATTTTAAAACTTTTAAAATGATTAAAACATTTAAAAACAGTTAGAAAATGATTTGACATTAAAAAAAAAAAAAAAAAAAAAAAAACAGTGAAAATATAATGCAATCAGTTCGGACATTGCACAGTGCTCATTTAATAAATGCACAGCTAAACAGATGGGTTTTGAGTCTAGATTTAAATGTGACCAGTGTTTTAGCACATCTGATCTCTTCTGGAAGCTGATTCCAACTGCGGGCCTCATAGTAACTAAAGGAGGACTCCCCTTGTTTTGTGTGAACCCTTGGTATTTCTAACTGACTCGATCCTAGTGATCTGAGTGGTGAACATATCTGCAATATATTTCAGTCCTAGGTCATTTAGTTACTTATATACAAGTAAAAGTACTTTAAAATCAATCCTAAATGTAACTGGAAGCCAGTGTAAGGACCTGAGGACTGGTGTGATATGCTCAGATTTTCTGGTTCTAGTCAGAATCCTGGCAGCAGCGTTCTGGATGAGCTGCAGCTGTCTAATGGTCTTTTTGGGAAGGCCGGTGAGGAGCCCATTACAATAGTCCACCCTGCTGGTGATGAAGGCATGAACAAGTTTCTCCAAGTCTTGGCTGGAAACAAAACATCTAATTCTTGCAATGTTTTTTTTTAAATGGTAGTATGCTGATTTAGTTACTGCTTTGACATGACTACTGAAACTAAGGTCTGTCTCCAGAATCACACCAAGATTCCTGACTTGATTTTTAGTTGTTTGACCCCTGGTGTCAAGGTATGCATTCACCTTGAACACTTCCAGGCTTTATATTTACCTGGCAGACCTGACTTGTCCACTGCCGTCAACCAGATTCCCAAATGTTTAGTGGTTGTCTGGAGTGATGCGGTATCTTTCAGGGTGCAGTCGTAGATCTTGCCCAGACTTTTGTATCAGAATGCCTCCAAGTGAGAAGCGGTTCTGGCCTGTAACCTTCCCTTTCTTCACCACCAGAGACCCGAACTTGGCTGGCTTAAATTCCATCCGAGCCTAGTAAATAATGGTCAAAATAATGGTCAAATTTACTCAGGCCAATGGTATTTTTTTAATGACATTTTATTATTAATTAATTTATTTATGTATTTATTTATTCTTGAATAATTGTAGCCTACATAAATAGGTGAAGCAAAACAAATATTTGGATCGTCCCTTATTTTTTCCCTTATTTTCTTAAAGAATAAATACTTTTCTACAAGAATAAACATGATAACATATTACTAATTCATATAGAAATAATTTAAGCTGTTAAAACCTATTTTTAAACTTGAATTTAAATACTATTAAACTAACTTTAAAATCTCAAAGAGTTTATAAATTAAAAAGGATAAAATATCAAAGTGCAGGTTAAATAGCCTAAATGAACTTGTGTTAACAATATAATTAGAACTAACAATATAATTAGATTTTTTGAAATTGACAATTCCTGTATAAAATGGGACAGCAACCTTTATATTTTTAACACTTTAACATTTTGACAGAGGTGGGTAGAGTACCCAAAAACTGTACTCAAGTAAAAGTAAAAGTACTTCTAGAAATATTTACTCAAGTAAAAGTAAAAGTACTAGTCTTGAATAGTTACTTGAGTAAGAGTAAAAGAGTATCGGATAAAAAATCTACTCAAGTAGTTAGTTACTAGTTACTTTGGGTCATATATACTGAGCCTATTTTTATTTAGATATATAGATAAAATGTATGTAATGTATGTGTGCGTGTATAAATGTATATATTTCATCAGCCTTTACTCCAATTTATGTAATTTATTATAAAACCCTGTCTGTTTACTTAAGTAACAGATATAGGTGTCATGTCATAACATATTTTTAATACGACTGACTTTATATTAAATGTGAATTTAACATTGAAAGTTAATGTGATATAAATATTGCTACTAATCTTGCATTGTTCAGAAAGAGAGCAAATAACATTTACATTATTAAAGATCATTTTCACTGACAGTCTAGATTTCAATCACTCTCAGAAACTCCCATTAAAATCACTGAAACTGTTAACACTGTGAAATCAATATCTTAATTATAGATTCGTACACACATCTGCACTTTGTTGTTTCTGACGAGAGAATTCACCAGAAAGAGGTCTCCAGTCAGGAGCGAGTGAAGGAAGCACCGGTATTTCAGCGATGACTCATCTGAACACCACTGATTGGCCAATGCTTTAATAAGCTCAAAAGAATCATGTGTGATTGGTTATAATGTGCAGTGCTGTAAAAACACATCTATCTCTGGCTCAGCGCTAGCAAGCAATCACAGATCTGAATTTAGCAGCTGATGATATGACTTGCTGAACGTACTCGCACCAGTGTGATTGTATTAAAATTAATAAAATCTTAATCTGCTAATTTTGTCTTTTGGAAGCTGTATTCAACTTGACTCCCCTCTGTTATAAGCCACACACGTACAACAAACTAATGTCACAGTGGTATCGTGTACTGTAATCGAATGTAGCCCAAGTTATTACCTGTTAAACAGTAGACAGCACACGCGGTGTTCATCTAATAAGGATCTCCATCGCAATCAAATAATAGCCTTTGCAGATTTGCTTTCAATTCAGTGCAGTTCCAGCCACGTCTTCAACGCTCTTTCTGTTCTTAAACGTTACAACTCTGAGTGAACTGCTTCAGACGCTCAGCGCGTGTGGCAGGAGCTGAACGACTCATTCAAACTGATTCATGAACCAATTCACTCGTTTGCCAATTGGTTTGATCAAGCCTTTGAACAGAATTGACTCAAAAGAATGAATCAGTCACGAATGGGCATCGCTCATTGCCCAGAGAAAAGTAGACGGCGCGTTTGGAATAAACTGAAGCATTTATAACATTTATTGCTTTAAGATAAAGTAACGAGAGGAGCGTGGCCCACAGTAACGAAGTAAAAGTACAGATTTTTCCCCAAAAATTTACTCAAGTAAGAGTATAAAGTACCCATCTTTAAATATACTCTGAAAAGTATTAGTTACCCCAAAAAATTACTCGAGTAAATGTAACGAAGTAAATGTAACTCGTTACTACCCACCTCTGCATTTTGAAATCGTCCACAGCTGAGCAACGCGGAGGCGGATCTGCACCAGAGCGCTTGAAGTGAATGTGATGCCCAAAGTCATTTTCAGATGCAATAAAAAAAAATAAAAAAAAACCCTGGATAGCTTAGATTAGGCCCATGCAGGCTCTGCTCTGAAGTATATAATAATTATAATTACTGTTAACCCAGAGTAAAAAATTTGATAAAAATTTTTTAATTTGCTGCATGTTTTTCTTTCTTTCTTTTTTTTTAAACACGCTAAAAAATGTATTAAGTTTGTGAGAGGAAAAAATATGAGTCGTGTATAGGTTGACTTTTAACTGATTAATCACCTATTTTCGTGCATGTTGTTTTTTTTGTTGATATTATATAATTCATGTATAAGTTGCATTTTATTACATTTAGAAATAATAACGGCTGGCCTAATAATGTTATAATGTACCAACAGGATATTTTTAGTTCCCTTCACTTTACATCCTTTAAATTTAACAAATATATCAGAACTATGCAAAATATGTAATTCTAATGGATAAATATAATTGCAGTATATAATAATATAGGCTTAGCTATAAACAAACAAAAAATAATAATAATTTAAAGCTAAGCATAAGGTAAGGTTTGGCTTTCTCATTCTCTCACTCGGGAGAAATCCAAACATTTCCATATTAGTGATGTTGCCCATTTGAAGCTTTACTATTATTCATGAGGTAAAATAGGCTTTGTAGTTCACGCGTGTTTCAGTATCGCTGGAAAAAAATCATAACTAACAATGTGTGGAGTAAGTGGATCGCTGCTAACGCTGAATGTCTGGTGAATGACTGCTGTTTCCAGTGAATATGTGCACGAGACACCAGCGCGATCAAACAGCTGAAACCGATCAATTTTTGGTCACACATAAGGCATAATTCAAAAATGCAAAGTGTTAGTAGTTTGAAAAAATCAAGAATAAAAACAGAGTTAATAATAATTATTGCTAAATGCTGCAGCGTTCTCAATTCGCTCTGCATATGGAACCTGAAGATTTTTTTTAAACCAATAATAAACTGAAATGAAAATGAAATGAAAACATTTAGCTTTTTATCCGTATAGGCCTTATATTTATTTACTGTTTAATAACAATAGCATGCATATGATCCTTTGTGTAAAGGTCTTCTTAAAATTTTTGATGAGTAGATTGTAGCCTAAGACTATCCTACGTTTTGAAATTAACTCACTGTAAATGTTTTAATAATTTTTAAAGATGTTACAATGTTGTATCATAATGTTATTGTTTTACTTCCTCCTTTATATCATTTTACAATTACATTCATTTCGCAATCCGTCCCTTTGCGCCACCTGGCGGTAGTTTCGCGAAGTTCTTTAGTTGGCGCCGGTACAGGATGGCTGCCTCCGTGACGTGCTCTGCATATGTTTTTGTCTTTTTGTTAGTTTGTCCTGTCTTTAGTTATATTCCTGCAATCAGTTTCACCAGGGATGAACTGCTGAACATTCGGCAGAACGCACCACAAGATGTTTTTCCGGATTTCAATTATTCAAACGTTTTATTGAATATTGTTATCGGAGGAGCAGCAGCGCTGATCAAGCGCTTCAGGACGCACAGGCGGGGAAAGCGAGCGGGAGCGCTCGTCAGACTCAGGAAGCGCGGATTTCGAACGCCGTTGTCTAGCATCCATCTGGCAAATCTACGCTCTCTACCCAACAAAACGGACGAACTCCTTCTGCTTTCTCGGACAAATAAGGATTTCACACATTCTGCTGCTCTGTGTTTCACGGAAACCTGGCTGAATGACGCCATACCGGACAGCGCGCTCCATCTGCCGGGCTTTCAGCTGTTTAGAGCGGATCGCGACGCAGAATCAACGGGGAAATCGCGCGGCGGCGGGACATGCTTTTACATCAATGAACGGTGGTGTACAGATGTAACTGTGTTAAAGAAGATGTGCTGTCCTGATCTAGAAATGCAGTTTGTCAACTGCAAGCCGTTCTATTCGCCGCGGGAGTTTCACTCGCTCATTCTGGTTAGTGTTTACATCCCTCCGCAAGCGCAAGTAAGCCTGGCTTTACAGAAACTCGCTGATCAGATCACAGACACAGAACAACAACACCCGGACTCTGTTTTAATCATTCTTGGGGACTTTAATAAAGCCAATCTCTCCCGTGAACTGCCAAAATACAGACAGCATGTTACCTGTCCCACCAGAGACAGTAATATATTGGATCACTGTTACACAACAATAAAGGACGCATATCACTCTGTTCCACGAGCAGCTTTGGGACGTTCTGATCACCTTCTGGTTCATCTTATACCGACCTACAGGCAGAAACTAAAATCAGCTAAACCTGTATTAAGGACTGTAAAAAGATGGACTAATGAAGCAGAGCAAGATTTACAATCTTGTTTTGACCTCACTGATTGTTTTTGAAGCCGCTTCCACCGATCTGGATGAACTCAAAGAGACCGTAACATCATATATCAGTTTCTGTGAGGATATGTGTATTCCTACCAAGACTCAACTAAATTACAACAATGACAAACCGTGGTTCACTGCAAAACTCAGACAGCTCCGTCAGGCCAAAGAAGATGCTTACAGGAAGGGGGACAATGTCTTGTATAAACAGGCTAAATACACACTGGAAAAGGAGATCAGAGTGGCAAAGAGGAATTATTCTGAAAAAATAAGGACTCAGTTCACTTTGAACGACTCCGCATCAGTGTGGAAAAGTCTAAAGAAGATCACCAATTACAAGACACCACCCCCCAGCACTGTGGAGAATCAACGACTGGCAGACGATCTGAACGAGTTTTACTGCAGGTTTGAAAGAACACCCATCACCTGCCCTGAACACCTCTCCACACAACCGTTCACACCAATAACAACTCCTGCAACCAACCCTGAATGCCTCTCCACACAACCGTTCACACCAATAACAACTCCTGCAACCAACCCTGAATGCCTCTCCAAACAAACGTTCACACCATTCACAGCTCCTGCAACCCATCCTGATCACCTCTCCAATCAACCGCTCTCACCATTCACAACTCCTGCAACCAACCCTGAATGCCTCTCCACACAACCGTTCACACCATTAACAGCTCCTGCAACCCATCCTGAACACCTCTCCAATCAAGCACTCTCACCATTCACACCTCCTGCATCCCCCCTCTCCCCCACACCTGCAATACAGATCAGCGAGGATGCGGTGCGCCAGGTCTTCAGGAAGCAGAAAAGGAAAAAAGCACCAGGCCCAGATTGTGTTACACCAGCCTGTCTGAAATCCTGTGCTGACCAGCTGGCCCCCATCTTCACAAAGATCTTCAACAGATCGCTGGAGTTGTGCGAAGTCCCTTCATGCTTCAAACGCTCCACCATCATCCCCATCCCAAAGAAATCCAAAATTACAGGACTAAATGACTACAGGCCTGTGGCTCTAACATCCGTAGTCATGAAGTCATTTGAAAAACTGGTGCTGGCTCACCTGAAGGACATCACTGGACCCTTGCTGGATCCTCTTCAGTTTGCCTACAGAGCAAACAGGTCTGTGGACGATGCAGTAAACATTGGACTGCATTATGTTCTGCAACACCTAGACAGACCGGGAACCTATGTGAGGATCCTGTTTGTGGACTTCAGCTCGGCTTTTAACACGATCATGCCAAACCTCCTCCTGCCCAAACTAACTCAGCTCTCCGTGCCCACCTCCGTCTGTCAGTGGATCAACAGCTTCCTGACAGACAGGCAGCAGCTAGTGAGGCTGGGAAAATACACATCCAGCACCCGTACAATCAGCACCGGAGCTCCCCAGGGCTGTGTTCTCTCCCCACTGCTCTTCTCCCTGTACACTAACGATTGCACATCTAAGGACCCCTCTGTCAAGCTCCTGAAGTTTGCAGATGATACCACACTCATCGGGGCCTCATTCAGGACGGTGACGAGTCTGCTTACAGACAGGAGGTTAAAGAGCTGGCTGTCTGGTGCACTCTCAACAACCTGGAGCTGAACACGCTCAAAACAGTGGAGATAACTGTGTACTTCAGGAGAAACCCCCCTGCACTCCCCCCACTCACCATCATGAACAGCACTGTGACTGCAGTGGAGTCATTCAGGTTCCTGGGCACCACTATCTCTCAGGACCTGAAGTGGGACATTCACATTGACTCCATTGTGAAAAAGGCCCAGCAGAGGTTGTACTTCCTTCGCCAGCTGAGGAAGTTTAACCTGCCACAGGAGCTGCTGAAACAGTTCTACTCCACCATCATCGAATCCATCCTCTGCACTTCAGTAACTGTCTGGTTCAGCTCAGCTTCTAAATCGGACCTCAGAAGACTACAGAGGGTAGTCCGGACTGCTGAGCGAATCATCGGTACAACCCTCCCATCTATTCAAGAACTGTACTTATCCAGAGTGAGCAAAAGGGCTGTTAAAATCACTCTGGACTCCTCACATCCAGCACACTCCCTCTTTGAACTGGTGCCATCTGGTCGACGCTACAGAGCACTGAGCATCAGAACGACCAGACACAGGAACAGTTTCTTCCCTCAGGCAATTCATCTTATGAACAGCTGATACACACTGAACACAATGAACACACTACACTTTATATTTATATACACATACACTTAATTTATCTAACACACGTACTTAGTATACACTTAAATTTTGCACATAATATACATGTACATACATAACTGCTTTTTTGTAATATACCTGGCTACAATTGTCAATTTGTATATTGTCATTTCTTATCTACTTATTTGTATTTTTTGTATTTTAATATTCTTTTACTGCGGAGCTTCTGTCACGAAAACAAATTCCTCGTATGTGTAAACATACCTGGCAATAAAGCTCATTCTGATTCTGATTCTGAATGACCCCGTCTCTCGTGGAGGAGTAAGAAAGACACTCTCACAGCTCTCACCATCTGCCTCTGCTTTCAGACCTCTTAAACACTGTCTGAAAAAGTGTTCTTCACAACTGAGGACCATATGAGATCCGTGATTCTCCTTTAAATCAACTCTCTCATTGTAAAAAAAAAACTGCCGATTAACATTCGGGTTGTGTCAAATAATAAAGAGGAGACAGAAATATCTATAGTTTTCCATTTACATATCTATTTTGAATGTTATTTTCTTTTATTCTGTATGCTTCTTTGTTAATTGTAATATTGTTCAAATTTAGCTTCTGGTAGTGAAGCAGAATTAAAACACATCAACACCAGATATGTGTAACAGTTGCTCCTCACACTACGTATTTCTTTCTGAATTAAATTGTATAACTTTATCTGGTACATCTATGGACCGTGAGATTACGTCCTCACATCCACCACGTTACAGCAACATACCACCATAACATATCCATGATGAATATGGGAATCACAAAGTTAGGACATAAACAAGAGACAAAGATGACGCTGAAGGTAATACACAGTAAAGGATGGTGCAGGTGAGTGAAGGATCCGATGGTAAAAAGCGGTTCTAAAAACCTTTTAGAGCTCACTCTAATTCAAGTTTCTTAATCTGAAATGAATTTGAATGAATGAATAAATCTGTATATATAAAATGTATTTCAATATATATCTGTATTTTATTTATTAACTATTTTAGTGTCATGGTTATGATTTATTATTAATGTAAGTTATGGCTTCAACCTTAAATTCAAAACAGACTCATGCTTTTATAACATCAATTACAGTTTTATTTAGAAACACAGGTATATTAATGTTACTTTTAATATTTTACTTTTCATTTTATTAAAAAAGAACAAGCAAAAGTATGCATATGGATCTCAAATGGGTGCTCGACTAAAAAAAAACAAGTAGAAATATTTCTTTTTTTAAATGTAAAGTTGGCAATACCAAAGCTCAAAAGTATTTAAATGTATTTAAAAAAACTTATGCATAGTGTGACCTGCACACTCCAAACGTCACACACTATACAAAAGTTTTTCTTTGGTGTTGTAGACTTTACATTTACATTTCTTTTCTACTTTTCATTTTAGTATAATTAGACCTCCAGCTCCCTGCAAATACATAAAAGACCTTACTTGAGGGTAATTAGGAACTGGGAAAGACAGCTTGATCTATTGCACACCAAAGTGTCATTATGTATGTGCTTTGTGAAATTAAATGTAGCAATCCAAAACGGTGAATCTAATCCTATTCAGGCTAGTGTTGTCACAGTACCAAAATTTCAGTATTCGGTACCGATACCAATGAAAATCCACGGTTCTCGGTACCAATTTCGGTACCAAAGCAAAACACAAAAATATGCTAATTAAAAAAAAATAATAATAATTTTTAGCACTAAAAATAAAACCAATGCCATTCTTTATACTTATTTAAAATTGTGTTTAAAGTTTTTCTACAAGTCATATAATTATGAAAAACAGTAAACAAGTTTCACCCAAATTTAATTTGTCTTTTAATTTATGAAATTTAAACACATTTTATTTTTGGTAAATAAAGGGGATTTGCTATTAAAATTAAAACGTGGAAGAAATATTGTGATTTATTTCTTTAAAAAATAAAGTTTTATACATTTTTTCAACAGTAGTAGCAGTATCACATACATTTTACTAAATTATAGTAATATTTCTAGCACAATGCCTTTATGTAAAAGGCTAGATCAGCGCCAGCCAATGAAATTGCCATTTGCGCATTAGCTCCGCCCACTACCGGAGAAACCGGTATGTCTTCTGCTTGTTTGAAAATGAATATGAATAATTCTAAATGAACTCCAATATTTTGACAGGAGAAGACAACAAAGAATAGTTTACATATAGCGTGTCGATTCAGCGTGGTAAGACTCTGGCTCTCTCTCTCTTTGCATGTGTGAGAAACAGCGCTATCAGTAAAGCGACAGTGAGTCGTGCGCCTTCACACAAGAGTTTACAGAGCATCAAATACAGGTGCGCTGTGCGTCCATTGAGATGAACTGAAAAGTTCAGATCGCTTGATGGAGAGAGAACTCTGAAGCTCAGATGCTGAAATTAATGCAAGCGTCATGCGCTTCAGTCTATGTAGTAAACAAACCCGCACGTCTCTGCCATTCATTAATTCACACAGAGATGCGCAGAACACGGATTCATATTTCAAACAACTTTTGCGGCTTAACATTTACAGATTCTGGTCCATATGGAGATTTGATTTGATTAATTTATGCTAACTTTGACAAATTACATGACTGTCCATATTAAAATGTAAGTTTAATTTTCATGACTGGATTTTGAGATTCCGTCCTCGTTTTCTGCTTCGCGGAAATCATAGCACTGAACCGGGTTTGAACGGGACCTCGGTACTACCGGTACTTAAAGAAACCTGGTACCGTCACACTTACATTTTTTTAGTACCGACTTGGTACCGAAGTACCGGGTCTTTTGACAACACTAATTCAGGCAAAAGAATGCTCCAAACTGACCACACTGATTTGATCATATCACTGGCACACCTTGATAACCTCTGTGTTACTTTTCTTACAGGAAAAGCATTTCTATCTCATTTATCATATTGGGCCTATGACGATGTTCACATTTTAAGCCTTTATCGCCCGATTCTGATGACACTTCAGTAATATCACGAATCCCTAATTTTGTATTTTTCACTTAGAAATTACGATTAAGTGTGGATGTAATTGACACTTTACTTGACTCTAGGGGATTTTAGGACTCTCAGCCACATGTACACATTCGTCCGGACAACAGTCTATGGTATAGAAAATCTAGTGATCTAGGCAACATCTACCAAGACTTCTGTGATGGTAAATGCTACAAACATCATCCATTGTTTTCAAAATCAACAAATTCATTGCAAATTCAACTTGATTATGATGAATTTGAAAAAGCTTATTTTACACTCCGCAATTTCCAACCACGTATAAATTAATCTCTGATGAATATCCATCTCATCATTTTGTTTCATTCCCAAAATGCCAAGAAACATGGCATTGACAAAATCCTTACTCCATTTGTAGAAGATGTTCGAGAATTAGAGCTGAATGGAATGAAAGCCTCATTTACTCAACCAACTCTCTATGGCACCATTGCTCAATTAACAGGTGACAGTTTAGAATCATTTTCTGGAAACTACTATTGCTGTTACGGATCACTCGGAGACAGAGGAGTAACAGATGAAAGATGGTATTTATTGAATTGACACAAGCAGAGGAGCGGGAAGTGAGGAGTGGATGGGTGTTGGGATCCGTGCCGGGAAGGAAGGGGCCACACACACGCACCGTGGGGTTTTGGAGGATCTTGGAGGCAATCCTTGGAGAGAAGATGGAAGAAGGGTCTTCGGAGGTTATCCTTGGAGAGAAGGTAAAGAGGAGTTAGTCCTAATAGTTAGCGCAGGAATGATCTTGTCGCGAACATGACCGGACAATGACTGGGTGCGTGTGTGTGGCTTTTATGGTGCTGTGGTGGATGACGGGTGATGAGGATCAGGTGGTGATGTTTAGAATTCAGGTGAGGGTGTGTGCCGTGATTGTGTGGAGGTGGAACCTGGCGCTTTTTTGACAGTACCCCCTTCCCCAGGGCCCGCTCCTGAGGGCCGGGGACCCCGACGTCGTGGTGGGCGTCCTCTACCCCTGGGAGCTGGTCGGTTGGGGTGTCTGGAGTGGAAGGTATCTAGCAAGGCGGGGTCCAAGATGTCGTTGCGTGGGACCCAGGAGCGTTCCTCTGGATCGTATCCTTCCCAGTCCACTAAGTACTCCAGCTGCCCACCACACCGCCGGGAGTCCAGGATGTCCTTGACCGAGTAGGCTGCGCCGTCATCAAGGAGGAGAGGAGGGGGGGCTTCCGTCTCGCCAGGTTCTGTGGAGGGAAGAACAGAAGGATGGTGAGGCGTCTATGGAGCGCCCGTTGTAGTTGGTGATGGGCCACGTCCCAGACCCTCTCGCTCCCGGAACTAATAGTCGACCGCGGGAACATCAGAGGGCTCTCCAGACCAGGGGAACAGAGGTGGCTGGTAGCCGAGTACGCACTGGAAGGGTGTGAGTCCGGTGGTGGGTTGACGGAGGGAGTTCTGTGCGTACTCGGCCCACCCCAGGAATTGGTTCCAGGAGTTCTGGTGGCCGTGACAGAAGGTACGGAGGAAGCGTCCGATCTCCTGGACCTTCCTTTCCGTCTGCCCGTTGGACTGCGGGTGGTAGCCGGAGGACAGGCTGATGGCCACACCTAGGAGGGAGTGGAATGCTTTCCATACCCGGGAGATGAATTGGGGGCCCCGATCCGACACTATGTCCTCTGGAATGCCGAAGTACCTGAAGACATGGTTAAACATCAGTTCTGCCGTTTCCATGGCAGTGGGGAGACCCTTCAGAGGAAGAAGACGACAAGCTTTAGAAAATCTATCCACAACAATCAGAATACATGTGTTATTATCAGAGGGAGGAAGGTCGGTCATGAAATCCACTCCTAGGTGTGACCACGGGCGATTGGGGGCGGGCAGAGGATGAAGTTTGCCAGATGGTAGATGGCGAGGACTCTTGGACATGGCGCAGCTGTTACATCCACTCACGTACCTTCTGACATCCGAGGCCATGTTGGGCCACCAGAAGCGTTCCCGTAGCAACGAGAGGGTTTCATTGACCCCCGGGTGACCAGTGCCAAGTGATGTATGGGTGGCGTGGATGAGAGGAGTGCGACGTGTCCTAGGGATGTACTGGTGTCCTGGTGGGCAACCTCCATTGATGGAGGAAATCCCGGAGCACCTCATGCATGAAATCCTGGAATACGGAGGGGGCGTTTACTAGCCCATACGGCATCACGCAGTACTCGTAGTGGCCAGTAGGGGTGATGAAGGCTGTCTTCCACTCGTCCCCCTCGCGTATCCGGATGAGGTTATACACGCTGCGGAGGTCCAACTTGGAGAATACAGTGGCACCACGGAGATGTTCTAGGGCCGCTGGGACGAGGGGAAGTGGATAGCGAAACTTCTGAGTTATCTTGTTGAGGGCTCTGTAATCTATACATGGCCGTAAACCTCCATCCTTCTTGGCCACGAAGAAGAAACTCGAAGCAGCAGGGGAGGTAGATGGATGGATGTATCCTTGAGCCACCGCCTCCCTGATGTAATCCTCCATGGCCATCTCCTCGGGAACGGATAGGGGATAGATCCGTCCCCTAGCCACTGGTTCACCCGGCAGCAGATCTATTGCACAGTCCCACGGCCGGTGTGGAGGCAGCTTGGAGGCCCGCTTCGGGCAGAAGACATCACTGAAGGGGGCGTAGCACTGGGGTATGGAGATGGACTGGTTGACGGCAGGGCTTTCAATAGAGGTGGTGTAGACTGGTAGTGATTCGGGGGGACGTTCCACGGGAACTGGACAGCCGGAGATACATGATCGAAAGCAGGCTTCGCCCCACTTCAGGATTTCTCCGGTCTTCCAGGAGATAACCGGGTTGTGCTGCTTCAACCATGGGCGCCCTAGGATGACGTCAGTGGTGGAATCCTTCAGAAGCAGCAGATGGTAATCCTCATGGTGAAGGAGTCCTGTTTGGAGGGAGATAGGGCCCACGCAGTGGCGTACATATTTCTTGCTTAACGGCCTGCCGGTGATGGTGTGGACTTGGTAAGCGGCCGGCGTGGTTGGGAGCCTGAGTTGACGGCAGAGGGCGCCGGAGATGAAGTTGCCGGCTGACCCAGAATCGAGGAGGGCGGAAACTGGAAGAGACACATCAGCCGCAGTAAGTGTCACAATAGTGGTGAGTGGTTTCATTTGATATCGTGAAGGAAGGATGGCACTCACCATGGGACGAGGAGGGCGAACGGGGCACCCAGCTATGGAATGCCCCAGGGCTGCACAGTACAGACAGAGATTCTGGGCCAGCCGTCTTTGACGCTCCGCCATAGTGAGGCGGTAGGAGTCCACGAGCATGGTCTGGTTCTGGGGAGCTGACGTTCTCTGGTCGGCAGAGCGGAGAGGAGGAATGCGCCTGGCCCTGGTGCTCTTCTAAGCACGACTGCATACGAGTGGCGAAGCGGATGGACAGCTTGACAGACATATTCCCTTGTTTCAAATTGTATAGTCTCTCACCTATTAAGGAGTCCCAGGCGGGTCTGCCGAAAACTTCTCGGAAATGTTCGATGAAGCTAGAATATGACTGGGTTACAGGGTTATTCTGGGTCCAGAGAGAATCTACCCACTGTAATGCCTTGCCTTGCAACTGGGAGATAATGAAAGCTACCTTAGCTCGATCCGTTGGGTATGAGAGCGGTTGCATCTCCAGGACCAGTGAACACTGAAGTAAGAATCCGCTGCATTCCTCCGCCGAACCAGAGTAGGGCGCTGGCCGTGCCATGGGACTGGCGTGCACGGCAGGTGGTGATGTATAGAATTCAGGTGAGGGTGTGCGCCGTGATTGTGTGGAGGTGGAACCTGGCGTGTTTGTGACAACTGCAGCTTGTGTCTTGTTTACAAAGCATCAGCTCAAACAGTGTATAGTGAAAATAATCCATGTGTAGTACCCCGCACCAGATTAACCAATGAGGAGCATTACAGTTATCTTCGTGATAATCCCAGGGAAACCTCTTATTTTGGTGTGAAACACCAACTCATTGTCATACTACAGTGTGTCAGATAACTTTTTTTTTAGAGATCATGCACAATATCTTAGAGGGCATAACGCAGTACAAGGTAAAGTTGTTTGGATATTTAAATGAGAACTTTGTTTCTAATGAAAACATACTCCAGCGTGTATACGCTTTCAATTACGGCTTCAAGGATAAAAATAATCGTTCAACTCGCATAAACAACTTTTGTGGTGCGAACGGTATTGGTCTTAAAGCCAGTCAAACATTATCCCTTATTCGGAACCTTCCACTAATATTTGGTGAAATTGTCCCTGAAGGTGACACAAACTGGCATTAACATGTTAACATTGTGTTTTCTCCATGTATTACAGAGAGAATGACTGTATTTTTAAAGCATCTAATTGAAGAGCATTATCGCTTCTTAAAAATTTATATCCCCAAAATAATTTAATCCTGAAGCATCATTTTATGACACTATGCCGAGAGTATGTCAAATTGGTTATTTAGTACAAGTTTGGAGTATGAAATATGAATCCAAACACAAATTCTTTAAGTCCAGCTTGAACATTTTCAAATAACTAAGTGTCTACTAAAGAAGCATCAAATAGCTGTTGCTTATCATTGGGAATCATTGTCTTCAAAAGAAATTGAGTCTGGGCCTATCAAATTAAAGAAACTAACTGATGTTGAACATGGAGATTTGATTTCAGAGGATTTTCAGATTGATATGTCAAGTGAAGTAAGTGTCACAACTTGGGTTTAACATGATGACATTGAGTTTCCCACAGCTCTTGTTGTTTGTACAGATTTTATTGATGAATTGCCAGTGTTCAAAAAGATTGTTTGTATATTACTGAGAGACAAAGTTTATTTTTTGGTTACTGAAATCGAGACTACATTTGTAGAACATTTTCATGCTTTTTCTGTTTCAGATGTTGAAATCTTGTGACTTGAGATACTTGAAGCCCTGTATTTTGAATTCCCTGTCCCTTGTCAAATGTTATGTGAAGCCATGAAGAATGTTATATCTGAAAGGACACCGTACAGGGTATTTTCTCAGTGCCCTGTCCCTGGGCAAATGTAATGTGAAGCCCTGTTAAAGAAATAAACATTTATTCATTCAACACTTTATGGTCTGATTATTGGGATGGTAACTCTAATAGTTGGTCACTGTTGAAACTATAGTGTAAACCCCAGTGAATTTTATTTGCACATTGGCGAAGTGATGATAAGGTTAAAAGGTGCAGGGTTCCCCACATATTTATTTATTTGTGGTGCTTATTAGGGTTGGGTATCGTTTGAATTTGAACGATTCCGATTCCAATTTCGATTTCTTGTTTCGAATCCGGTTCCTAACGATTCTCGATTCCAATTATTTTAAAGGCAGGGTCAAAAAAAGTTTAGGATTTTTAAAATGAGCTAGCTAATGATCTTTCTGAAGGATATAGTCTCACCTTCTCCATCAATTTTAATTCTATGAACTTTTTACTTTTTATGAACTTTACTACGAATTTCTCACAGGTCTATTTTCAACTACAATATAAATATCAAACAGAGAAAAAAATAATTGCAATACAAACAGCCATTAACAGTTTTAATATGTTAATGTTTATTCAACAAAATCTGTAACATCAAAACTGACACATCTCAGTATATTCTTGTGGATTAGAAGCCCTTCTCTCAATTTCTTTATCCAACTTATCTAACACCTGCAGTATCTTCCTCTAGGTGTCAGTAACAATGGAGGCTTCGCAAGCTTTTATTGAACGTTAATAGCATTGAAGTTAATCGCTTTTGACAATGAAGACTATTGGAAAATGTCGTTCTAGGAATCTCCAAGAATACACAGCCTATGGATTTGAGAAAGTGAGCTGTATTCAATTTAAATGAATTTATTAAAATATTTTGAATGTCAAACTCAGTCAAAACATCTTCCTCTAGGGGCCAGTAATACTGGAGATTTTTGAAAGTCAATAGTGTCACTTCTGCATCACTTTTGACTATAAAAACTACTGCAAAATGTTCTTAAAGAAATCTGTAACAAGACACAGCCTTTGTAGCTAAAATAGAAGACTGTATTTATTTTGAACTAAATTATGTATTGGTTTTATTTTCAATAGTATGAGTTATATTATAGTTCTGTGGCTAAAACCACCATCAAAATGTTTGTCTAATCTGTAACAAGACACGCATTGAAGCTGTGTAATAAATCTGGGTGTGTAATAAATTAATTTATTAAAATGTAGATTTTCAAATGCAAGTCAAAACAACTGCAAAACAACACTCTTCACCAGAATTGTCTTATTTGTTGAATTTCAATAGCATGTTTTCTGTTATAGTTCTGTGACTAAAACTATATAAAAAATATAAAAAATCTTATGAAAACAATAACAAGACACACACCATGAGGTTGATACAGGAGAGTGTATTATGTTAAATTAATTTCTTTATTGGTTTTAATTTCAATAGCCTGTACTTATTTGGTGTCATACTTCAAAAAAAATTATAAATAAAAATGTTATTACAAGGACCAGGAATCAGCCTACTGCATAACCACTGGATTATTGAATACTAATGCTTTAAATGTTGTTTTTCTTTTATTCTAATATATTTATTAATAGTAATAATATAATATTAACCACTATCACATATCCTGTTTACAACAGTTCTTATTTAAATTCAACTGAGAGCTAAAAGTGTTTGTCTTTATGTCTTTCAAAGACCTTGGGTGCACAAATTGCTCTTGTTTTGTTCATTATAAAAATAAAAATAAAAACATTCCACTGGGAAAAATTATCATTTTATAATTATCATGTACTTTGTAGACGGTCACTAGCGCTTTATTGTACACTGGCTTCATCCTTAGTTTCTTAATGAAACATGCTAAATATCTCCAGCAGTTCTACACTTCCAATTTTAAAATGCACATAATGGACCAAATTCTGATGACCATGATGAAGCTTAAGTTGAATTTACTTCAAGGAGATCTTGCTGAAGCTCTGATGTGTCCTGGCGTGTAGTAAGCTGAATTCTCTCCACCTGGACTGATACAGTGGAGGAGCACATGAGAGTCTACAGTCCATGGCTGCCACAGGAGACAATCTGCAGCACAATGCCTTAGTGCTTTAAGGAAAACTTCCCGAACACCAACTCCATTATTGACTGCTCTGACAACCTGCAAAAAAGCCCACAATCTTGACTCCAGGGGGGAGTCATATAGTCTTTATGATTCAAACAATACTCTAAAGTACATAGTTGCCATTGCCCCCTGTGGACTCATTATGTTCATCTCCCCTGCTAATGGGGGAAGATGCAGTGACAAGTTCATTACCCAAAAATCTGGCTTCCCGGACTATCTCCAGCCTGTTGACCAAGTAATGGCAGACAGAGGCTTCATCATTTGTGAGTTGCTGTTTGAGAAAGAGGTAAACCTTACCAGGCCGGCATTTACTCGCAAAGGTGGACAGTTGTCTAACCAGGATGTTACAGTCATGAGGAGGATTGCAAATGTCCTCATACATGTGGAAAGAGTGATCAAATGGCTCAAGCTGTTAAAAATTGTTTCTCAAACTGTCCCTATTAACCTCTTAGCCAGCACCCCGACGCCCTCTTCCTGAAAAGCCCCTCAACTTGCACGTGTCAGTGTTTTTGAATAGATTAAATGAAACGGGATAAATTTAATCTTTACAAACTATGTATCATTATAAAGATCTAAGCCTCAAGCATCGACGACAGATCGCTGTTTTCAATGGTGAACATTTGTGTAAGCAGTACACATAAAGACATGAACATTAGAAACGCTGTACATTCCAGATCCGTCGTTATAACGAGTCATAAACACATCCACAGCTGTGAATCCCGGTTTAGTTAGAAAGGTAAGGGTCCACTGAACGACATCTCATGAAGCACGTTTAGTCCACCGAAGCAATAACGTTGTAATATGGATCATAATTCCTTTGTTACGTTTCATTTCTTCAGCGACAGAATTGTTTGTGTCCGTTATGGAATAACTCGCGGTCAGAAACTGCGTCTTGGTAGTAAAAACACGGCATGGTTTTGCAGCGTACAGCGTCACAAACAGAATGAGGTGATCCACCGGAAAAAAGAATGAATGAAAGATAGGCGAAAGATTGTATATTTTAATTTTGGGGCTCCCTCGTGACGCGCTCTGATGCACCTGTCAGCTGATGGAGGCGGAACTTATAGCGATCACCTTTTTCTTTGTTTCTTTTATTTTTCAACAGTTTTTATATATGTGAGAGTGTGTTTTATGTTGAATGTGAATGTATCTGCATGATTACCTTCTGTTTGAGTGCAAATCAGCTCAGATCAGCTCGCTATTACTGAATGGTCACGGCTATCAAAGTGAACGCGTCTATATGAATAGAGAGAGTGGATTATTTACTTCGGCACATTTGTGTTATTACCATCTGTATAAGTGGCCATCAGCACATCAGCACTTATTTGCATCGTAATTCATTGTAAATGCTGCATCTCTAGCAATCTCAGGATGTTCTGTTGGCAAACAAAGTTATATATTGTTTTTATTTTTCTTATTATCTCTGGTTTGGACACTTTACCTTTTCATTAAATCGCTGCATTCCAGTAGTCTGAGTGCTTCATTTTATTTTATAAATTTTTACTATCATCTTTGCTTCTGTGAGTTGATCCAAATATTCTGTTTCTGGTCCATAGTTTTCATTTTATAGGATCTAGTAAACGAGCCTTGTGCTACACTTTACACCATACTAACTGGGGGAAACACAAATCAACTATTTACAATCTCTCTCTCTCTCTCTCTCTCTCTCTCTCTCTATATATATATATAATATTCAGGTGGGATTCTATCCCATCCCTTTTCATATGTACAAGAGCATATTTTAACTCGTGTAAGGAAATAAGAGAGTCCAAAGATGCAGAATCTGCTTCAGAGAGACATGTAAGAGTCAAGACTTGAATAAAGTTATCACACAGAGTCTCACTGAAAACCAAATCTGGCCTATATAAATTCTGATAGAAATCTTTAAACTCTTGATTTATACCTTTGGGATTATTATCAAGCCATTAGAAGATTGAATTGCCATAATATTTGAATACTTTTCACTATTCCTTAATCTAAGAGCTAAAAGGTGACTTGGCTTAGCACCATTGAAATAATACGTTCTTCTTACTTTGTGCATTATAAATTCAGCTCTATGCCTTAACCGTGATATAAGTTCTGTACACAACACCTTCATTTCTTTCTGAACATCCTCAGTGTGACAAATAGAAGACGACCGTATGCAACCCTTAGTAGCGTCCCAGGGAAAGCGGGGATCATCCACAGAACCAGTATTTATCTCTATAAATCCTCTTAACTCTTTTTTGAGCATGGCACAGAAATCTTTATTTTGTAGCAGTGTGGTATTAAAACAACAACGAGATGCTCTAGTAGGTGCAGACCACAGTATGATAACTGTTTTAATGTATGATACTCTACCTTCTTCACAACTATATCTTTCTAGAATATTAAATGAAAGATTAGGTTTTAACACGACCAGAGTACCCCTTGATTTACTATCCAGTGAAGATGATGCGGCTACAAAATAAAATTTGTTCAGAGAAAATCCAGACATGCAGTATGTTTAATGGGACCATTCAGCGGCAAATCTGATGTCTTTCCCATCCACCTTGATTGGAGATTTCCTAGAAGCTCGGAGAATTGAATCACGACCGGTATAACGTAGCATCTTCATAATGACTGTGCGAGGCCTGCCAGAGTTGTTGGGTGGGCCGATGCGGTGAACTCTCATGATCTCCGGTTTAGCATCGTTTAACGAAGAAAATCCTGAAAATCGTAAGATTCGAGGTTTCCACGCCTTTCGGGAGATTCATAATACAAACATAATCCCTGGGGCTCTGGTCCTCAAAATCAGCCATCTTTTCCTCCAAAATTATCAGTCTGGCGGCAGATTTGTCATGATTTTTTTCCAACTTGCCGACCCGGCTGTTCAGACTGGAATATCGATCACGCAATTCTCTAACTGTCATGATCCTGGTTATACCGGTCGTGATTCAGTTCTCCTTTTCTTCTCTTTTCTTATCCTTTGCCTCCCTCTGCTGGTTGTGTTATGTCCTAATTTCTCTTTTTACACTCTTACGCACACACCCATTCTCTCTACCTCTCATTACCGTCAGCTGGATCTCATTCTCTCCTCATCTTCACACCTGTTCTCTATCTATCTCTTTTGCCCACGGTATATCTAGCTCTCTCTTTCGTTTTCTGTGTTGTTGGATTGTTGTTTGACCTTGACGCACGTAGCAGGGTGTTACCGTTATTTCTCAGAAGTTATTTCCCGTCTTCTCCTATCCTGTCTAAGTCTTGTTTGCATATTGAGCCTCAGTTTTTGCTGCTGTTTTACCACTTCTGTGCTGTATCCAGTGGTCCACGTTGAGAGTAGCAGAGGGCTCCTCATCTCGCCAGTTGTCCAGATCTCACTGTTCAAGAGCCGCCCAGATCTGTGGCTGATATCTTCAGTAACTCTATTAGGAGAAAGCAGTGAAGCACTCCTTGGTTACCCTTTTGTGAAGATTTTGTTCTGTTTACCAGCCTTGCAGCTTATCCTAATTTACTCATTAAAAGACTGTACCTGCTTTCGTCTCTGGATCCCTCTGTTTCATTACACTAACCGCATTAGAGCAGCTGGAAAGCTCAGACTGAATATCATCTAGCCTGTCTTGCAGCGTTTTAAACTGCGCCTCAGTAAACTGCTGCTGTTTCTCCATAGCAGAGGCAATCATGGTGGCGAGTGAATCCTCCATCTTTTCTGCCTTGTGTGCTTGATCACGCTGCATTTGCTTGCTGCCGAATATTCTATGCTCTAATCTTTTTTTTATTCTGTTTTCTTTTTTTTATTTATTTTTTTATTTTTATTTTTTATTCTTTAAAATCCCATGCTAGGTGTACTGTGTTAACCTGAGACTTGTTATAGCACTTATATATATTATTGCTCTTTTTGTTGTTTTTGATTGCTTCCACTGTCCTCATCTGTAAGTCGCTTTGGATAAAAGCGTCTGCTAAATGAATAAATGTAAATGTGTGTGTGTATATATATATATATATATATATATATATATATATATATATATATATATATATATATAATTGTAGCCTACATACATGGGCAAAACAAAACATATATGATAACTTTTTATCTGCAGGCAGATATAGGCCTATATTTTGTACATTAAAAATATTTGAATCGTTCCTTATTTTGTACCTTATTTTCTTGAAGTATAAACACTTATTTTCCACAAGAACAAACATTATAAATAAAGAATAAAAGAATCTCAATTAGCCTTTATTTTCCATTTCTGGATTTAATTGGCAACTCTAATGATAAATTTTTTTGTAATCTTTTAACTCCCCTGACAGTGGCACCGTCCTCAAAAAACAAACAAACAACAACAAAAAAAAAACTCAGTTGAATAGCGAATAATGGATTTAAAAAAAAAAAAAACAATGGGTGCTTGGTTTCTGAAATGGAAACCAAAAACAGTCAGTAAAAAAATGATATGATGAACAAGTCATGATAACATTATTTCATACAGGTCTCCATTCTCTTCTTGTTAATCTCTAATCGTGAGCAGAAATTGTATGGGTTGGCTCCAGATGAGTTTGCATCATTTGGGGATGCGGTTACTGGATGGGCTGGGTGGGGTTGTTCTGGGATTGATCTGCATGTGTTTTGGGGTTTTTTATTAATTTTTATTTTTTTTGCTTTGTTGTTTTTTTGCCTTATAGGAGTTTTTTTTCCCCAAGGGTAGCGTTTTAGTTTAGCAGAATAAATGGCTAATTCTCACGATAATTTGACAAACCCAGTTTGTTCTACAGTACGGTTTTTAACATTGGAATATTAAAGGCATGGGAAATCCCATAAAAAGGTCAAAGATATTTTTAGATTTGAAAAGGTTAAATACTGATATTGCTTTCTTACAGGAGACACATATTGGCACCATGTTACAAAATCATGTTATACTTGTCAATGTATATGCACCACATTTTGACGATCCAGGTTTTGTAAACAAGTTATTTGAGATCCTCCCCTCATTAAATAGTCATCCTCTTATTTATGCCGGGGATTTGCTTGCATTAATCCTTGGAGATTTTATAAACATCAAGATAAGGTATTTTCATTCTACTCGCAAGCACATCAGTCATATTCCCGTATAGATTATTTGTTTTATAGATGCTCCCTAATACCAAAAGTGACATCTGTATCTTACCATGCTATTGTTATATCTGACCATGCCCCTCTTAGTGTTGATATACAGTTGTCTGTGCAGCCTAGATATGCATCATCGTGGAGGTTAAACACTTCTATTTTCTGATAAAAAATTCATTGATCTTATTTCAACCTCCATTGATCATTTTTTGGTTACAAATCAAGATGAGGTGGTCACTTATTCATTGCTGTGGGAGACACTTAAAGCTTACCTCCGGGGACAGATTATTTCTTGTTCCGCACATTTAAATAGAGTTCGCAACACAAGGATACGTGAACTCACTTCCCATATTTTTCAGCAGCTCGCCAACTCTCCTTCACAAGATCAATATAAAAACGTCTCGATTTACAAGCTGAACTTGATCTCCTTCTGACTGATGATGCTGAGTGGCTTCTTTTGCATTCTCGTAGCACTTATTATGGGCATGGTGATAAAACTAGTTATCTCTTAGCTCATCAGTTAAGACGTCAAGCAGCTAGCCGACTGATTGCAGAGATTCAAGATATTCAATTTGATATCTGATCCTGAAGGTATTAATGCCACCTTCAAATATTTTTATTCATCTTCATACACTTCCGAATCTCCATCTGGTACCAATGTATCTGATTCCTTTTTACAGAACTTAAAGTTTACTACAACTGATCCTGCTGTTGCTGGTGATCTTGAAGCCCCTATAGAAACCAACAAAATTAATCTAGCAATTAAAAGGATGCAAGGTAATAAAGCTCTTACAGGCCCCTTTCCTTACAGAATGTGGATGCAAAGATTTTGGCTAAAGTGCTAGCTTCTCGCACTGAAAACATACTACCAAGAATTACATCTGAGGAGCAATCAGATTTCATTAGAGGGAGACAGTTATTCTTTAATGTTCGTACTCTTTTAAATATAAATAATCTTAAACATTACTCCCAGACACCTGAGGTTGTTATTTCACTTGATGCCGAAAAAGCGTTTGATCGTGTGGAGTGGGAGTATCGTTTCACTGTGCTTCAAAAATCTGGGTTTGGAGATAATTTGATCAGATGGATATATCTTTTATATGCTTCTCCTCAGGCGAGTGTGCACACTAATAATAATAATAAATCCAGCTATTTTAGGCTTGGACGGGAAACACGACAGGGATGCCCACTCCCCCCTTTGCTTTTTGCCCCGGCCATTGAGCCATTGTCGATCGCTTTGAGGTCCTCCCCATCATTGCAGGGAGTGGTGAGGTCAGGCATTGAAATTAAACTATCACATTATGCTGATGATCTATTATTGTATGGATACAAAATAAATCTCCACAAAAGTGAGTGTTTTCTGATTAATGCACCGGCTATGGGACTTCTGCAGTCAGATGTTCCATTTAAATTAAGCAAAACAGGATTTAGATACCTGGGCATTAATATTACTCATTCTCTCTCTTCTCTTCTATCTGCTAATTTCTCTCCTTTGTTGGAACAGACCAAGTCTGAATTTCAGACTCTATCATTGATAAGTCGGATTAATGCAGTGAAAATTATTGTTTTACCCAAGTTTCTTTTCACCTTTCAGTGCATTACTTTGTTTTTTCCCAAGTGTATTTTGAAAATTATTGACCAGATTGTCACTGACATTTTGTGGGGTGGTAAAGTGCCCAGAATTCAGAAATCATTGCTTCAAAGATGCCAGCTGAATGGTGGGCTCTCTTTACCTAATTTCATGTTTTATTATTGGTCAGTAAATATTCATGAGATAACATTTTGGCTTAGTTCATCTACAGCACCATGGTACCTCTCTGTTGGCTTCACCCCTATCCTGTAATGTCTCTTTATCTGCCTTTACACATAACCAATTAGTTGTATCTACACTTCGAATCTGGTGCCAGTTTAGGCGACATTTTAAATTTTAAATTTACTCTCATATGTTTTCCCCATCTCTAACTTATCCTGTATTTAAACAGGCATGCTAATGGCTTGAGATGTTTTCAAGACCTATACAGAGATGGCACATTTTGTAACTATATACAATTATCTTCTGATTTGGGATTATCAGTCTCACTTGTATCGGTTTTTGCAGATTAGACACTGTTCTGCTACCTTGTTTTCTAGTTACCCGTCTCTGCCCCCAAGGCAAGTTTGGGAAGAATTTCTGCAATTCAGTCCACATCACAAGTCACAAATTGCAAGAATTTATGGTTGTATTTTAGGTTTAACTGTCTGTTCTATTGACAAAATTAAAAGAGCTTGGGAGTCAGAATTGGGTGAAACTTTTGAAGAGGATTGGTGGGCGAGTGCACTGGACAGAATACGTTCCAGTACAATTTGTGCACTTCTTAGCCTCATACAATTCAAAGTACTGTACAGGATCCATTTTTCCTAGCATTTCCTAATTTTGAAGACCGATCCGACTGATGTCATGCTTCTATGTGCCATTTGAGTCATATGTTTTTTACTTACCCTATTATGCAAAATTGTTGGGTCAATTATTATACAACCATGTCTTAAGTGTTAAAAGTATTTATTTATTTGTTATTGGTTATGTGTTATGTCTAGGTTAAGTCTTAAAATGTAAAAAAAAGTGTTACATTTGTAATCTGTTTTCTTATAATATTTGCTCTAATAAAAAGTTTGAACATAAAAAAGTAAGGGGGTTATGATCACAATAAATCACAACAGATGTACCACCCCCTCCGACGTACACGTCAAAATTTCAAAGCCAATGCTTCCTTTTCAATAATTGAATAATTCAGCTGATATGACAAGAATCTTCTCGAAAAAACACATACCAGACGCTCAACTCCCTCATCGTCATCCTGTAAAAGGACAGCTCCAGTCCCTACCTTACTAGCATCTACATGCATTTTAAACGATCTATCCCACTGAGGAGCCGCAAGCACTGGAGCACTAGTAAGCAGCGCTTTAACACTCTCAAAAGCATTTTGACAAGTTGAACTCCAAACAAATGTACATAATGCTTTCAATAGAGAAGTCAATGGGGCAAAGATTTCTGAAAAATTCCTGCAAAAACTCAGATGGTACCTCACCATCCCACTTTGTACAAAGATGAGGATACTTAATGACAGCCTCAATTTTTGCATTAACCGGTCGAACAATGCCATGACCAACAACCTTGCCTAAATAAGTCACCTTGGCCCGAGCGAACTTGCACTTTGCTAGGTTTACTGCAAGAGGAGCGTCTTTCAAGCGATTACACAGCGATCATAAAACAACCATAAGGTAAGGTTGGGCTTGCCTCTCTCATTCTGGACACATCCAAATGTTTCCCATTTGAAGCTTAATTATTAGTCCTTCGGTTAAAATAGGCTTTGTAGTTCACGCGTGTTTCAGTATTGATGGAAAAAATCATAATGAACTGCTCCCGCTGGATGACATGGTGAATGGCTGGTGTTTCTAATTAATATGTGCGTGAGGCACCAGCGCGATCAAACAGCTGGAACAGAAAATACTCCATTTTTGGTCACACATTAAAGGAGTAATTCCGAAAATGCAAAGTGTTAGCAGTTGAAAAATCAAGAATAATAACATAGTTAATAATAATTATTTCTAAATGCTGGACCGTTCTCTTTTCACTCTGCAAATGGAACCTGAAGATTTTTTTTAACCAAGAATGAATTGAAATGAAAATATTTAGCTTTTATTCAGTGTATATATATGTAATGATGCCGTATGCATGCAGTAAGTGCCTTTGTGTAAAGGTCTTTCTTTAAATTTTTGATGCGTAGACTGGAGCCTAAGACTATCCAACATTTTGAAATTAACTCACTGTAAATTTTCGAATGGTTTTTAAGAATGTTACAGTGTTATATTATAATATTATTGTTGTTTAACTTTGTTCTTTCATCTCCGTTTGCAAACCAACATTTTACAATTACAGTCAGTTTACGAGTGACTTGCAGTTAGCCAAGGCAGTAAATGTGGCAGTATTACCCATTCTGGTTGTCCACCCACTGTATGAAAAACAGTCATTATATTGACAGATTTTGACGTCTTAACACTTACCGCTGAATCCATCAGATGAGACCTCAGTGGAGATGAAAGCGCTTGGATAAAGAATGCCTGTAGTATTTTCACAGTCAAATTCTGAATATAGTTTTATACTGTGAAATATCAAAAATTGCTAATTAAGCTATATTATATTATATTATTTATTATATTTTATTACAGTTTACACAAATAAACCATTAACAAATATTTCCGTTAAATTCGTTTGTAGATTTTTCAAATGCATTGAATGTTTAATGACATTTGTTAACATTAACTACTGATCCATTGAGCATTATATAATGATTGTTAATGATTCATTAATTAAGCTTTTAATCATTATAGACCATGTTAAAATCATTTAAAGAATTGAAAAAAAATGCATGATCATATGAATTGAAGGCTTGATGACATTTGTAAGCATTTCAATTTACATTAAATAATATTCTGTTGTAATAATGTTGTATAATGTAGGAGTCTGTGTGTAGTGTAATGTTATCATACCTCTTACATTTGCCTCAACTTCACCTAGTCTTACCAGAGAAGTGTTATACTCTACCTTACTTTGTTTTCTTGGGGGGGGGGGGTATGCGTTAGGCCCTGATGAGAACAGAATTGAGCTCCATTTAATGTCTTTTTGCATTTGAATTGTCAAAAAGCACACACAATTCTGTAAAAATGTCAGTTTAGTCATGTACAGTATTGACGACAATTTAAATGTCTCCAGCGCTCGACGTCCACCTTGTGTCTCTACAGAGAAAGGTCTGTTTAGAGAGACTGTTGAATACATGATTATGTAATATTTCAAGGCAATCATAGTATTTACAAGAGAAATAAATACTTTTTTTGCAGTTATAGAATCTGAATACTCCTTCATCAATGTTTTTTGATAAATATCGACAAAATCGTCCAGCCTTGTGAACTGACGCCTTTGAAAGTGCACATGCTTCAGGTCCAATGTAGAAGCAATGTAGCCTTAGAAACCATGTGGATGTGTTTAACTAAAAGAGGTTTAATTTTCTTTTGAAGGATGGTTCATAAAAGACAGCAATGTTTCAGTTGAATCATTGTATGATAAACATTTTTTCTGAGTTAACTAGGACCTTTACTAATGTACACTTACTGTTTCTTACAGAAGTCATTCCTCAAGCACCGGTGAAGAATTGGTACCTTCATTTTCTCATCCTTCAACTTCCCAGTGACAGTGTCATAATAAACTTGGAGCAACTGGCCAAGAGATACTCAACGAAAACTATAGACAACAGCCTGAAGTAAAACAGTGAAACTTTTTTCCTGCTGGTGCATGCTATGTTTTTAAGCACCACATGTGTAGGAGCGGATCCTGACATCCTGACTCCAACACTGTGCTTTCTATGTTTTTCAGATTTTGCAAGTATAGGGCCCTTGGGAGTCAGGACTTTAATTGCTTGGCCAAATTTTTCCTTTCATCAGCTTGCACGTATGGTCTTCTTACTTCTTCTAGACTGTGGCACACTTCATCACCCTGAAATGTGCCGATTGCTTTCCAGGCCACTTGCGTGTGATATGGTGACTTCAACACAGACAGGGCTGTCTACAAACATAAAGTACCCCAAGCAGTGGTCCCTTTCGTTTAGATGCCTTGATCTTCACATGGTGTCTTTTGAAGGCAATACTGACTGTATGCCTTTTGAAATGACATTTGTCCACTGAAGATCTGTGAATTGATACTGCTTTTGCCTTTTCCTTAGGTCTCGCCAGATATCTCTGTTCATAAAAAAAGGATGCCTTGGCAATTTGTGTTAGAAAAAGAGGTCACCATTACCGACATTACTATCTTCCAATGTTGTGTCAGTATGTGTGCCCATGTCCTTTGAAAGAAAAGTTAGATTTTTGTTTGAAATCATTTTATTTAATTGACAATAATTCTATAATATAACTGTGCCTATATAGCTATTACAGTGCTGAAGGTGGTTTTCACGGGTATGACAAACCATATTTAATGACTCCACGTATGGTCACAGCAAACAGAGGAACGTCTGCATCTGGCTTTGCACTAGAGGTACCGTGTGCCAGACTGTCTTCTATACTCCAGTCCTGTTTTTGCTTTGAAGACCTGGTCTGTTTGTCCAGTGTTATGGCTCTTCAGGATAATTTTACAATTTCTATAAGTGCCCACTTGAATTTTAAAATAGTAGAGACAAATTTTAAAGATTATAATATTAAATCATTTAGGCAGAGGTGCTTGATTGTTTTATTACTTTTGATCTCTGGAAACGTTCAACCTAATCCAGGCCCAGTCTCTGACTCTGTATCAAGTTTAGAAACACCTGCAGATTTTAGATCAAGGTGCGGACTTGGTTTTATTCATTTGAATGTTCAGAGTTTAATCTCTAAAATGGATATGGTTCGTATTTGGGCACAGTCCACTGATGCGGATGTAATTGTTCTAACTGAAACCTGGCTAAGCAAATCTGTTTTAGACAAGGATATTTGTATTAATGGTTATAATGTATATAGGTCTGACCGACCAAAAAAAGGGTGGGGGCATAGCAATATTTATAAAAAAAAAGTTTTATGTTAAAATACTGCTTTTTAAATCAGCGAGTAAACAATTAGAATTTTTAGCTCTCGATCTTGAGGTTTCTAAATCTCTCAGTATAACAGTTGTTGGTTGCTATAGAACACCGTCTGCTGATAGTAGTGCGCTGCCTTCTTTATTCCAGCTCCTTTCACCTCTTAATGCTAAAGAATTGGTAGTTCTAGGTGATTTGAATTGGAATTGGTTGCATTCAGCAAGTGATGAATTTAAAACCTATTGCGATGCAATTAATCTTTTTCAGATTGTTGACAAGCCCACTAGACGGAACCTCAAATGTCCAGAAAAATCATCACTAATAGATTTAATCTTAACAAACACTCCCCATAAGTATTCAACTCCATCCATATTTGCGAATGACATCAGTGACCACTGTGTCATCGCAACAGTTAGAAACACAAAAATTCCTAAAACTAAGCCAAACGTCATAAACAAGCGTGACATGAAACATTTCTCAGAACAAGGGTTTCTACATGATTTGAATAATTTGGAATGGGAACAAATTAATTTAATACCTTGAAATAGGCTGGGATTTTTTAATGTAAAATTTTCTGCTTTAGTCAACAAACATGCTCCTCTCAAAAGGTACAGGGTAAAGGGTCGGAATAATGCATGGTTTTCTCATCCTTTATCAATTATGCTTCATGAGCTCAACCTGGCATGGGCAAAAGCTAGAAAAACTGATTTAAATTCAGACTGGCTTGATTTTAGGCGATTGCGCAATGCATGCACAGTTACAACCAGAAAAGCTAAAACTGAACATTTTCTTATACAAACATCTCAAAATCTAAATAATTCATCCAAATTTTGGAAAAGTGTTAAATCATTAACTGAAAATAATAAAGGTATAGAACTCCCATCATGTATTAATAAGGGCTCTGATACAATCATTAATAAAGTAAATATGCTAAATTGTTTTAATGAACACTTCATAGCTTCTGGTTTTTGTTTGATTCAGTTAATGGTGCTCATGTGAATCCTTTGATTGTTCAGTCGGAGAGCTTAGTGTCTAGTCAATCTTTCAACTTTTCATCAATTGCAATCTCTGAGGTTTGCAAAGCCCTTAAATCTTTAGATGTTTTGAAATCGGCAGGTCCTGAAAATTTAGAACCTTATTTTTTAATTGCCCCACCTCTGACTCATATTTTTAACCTTTCACTTGACTTAAATGAAATTCCACTTATTTGGAAATCAGCTTTTGTCCTTCCCCTGTTTAAAGGTGGAGATCCCACACACCCAAATAATTACAGGCCCATTTCCAAGCTGTCAGTTTTGGCCAAAGTCCTCGAAACATTTGTCAACAATCAATTAAAAGAATTTCTGTCTATTAATAATACCCTGTCTGATTTTCAATCTGGTTTCAGAAAACAACATAGCACAACTACGGCAGCCTTAAAGGTACTAAATGATTTTATTGAATCAGTTGATAGTAAGAAACACTGTGAAGCCTTATTCATCGATCTATCAAAAGCATTTGATACAGTTGATCATACTTTACTGATTCAAGGACTTGTCAGTATTGGATTATCTAAACATACGATTGGTTGGTTTAAAAATGATCTTTCAAACAGAACTCAATGTGTACAGGCAGAAGGTTTTATCTCTGGTTCACTCAATGTCACTAAAGGTGTGCCACAGGGGTCAGTCCTTGGACCACTCCTATTTACTCTATATATAAATAATATTGATCATAATGTTCAAAATGTAAATTTTCATTATTACGCTGATGATGCAAAATTCATGTTGTTTTCTAAATCAAAATCAATCCCCCATAATAATCTTCTGCCTATTACTACGTCCCAAGGTTCAGAAATTGAATTTGTGTCTGAGTATAGGTATCTGGGGATTTTAATTGATGACGCTTCCTCCTTTGGCCCTCATGTTCAGCAACTGGTGAAAAGATTGAAAGTTAAATTGGGTTTTTACTTCAGAATCAAATCCTTTCTTTCCTTTGAGGCAAAAAAGAGGCTTGTTGCAGCCACTTTTATGTCTGTACTGGACTACGGTGATGTTATATATATGCATGCACCTTCAAAGTGTTTACATGCTTTAGACACTGTTTATCATGGTGCACTGAGGTTCATAACAAATCTTAAAACCCTCACTCATCATTGTGTGTTGTATGCTCTGGTTGGCTGGTCTATGTTGTCCATTCGAAGACAAAAACACTAGCATGTTTTTATTTATAAATCTATCCTGGGTTTACTTCCTTCCTATCTTTGTACACACATCTGTAAAAGGTATGCTTGTAGCTATAGCCTCCGAGCTATAAAAATACATTTAAATTTGCTGCTCCCTCTGCCTGGAATTGTTTGCAAAGTATATTGAAACTGAAGGAACTGGTTTCGTTAGACACTTTTAAAGTAGTTTTAAATGATTTGGAGAATGAAACATCGGGTTGTAGATGTTTTAGCTAGTTATGTATTGATATTGAAATTAGATGGATTTGCTTGTGTGTGTGCATATGTGTATGTCACACCCAGGGGCTGGCTATGCTTTAACTAAGCCACACCCCTTCTCAACTTCCACCTCGAGGAGGTCCCCAAACCCGACCCAATGGCCAAACAACACGAGAACAAGTAAGTGATAAAACAATCTTTATTTAAATATTTAAAAATAGCTTGGGGAATAGGGAAAGGGCAATTAAAACTAAACTCTGACTCGGCCCTCCAGATGGGCTATGGCCGGGAAGAGGTCAGGGAGCAAGGGGGCCACGGGGATCCGGGGCGTGGGGCTCGGGCCCCGGCCTGAGTCTTAGGTATCCGTAGCGCCCTCCTTCTTCCTCCTCTTCGCTGAATACAGCTCACGGTAAGTACTGGTTCACACCGTTCGTTCTCGAGGTGCCCACTCTCTTTCTCTTCCTCCACAGGCAACGGCTCTTCGCTGATTACAGCTCGCAGTAAGTACTGATTCACCCAGTTCGTTCCTTGGGTGCTCACGCTCTTTCTCTTTCTCCACAGGCAACGGCTGGGACACACAGGCACAGTTAGTTCAGCTTGGTTTTGCTCTCACCTCTTCGCTGATTACAGCTCACAGTAAGTACTGGTTCACACAGTTCGTTCCTTGGGTGCTCACTCGCTTTCTCTTTCTCCACAGGCAGCGGCTGGGACACACAGGCACAGTTAGTTCAGCTTGGTTTTGCTCTCACCTCTTCGCTGATTACAGCTCACAGTAAGTACTGGTTCACACAGTTCGTTCCTTGGGTGCTCACTCGCTTTCTCTTTCTCCACAGGCAGCGGCGTAAGTACAGGTTTCCTCAGTCTCTCCTCGTGTTACCCACTCTCTCTCCTTTTCTCTCCACAGGTATCAACTTGGGCACAATAGCACAGTTAGTTTGCTTTGAATGGCTCTCACCTCTGGGCTGGACACAGCGTACTGTAAGTACAGGGTTCGCTCTATTCCTCCTCGTGTTATTCACTCTCTCTCTCCTTTTCTCTCCACAGGTATCAACTTGGGCACAATAGCACAGTTAGTTTGCTTTGAATGGCTCTCACCTCTGGGCTGGACACAGCGTACTGTAAGTACAGGGTTCGCTCTATTCCTCCTCGTGTTATTCACTCTCTCTCTCCTTTTCTCTCCACAGGTATCAACTTGGGCACAATAGCACAGTTAGTTTGCTTTGAATGGCTCTCACCTCTGGGCTGGACACAGCGTACTGTAAGTACAGGGTTCGCTCTATTCCTCCTCGTGTTATTCACTCTCTCTCTCCTTTTCTCTCCACAGGTATCAACTTGGGCACAATAGCACAGTTAGTTTGCTTTGAATGGCTCTCACCTCTGGGCTGGACACAGCGTACTGTAAGTACAGGGTTCGCTCTATTCCTCCTCGTGTTATTCACTCTCTCTCTCCTTTTCTCTCCACAGGTATCAACTTGGGCACAATAGCACAGTTAGTTTGCTTTGAATGGCTCTCACCTCTGGGCTGAACACAGCGTACTGTAAGTACAGGTTTCCTCTGTTTCTCCTTGTGTTACTCACTCTCTTTCCTTTCCTCTCCACAGGTATCAACTTGGACACAAAACACAGTTACTCTGCTTTGGATGGCTTTCACCTCTGGGCTGGACACAGCGTACCGTGCTATCTCCGGAGATCTGAAGCACGCTCACAACATATACTGTACTGAACTAGGCTAGGGCCAGCAATCTCCTTGTCCTCCCACGCCGAAGTGCGTGAAGGCGGGGGTTTATCTGACAGGACACATGGCAATACACAGCAGCCCACAGCAATATACAACACCACGTCAAAATTATAGGTTTTCACAGCACGAAGACTCACCCACCACACTCAGTGTACGGAAAGGACACCCGTCTTCCTTCACTTCGCTTGGTTCGGATCTGGCGATGGAATATGCGGCCTAGCTAGTGATGTCGTCGTTGCGACTACTTCAATAAGTATTCCTTCGGCTCTCCCACCACACTATATTAGGGGTAGGGCCACCCTCCTCCTCCTGGAGAGATCTACACAACGCCAGGTCAATATACAGGGCACTTTCGACTGGCTCTTAGTACTCACATCAATGCCACTTCCAATCCCCTTTTTCACGTCGTCTCAGTTCGCCGTATAATCTGTTCACTTCTCAACCT